>NC_071579.1:5698144-6008303 GCF_024509145.1 Vidua macroura
CTGTTATATAGCTCTTCGTTTTCTTTTTCCTCTTGTGGTTCTCTTTATCTTGCCCTGTCTAGTTCTTGGCCAATTTGGGTGAAAATACTATGCTGATGGCTGAGGTAAATAACCTGTTACAAAAAATATTAGAAAGGGTTGGTTTAGTTTCATCAGTGACTTTATTGTTGTCTTTCACTCTGGAGAAATCTTAAGCAGTAACTTTTACATAAGCATAAATGTAAGTTTTTTTTTAATATAAATACTTTATCCTTTAGTATGTTGATAATGAGGTGGATGCTAAGATCTTCCAGGGTAGAAGGAGTGTCTGTGAGGAACCTGTATTCCAAAATCTATTTCAGGTGCAGTAGCCAAGGAAAAAAGCATTTCAACTTATAAGAAAGAACTCTTACAAGGACTGTTGCCTTCACATAAAAACTTGTTGTGAACTAAGCAGAACTTTGTGAGATAAAGTAAAACTACCATTTTAAAAACCTCCTTAAGCTGTTTTTCTCTTGGTAACCTCTAAATGAAAGTAGTTTCTGTGCTGTGCGGATTTCTGTGTGTAAAATGAGTGTTTGTTTCTCTTGATGTATATGGAAGAGTTACACTTCCTTATTTGCTGTGTTACAGGAGTCCCATGCTGCCCAATTGCAGATCCTTATGGAATTCCTTAAAGTTGCCAGGAGAAACAAACGAGAGGTAACTTGATCTGTGTTTCAGTCGGTGAGGTGCTATCTGCTGCTTTCTCCCAGTGCATTTCTGTTGAAATGATGTGTTAGCCTGGCATTATTTCTGCAAAGAATTACTCAAGGCGTGTTGGGGGGAATCTCAGACAGCGGACACATGGGTTTGAAGGAAAATTAATCTCTTTATGTATGACAGCGTCAATTTTTAATCATTTGCCTTCTCATCTCAAGCTGGTGAAGCATGTGGGAATACAGAGACTCCTTGGTGTAAATGAACATCAGTTTCTTGAAAGAAGATTGTTTTCCCAACACAGAAAAAAATCAAAGATTGAGAAGGAGCGAAATTATTTTCACTACCAAGTTTTTTCCTGTACTTTATCAAATAGTATGACTAATGTGGTGACATAAAAGTATTAATATTCTGTGCTTCTTCCTTATTTGTCCTAAAATGAGTGTCTCAAGGAATATGAGAGTTCTATAACCAGATACACATGGTTTGGGACTCTTCCTTTATAAGGTCATGCAGTGCATAAACCCTAATACCACAAATAGCCCAGAAACCTAGAAAAATGGTCATGAAAAGAGTAGAAGGATGAGCTCTCTTGTGGTCCATGGTTTCTGAGAAAAGATGTGAAGAACAGAAGACCCAACAGTGTGACTATAAGGTCAAACTCGAAATCATGTATGGATGTAAGAAGCCTTGTCCAGAATGGATTGAGGGTCTGGTTATGGAATCATTTCAAAGCAAGTCTGGAGTCTGTCCACCAACAGATATCCATGGCCAAAACCAACAAGGGTTGTGGAAAGTCCGAAGAAGGGCAAGAGAGCTGGTGAAGGGTCTGGAAAACGTCTTACAAGGGCAGCTCAGGGAGCTGGGGTTGTTTAGTCTGGAGGAAAGGAGGCTCAGTGGGGTTATTTGACAGGAGGTTGTATTGGTGGGGGGAGTCAGGCTCTTCTGCCATGTCTCAGGTGAAAAGATGAGGGAAAATGGCCACAAGTTGCACCAAAAGAGGTTCACATTAGATACTAGAAAAAAAAAAAATCACTGAAAGAGTGGTCAGGTATTGGAGTAAATTGCCCAGGGAGCTGGTGGAGTCACAGTTTCAAATGTCCAAGAGGCATCTGGATATGGATTGAGGAATATGGTTTAGGAGTTAGTGTGGTGGTGCTGGGGTGGTGGTTGGACTAGATAATCTTGAAGGTCTCTTTCAGCCTTGATTCTGTGAGTTTCAGTACCTGGGAAACCTTTCCCATCTCATCTGCTTCTGTATCTCTATCTCTTTGGCTTTAGTAATAATTTTTAAATAATAAAATCTCCTTTTAAGGCTTAAGAAACTTAATTTTTGGCTGCAACTTAATTTTTGGCAGAAAGCAGCCTTCAGAACATCCTGAAGGCAATTGGGACAATATAGTTTATTTCAGATCCTCCATGTCCCTGCTTATGTATTCCCTCTGTTGCCAAGACTTCCTCTGTTATTTTGTCCCCCCCCCCCTTATATTCCAGTGTGAAATGCAGACTGTCACATCTCCAAAGACTTCTGTGCAGGCCTGTCAGTTCTGTCCTTGCCCCAGAGCTTAGTGTCTGGCCTTGCCATTTATTTTGAGTGAAATGAGGACTTGTCAGACTTGTAGCAGTCTTTGCTCTCACTTGATAAGGGTAAAAAAAGATAAAAATCAGCAGGTAGATGCCTGCAAAATACAGACCAGTCCTTAGGATAGTTTTACATATCAAAATCTGTCTTGGGCAGTCAGTTTACACATAGAGTAAATTGATGCTTCCTTTTTGGTAAGGGACAAGGTCCTCCCTGTAGCTGGTGGAGCTTGTGGCAAGCACCCCTTTCTGGAGGGACTATTGTGGGGATAACAGAGGAATTACTGTTTGGGTAAAGACAGTGGTGATGTATCCAGGCTGCAGAAAGCCTGAGAGGGTGGCTTGGAAGGTGAGAAGGGGGGGGTTAAGTGACCATATTAATAATGCAGTAAAGGTTATCAGAGCTTCTGCAGTTCACTGTGGTTTCTTTTGATGCTGTGAGAGGTAACTGTTTAAGAATTGAGCTCAAGAAACATGTGTGGACCCTGTATTGCCCATAATTGTGAGTCACACAAGCAGCCTTATTATGGGGAGGAACATGACCTTTTTTCCTTTCTTAATTCAGACTTGGTTTTAGTAAAGATAGCTGCAGAGTAAATGCAATTTCACTCAGTAAACCATAGCTGTAAAGATCTTAATAAATAAAGATTTTTTTAAAGTATGATCCTGAGTTCTTATTTCTAATTTTTGGCTTAAATATTTAATGGAACTTTGATAACTTTGCTTCCTAATATGTCTCTTTGAATACTATTTATTGCAAGATTTTATGAACAGGTTTCATTTACTACATACTGCAAGTTCTTACATAGGGACTAAGGTACTTTTGTAAGTGAATACAGATACTGCCTCAGTTTAGTGTACTTGTATAGTATTTCCCATGTTCAAAGCAGGTGATTAACCACCTGTAACCTTTCTTGCCTACTTCACTCATAAGTTATGGATTTTTTTTCTCTAGCACTAATGAAATGGTGACTTCTGAGTATATTGGAGTGGGTTTATAGCTAGAAGAAAACTATCTTTTAGACTTGTACTTCAGAATATTGGTGCAGTCAAGTCTTTTGACAAATGCCTCTTTGCCACCTTCTCATAGTTTCTCTAGAAGATAAATGTGATGTTCAGCACCTGCAGCAATTTCTATTAGAAATCCTGTTTTGATCTCTTCATAACTTTTCAAAATGTTGATCTTTCAAGCTGGAATTTACTACATGTTTTTTGCACAAAGGTGCTTGCAAGCCCTTTTCCTTTTGAAGTTTATGTATTTTGTTTTCTTTTTGACCTAGAGCAATGTGGCAAAAAAACCCAAATCCTTGGCAAAATAATAGAAAAAAAAGTGTCTTACTTTAGAAAAGATTGAAAACAAATGGCTAAAGCTTAAAAATACTTTTTCACATAAACAACAGATAGTTTTGGAGGGGAGGAATGTATTGATCATTCACAGCAGTTGGATGTCTGTCCCTAAGGCAAACTTAGCATGGCTGAGTGCCTTTCCATATGTGTGCACAGTTAATTGAATGCACACTCTGCATTTTATTTTTTTTTTTAATCCAGTGTCCTCTTCTGTTGATATTAAGGACCCAAAAAGTCTGGAAGGTCAAGTTTAATAATGAAATATTCTATCTTGGTGGTGATGGGTGTTTATTACCATTTTCCAGGGAAACCAAATGCAACTGCCTGTGACTTTTTTAAATTCTCACTTTCATACCTGTGTTGCTTAAATGCTTTTGCAGATTTAACTTGGTTAATTTTAAACGTTCACATGTTCTTTCATCTTGAACACATTGTGAGAAAAACTGATTATATCAGTTCATTCTCCCCACTCTTATGTTCAGTACTTTAAGGAAGAGGCCTTGCTAATTGTCTGGTCAGAATTTTAATGTCTCCAAACAGTTAGACAACACTATATAGATAATATAGATAATTTATGGTAAAATATTATTAGCTCAGCTACCCGATGGAATTTCTGTCAAGCAGCACCATTGCTTACTGAAGGAGAATACTGAGCTTGATGATTGGTATCACAAATCAAGTACTACACAGGTGCTATTCTTTGGGTGCATTCATGTTTCCCTTGGCAGATATTGCTTCATTTTTAGTTCTTCTTTCTAATAATGTGATGTTAAGTCTCTCATGTCTAACAAACAAGGCCTCTTTTATGTTTGCTAATGCATAAGGCTGTTTTTTAGCTGATAAACATCCTGGGACAGAAAAATAATCCTGAAGTGTCTCAGGCTTGTGGCACTGAGTGCCTGCTCAGCATTTCAGAATCATCGTTGTTCTTTGCACCCTCAAATGTTAGATACTAAAAATAAGAAGAGTTATTAGTTATTGTGAGGTAATGGCTGGGAATTCTAAGCATGAGTTCTCCAGGGATGTCATTACCCTGTGTTAATCACTTCACCTGTCAAGCCTTATGTTCTGCGTGTTCACACACGGATGAACTAATGAATAAGCAAGAGGAGGTGACAGAACCAGGAATCAGTCATGCTCTTTTGTTGTCATGTGGTCTTGATTACATTTCAGGACTGCTGAGGAGAATTTATAGCTAGAGTAATCTGGTCCCTATCCACTGCACTTACCTGGTATTTAAGTCTATTTGCATTTCTAAGTTACTGAATGAGAGACGTGAGCTCCAGAAGCAGTGATAAGAAGCCCAAGGATACAATGAGTGTGTGAGCAGCAAACTAAAAATTATCATAGTGGTATCAGTGTATACAGCTGGCTCTCCTTGCTGCACTGGAGAGGTCTTGCAAAGAAAGCACCTACTACTGATACATTAAACTCTAAGGCAATTAGTCTAATTGCTTAGGCAGCTTTGTTCCCTTCCTCAGGTGTCCTTATCTCATGAGGCTTTTCTATCAGACCCTATCACTAAGCTTTCAGAGCATATTTCCTCCATACTGTAGGATGTAAATGAGGGAGAGGAATATTCAAGATGTGAAACATACTTTATCAGCCTGGCAAATCCCTTCTCCTACCTTTGGGAATTCTGTGTGTTAAACAGCCTGGATGTTCTCAAGCCTTTCTGTTAGCTCTTCCCCAGTTGTGAGGAAACATTTATCATTTGGAGGAAGTATTGATCAGAGAAGAAATATTCTCAGCAGATAAATGTGTTATAGATGGACTGTCCACATGTTTAAGAGGCTTGAATGCCATATTTCACTAATTAAACTTTTAGAGACTGAGGTGTTCTTGTCTTCATACTAACAAAAGCCTTGTACCCGCTTCTAGTTGTGCAAAGGCATTGTAACAGGGAGGTATTTTGTCAAAATAAGTGATATTTGCAATTAATTTATAAGACTAAAATTTCTCTAAGGTCTGAAGATGGCTTTCATGCCACAGTTGCCCTGTATGTTGTAAAAGGCTCTGCATCCAAAGCAATAATGGAAAGAAAACCCAGAGACAGACAAGACTTCCACAGAGAGAAACTGATCTTACTGTGCATTGTCATTGAGGTATTGTATTCTACAGATAGAAATTAATTTCACTGGGTACCTTTAAAAAAGTTTCAGCTGTTATAGTGAAGTTTACACTGTGGTTTGTTAAATCAGTACTTGGTGGAAGAACAGGAAGTAGGAAGATTCTGATGTTGGATGGATGAAGCCACAGGACAGAATTAAGGGTTTATTTACAGTGATTACCTGGTTTATCCTCCTCTGGTGGTAATTTTTGCCTCATCCTGGTTGGAGCAATGGCTTTGTGTGTCTGGGAAAATGATGTCCCCTCTGATAATAGTCTCATCTGTTTATCTGGATCTATGGTGTATGTTGTGATGACTGCACAGGGAGTCTGGATCAGAGCCTGGAAGGTGTGTTACTGTGCATAAACTGGCCTGTGAGCTTCCAAAAAGTGTGAATCCAGATGCTTTGTTTAAGCTGCTTATTAGAATAGTGTTGCTGATTTTGCAGTATTTCTGTAGAAAAGAACTCCTGCTGTTCTTTGCTTTTTCTAGAAAAAGCTTTTTGTTGTTTTTTTTTCTTTTTCTTTTTTTGTTCTTTGTTGTTCTGTGCTTTTTCTAGAATTGGAAAAACAGTTGGTCAAGGGTGTATGACTCCTTCCCTTGTGTGTTTTTCTAGGCTATGTCTGTGGCACTGGGAGGCTCTGGTGGGCTTTTAGTTTTTTGCAAACACTTAGAACTGGCACCAGGAGACCTAGTGAGGACTGCTTGTTGTCTGTGCTGTACAAACACAAGGCAGGAAGTTGCTGCCTCCCAAGGGGCCCTTGCTCCAGGAAAAACAGGAAGCTCCAGGATGAAACCTTAGTGCTCTACCCAGATAGGCTTGTTAGTAGATGGCCAACCAAAAATAAAATGACCATGACCTGGTGTTTAGCATTGTGTAAGTTCTTGGTAGCTTCTTGAACATCTGAAATTCCTTTTCCAGGATTATAAAAATGTTTTGAAATCGTAGCATTTTTTCTGTATATATGCCCATATCTGAACAATGGGACCAGAATGTTACACACCTGCTTATTGTAGTTCATTCACTGGAGTTGAAATTGAGGTTTAACCACTGAATTAAGGACCTTCTCCTTGTCCATATTGGCCTTTTCATTTCTGGGACAGCATTTGTGTCTGAAAAGAGAGTTTATTGGATGTGCTCTCCAAGCATATGTTTCAGTGTTTGTTGGAAGTGCTTTTGCTGACTTAATCCAAAGCCTACCAGGTGTGATTCTGCCCATCACTGGGACAGGACTTGGCTTGCTTTCTGTGCCCAGCAGTGAAAATTAAATTAAGGGTCCTTAAATCTGAATATACTGCAAGAACTATAATTCATTTAGCTTTCCTTAAATGTCCCTCAAAGGCTGGCAATTGTAAATCAGTAGTCTCATTTTTCAAAGTTTAATTGGAATGAATGTGGATTGATTTAAGGTCTTTGATAGATTAAAACACTTCAACTAATATACCAAAAAACCAAAGGTTCAGTGTAGACATTAATTCATTTTATGCTGATGGCATGAGACGACTCCTCCGAAAACAAGCATGAAACACTCTTGCCTGCTTTTTAGAGTTGCTGCTGTTGGGTAAGTTTATGGTAGGTTGTAACTAGAAGGAAGAATTGGTAGATAAAGTACCAGATCTCATGCTCTTGGCTGTGTGCAAGTTAATGAAAGCTGGCCAATAAAAACTCTCTGCTCTTGTTCCTATAAAAAATATCCTGTTTATGTGATGGCAGCAACTATCAATTATTTTTCAGAAGTCCAGTTTGGCTGTGAGCCAGTACATTGTAGAATAGCTGACTTCCTCACTGTAATTTTGGAACTTGTAAGTGGTTTTGTAACTTCTTTTTAAATGGGATTTATGAATGTGGGGGACTAATGGTATTTTCTAGAGCTGAGTTCAGGCAGGACCCATGCTGTGCAAGTGTCACTTTGCCACTAATCTTGGAGCTGTAGCACCACCTGCTATTCCTGCTACAGGTTTCGAAAGTGAAAATGGAATTATCTGTTATGGTGTAGTGATTTGTAAATTATCTGTGGCAGTCTAGTTCTAAACCATTAAATTTCTGTCTGTGCCTCAAATTAAATGTAAACTGAAACCTTCAGAGTACCGAGATTAGAATACGTTCATAATGTCATCTCATTCAAAGAAGCAGCCATGTTAGAAATAGGTGTGGACCCAGCAGCCCTTTCTTCTCCTGTTTTCAGAGACTGAAGCTTTTGTTAGTGTTTAAAAGGAAAATTAAAATGGTAGATTTAATGCAGAGTGCACAGATACTTAGAATACTTTACTATAAGAGATGTTTAAATTGTGCTTCTTGTTGGAACAGAACCTTCTGCCTCTTAAAGGATCAAACTTGAGCACATGAGTGAATAAGTCTTTGGGAGTAGCTTGCCAGATATTCTTTGGACTATGTCATACTAAGAATAATATGTCTTACCAAACTAGTAACTTTGAATTTGGACAATTTAATATTCTGTTGTAATGGTGAAAGTATAAAAATTCGTTTTGTCTTTGGAGAATGTATTGTGCTTAAGCTTTCAGTGGACTTAACTCAGCAAATGCTTCTGGTCACAGGCCACCTTGCTGGTTGTCTGTAAATTTTTACTGGGAGCTGAGGAGGCCAGGTGGACTTCCAGTTCTCTGTGTATTTATTACATTTATGTGTCTCAGTGAATCAGACTTGCTCGGGAGCTGATGTCAGGAGCTCTCACCTAGAGGAGTGTGTGTGTTTGGGCCCTGCAAGGCTGGGTTTAGGCTCTGGGTGTTAGGGTGGGACATAGCTGCTGAATAAACAGGTAAGGAGATGATGTCCTTGCTTAGGTGTAAACAGTTGTCAAGTCTGTGGCTTCAGTTGCTTGAGGTGAGCGAAGCCAGCTTGCTAACTGACCAAAAACCTGGAAGATACTACATGTGACACAAAGAAGGGAAAGGAAATGTTGGCTGGTGAGAGGAGAAGTCTCCTTCTTACCCTTTCAGGTGTAGCCCTCAAATGGACTGGAGTTTATGGTGTAATCCAAGGTAAGTATCACACCTTTGGAAGAAGTGATACCTTGATACCATGTGGTGCTCGCTCAGTGCCAGGAGCAAAACAGGTTTTTTCCAATCCAGAAACTTAATGGCAAAGTTGAAATCGGCAAGTGACAGGTTAACAGCTGGGATGAGAATTAGCCTTGATACCTTTCAGCAAAACATTTTGTATTTAATTGAAGGGTGAAATGATCATTGTCTTTCATTGTGGTTTTTTTTTTTGTTTTCTAATTGTGACAGGACAAGTGGGAATGGTTTGAAAGTGAAAGAGTGTGGGTTTAGATATTAGGAAGAAATTCTTCCCTCTGAGGGTGGTGAGGCCCTGGCACAGGGTGCCTAGAGAAGCTGTGGCTGCTCCATCCCTGGAAGTGTGCAAGGCCAGGTTGGACAGGGCTTGAAGCAACCTGGTCTAATGGAAGGAGTCCCTGCCTGTGGCAGGGGGTGGAACGAGATAATTTTTAAGGTCCCATCTAACCTAGACCACTTTGTTATTCTATACTTAAGTGTTTGCAAACCAGTTACATCTTGCCTGAGACATGTTAGAGCATAATAGTATTACTTTGAATAATGTGGGTCTCTGTGATTGACATCCAAATACCTCCTGCTCTTGTTTCACATTGTTTCAAAATAATAGCTTTGTCTTGAATGTGGTTTGTGTGCACACTTACGTTAATCTGTGCATTTGAACTTCCTGCCTGGTGACTTTTGAATTGCGTAGCACACCAGTGAAGATAGTTCAGATTCCTCTCTGGAAAGATTGTAATTTATCTTGGTGGTGGTGCAGTGCAGATTGATTTAGACTTCTCCCATTCTCTTATCCACAGCAATTGGAGCAGATCCAGAAGGAGCTAAGTGTTCTGGAAGAAGATATTAAACGTGTAGAGGTGAGGTGCCTAGACACTGTTCTGGCAATTTTTCATTTTCATCAAGCTGTCTGCCTTGCTGTGAGGCTGCTGGGTTAAATTTATGGCATTTAAGTCACTAATGGGAAAATGAACAGATGATGCTCTTTAATTTGTTCATTTAGTTGATGTGTGCAGGCTGCAGTTAGGTAGCTCTTATGTAATCATTTCTTTGTGTTGGTAGTAAGTATTTTAAAGTAGTTGCTAGAAATCAGCAGCTGGTATATTGATCAGAATTTAAGATTTTTGTACGTTACAGGCTGTTTAAACCTTAGCAGCATCTAAGTCTTAAAATGGAGAGGTGTTGGGGATTCAGAAGAGGGTTGTTATGCAGAGACTGTGCAGGAACAAAACCAGCTCCTGCTGCATGTCAAAACTGATTCCTGCTACCTCCTGGTATAGTTCTCTTAATTCCTTAATAATGGGAATCTCTTGACATTTTTGCTAAGAATTATTCTCCAAGAATTTGTAACCCCATCAGTGCAATCCTTCTGTCTTCACTGAGTCTTTAGGTTCCCCTTGGTCCTTTCCTGTAATCCATTCTAGTATTTAATCTTGCAGTAGGGAGCTGATGTTTCAGGAATACATCAGACTGCCACCTCTCCAAATATCATTCCCTTAAAGCTTCTTGGGAATCAGTTTGCAGGTCTGCTTCTCACTGCTTGCTCATCTTGAGCAATCAGTATGTGTTCCCAACTGCCTTCCAAAAAGCCTTTTACATTTTTTTTCATGCAATTAATGTGTGTGCTGATGATTTAGCAAAATAGAAACATGACTGACAACTGCAAGAATTCCCATTTATCTGATAGCTATTTGGAATTTTTTCAGACCTCTTTTCCTAAATGCTTCTCAGCTTTGGTGAAATAAATATACCGCAGTGTGTTTTCTTCAGACTGGTAAAATAAGTCTTGAGATCTAGAAGGAACTATTCCCAAAAGTTGTGGAATCTCTCAAAGAGCATCCAGCTATCTGTTTCTGTGCTCTTTAATCAGGCATTTCAGTGGGTTGCAGCTGTGGTATATTCCTGGGGTGTGATGCTGACCTTGGCTCTGACCTCTAAAGCCTGGGATCTCTCTTGTCACAAATATCCTTCTTTCTACCTATCAACTAATAGGCACCTAGTGGGAATTTGAAAGCACAAGTGATAATTGTCTTGGGAACACTTTGCCCGCTCAACTAATGAGCTGCTGCATCCTGCATAGCTTCCATTTCCCAAACAGATGAAAGACAGCATCATACTGGGTACACAGCAGTGACTTAGTCTGGGAGGGACAAAGCCAAGTTCATGTGCAAAGTTTATCTCTTGTGCAGTGGTCCCACAGAGGACTGACAGATCCTCTTTTAAGTCTGTGGCACCACCTTTGCCCTGTTGCCTTGTGACTATTCTTGCCATGACCCATATCCAGTTTTACCTTCCAGTTGTGAAGGCTGTTAGATAAGCTTGGACATATCTCAGAAATGCAGTTACAGTTTGCTTGTTCTGCCACGTTTAAGGGAGATGTGTCAGAGGCAATTGGCTGATAACCAAATCTGTTGGGTTTTTTGGAGTATAAGCTCCAAAACTGCCACTCTTGAAGCACAGAGCACAACAGGTGTAGGATTTTTGAAACCCATTCTGAATGGTAACTGAAAAAAAAATTGAAGAAAATCAGTGTTTTCTCAGGTATAGGTTAAGATTTTTTTTTTGAGTAAATGTTCTGTAAACACATGTATTAGACATGTTTTGTCAGCTCTGATGTAACATGGCTTTCTGTTTCAGGAGATGAGTGGCTTGTACTCCCCAGTCAGTGAGGACAGCACAGTGCCACAGTTTGAGGCTCCCTCACCTTCACACAGGTATGGAGCTTGCAGCTCAACTTGGATTTCAAGCTGCACATGTTGCACTCTACTTGCTAGTGCTTTCCAAGCAGTGCCTGAAACACAAGCAAAACTGTTTTTTGAGTGCTGTACGGTATTTTCCTATTGTGTTTCTAATTGCTATAAACTTTATGTGAACAAAGAAGTGAAGAAAAAGCCACCTGAGCCTGCATTTGGATTAAAAATCTGCTCTGAATCAGATGCCATGGAAAACTGATGGCTTTAAATGTCATGTGAATTAGTAAACTTGAATCATAAGCCTTTGGTATGGAATAAAATATTACTATTATTTATATGCTACCTTTTCTGAACGTTGTGCTGTTCTGCTTGGCATATGAAAGGTCTTCATTTTGTATGATATTGGAGTTCTCTGGCTTCCCTAATCAGCATGGATAGCTAAAGGTATGGGCTCAGATTAGAATTTGAAGTGTACAGCCTATTGATTCTGTTTATCGGCTGTCTGTTTTGATTTAATGAAATGCCTTTCTAATAACATAATTTCATGTGTATTTTTGTCTGGAATATTGCATAGTCTGGTTTCTTGATGATAATACTGCAGATGCTTCTTGTATCCAAGTTGTAAGTGCCAGAGGTTGAAGTGCTCTAGTTTACAGATGTGTCTTTTTATCTAATTTCAACAGGGCCGAGTTATGTTATTAAGTGATCATCTCTGTTATCTCTTAGAAGTAGAGTTCTCTAAACTGTCATTTTCTGTTATAAAATTGTACTGGTAGATTTTTTTGCAGTTAGCAGCTCTAAACCTAATAGCCCAGAGTAAAAAATGATCAGATTTCTTCCCTTACAGAGACTTAGACACAGTGCTCTGGTGAGGAACCCAGCAATATTGGCTGGAATTTCCTACCAAGATGCTATTTCTGGGCACAGAGACCAATATCTCTGATATTTCTATGTAGCTCTGGCTGTCCCTGAGGGAAAGGACAGGAATATGATCACAATGGATGGGAACAGCATTTCTAATTCAGTTCTTCACTGCTTCTTCAATTCTTTTTAGGTACAGATTTGTTTCTTGATATGGAGTATTGCTGTTTTGCCAAGAAGCAGTTTTGTGAAACTGATGAGATTCTTGTCAGGTTCTACTGCTTTTCTGGTTATTGGCTATTAAATAGATTGGTTTTACTCTGTGGTAGATATGCTTGGGGTAAACTTGAGCACTGGTTGGGCAACATCAATTTGTTAGATGTTGGATGCCTTCAGGCCTAGAAACCTTTCTCTCTTTTTAACAGGAGATTCTACTTATGAGTAGAAATGTATCTCTATTACTTGAGCTAAGCTAAAAAACAAGCCCCCAAAGAACTTTATCTGTTGAAGGCTGGAATAACATTTTAAGCCCAGGAGTTTTAGTAAAAGAGTTGAGGGGGGAACAGTCTGCAGTTAGAGCTACACTGGCTTCAGTCTACTGAGAATTTCTTAATATTCCTTTTTGCCTATTTATTTCATGTCCTAGGGGTCAGTCAATCTCAATTCTTACATTTGAAGATGCAAGATAGTATCAGAAAGAATTGTAGTGATCTTTGGATTGATGTGCTTCACCTGGGGTCTGCTGGGGGGCAGTGGGATGGAGCCATGATGGGTGCAGAAACCATGGGCTCTTTCTTCCCTGCCTGCCTGGGTCATCTTGGCTGTGTCTTGAATTTTGGAATTTTCCCCCTGATACAGTATGCCAGGGGTCTGATATAATAGGATATTTAGGTGATTTCTAGGGAATGTGGGATTACCTTTTTCTCTCTGCTTTAGAAGACCCCTTATCTTTTTCTTGGTGACATTCCTGTGTTAAGAAGTAGCCTTGAGTGGTAGAAGAGAAATCCGTGTATGAAGGCATTACCTGAACAGGCATCAGTTGTTCCCAGAAGTTACTCCTTCTATCCCTGCCCCGTTTTGACAGTTTTATATAATTCAAGTAATTGCATTGGTGTGAATTACTATAAGTTAGATTCCAGGAAGGTCTACCACTTGAAACTAATTTTATTTTCAACATTAAGTTTTGAAGAATATCTCAACAACATTCCTCCTTGGCAAGAATGCTGCAGAACAGCTGATATGAAATATGCTGATTTTTCTCTTAACTGAAATATTTAATCTCCAGAGTGCATTTTAGAGAGTGAAATACAAATATAGTTTGGGATGGATTCAATTCCATGTTAAAATTATATTGAACTTGCAGAGGCTCTTTAGCCTATCAGTGAATTAAAATGGTGTATTTAAATTGAAATATAACTTAACATACTTAACACACTGCTAATGAAATATAATTGTTGAACACTTCAGTAATGTGCCTTATAAATAGTACAAGGTTATCAGTGACTAGTGCTGAGAGGAAGAAAGCTTCTTTAGCCTTTGAATTTAAAGTTCAAGAAAATAGAGTTCTTTGGAATTCAGCTTTATCTGGTCTCTGGTGACTTGCCCTTATTCATCCGCTTCCTTTAAATCACGCACTTGCTTCATTAATTTTCTGTTTCTTTTCATTGTTTGTAGCTTTTTTCCTCCCCATTTTTAACATCTTCAAAACGTGAAATTACTTTGCCTTCCCCCAGCTTTTTTCAAAAGCTCTTTAGCAAAAAACCCTAGCACAGCTATGATGTTCAGTACATCCTTGGCTGCAAGAAACACGTGTTTTCTCTTGTGCCTATGCAGGGTGTGATGAAACATTAAATTGGGTAATAGCACAGTGCTTGTTTACAGTGTTGCCTATTGCTTGGTTTGTACACTAATAGAGAACAAGAGGGGAAGAATAAGGGAAGAGAACAAATAGTTCTGTGTATGGCTTTTCTGAACAGGCGTGTGTGTTATTTCTGCTCCCAGTAAATGGTGCAAACAGAAGGTAGGAATAAGCAACTTCTCTGTGATGCTATCCAGGACTAATAGCAATAACAAGCTATCACTAATAGGGGTCTGAAGGAAAATTCTGATCTAGAAATGAGTTGCTTGGTAACTCTGGTTCAGTTATTGAAATCCTGATCCTCCTTCCTCTCCATTTGTTCTAATTACCTCCTCCATCCCTGTAATGGGGTTTATAGTCTGTGGGTTGCCTTGTTTGTTGTTTTGTGTTTTTAAATGTCATATGAGTGTAGCTGAATTTCCAAACTGAACCTAATGTTACATCCTTTAAAAAAACTTGGATGGTACTGTAATTTTCTGATTACTTGCTTCCCTTTTATTGAAAGGAAAAACATTCAAGCATATATGAGTTAACTCAGCTATGGGCACAGCACAGAAATGCCTTTGAATTTGTGCTCTGGTTAGGGAGATGATGTCTACACTCTTGAAGGCTTTACATCACCAGACAACCTGCAGCAAAACGAGACCAGACACTCCAAGTCCGTGTTCTGCTGTTAATTGCCTCTGTACCTGTCTCAGAGTGGAGTAGTTTTTCATTGCTTTCTAGCTGAATGTGTTATTCCTGCAGTTCTGGCAGGATCTGCTGTCCATGTTTCATTATTTCATGCAGCCACATTGTAATTTAATTCTAATTCTAATTTTGTCCTCAGCCATGCCTGAAATGGCTCTGCTGTTTTCTCCCTTACAATGGCTTCTGCAAATAATTATTTTTATCCCTCAGATTTTCTTTGTTTGCAGCTTTTGTCTTGCCTGGAACAGAAGTCCAGTCAATCTCATTTTCCAAGTTAATTTTTTTAGTCTCATCAGTGGTTATGTCTCATCTTCTGTTTCCACTTCCCTCCACTTCCAAGGGAGCTTGAAAACATTCAGAGAAATATTTAAGCACTGATACCATTGGTTCATTCTTCCAAACTTAAGGTGCCCTGCCCTGCATTTCAACCAAACCAATTTGTTTATGACCGAGATTCTAAAGTTTACACATAAGTTCTGTCAGCTGCTACATAAACAGGAATTGGTAAAACTATCTTTGACAAAACTAAGACCTACAGCAGTGTTCTAGAAGCTTTTAAAGAAACCTTCAGCTTTCCCAGGCAATGCTTAAAATCTGAGGTTATCTCATAAGAAAGACTGAGAATAATGAGAACAATGATCCCAGCTAGTTTCTTCTCTGTCCAAGTCAAATGACATAGCAGAAGCAAAGCAGTTTAAAAGATTTTTTTAGAAATTAATCATGGTGATTTTCATAATGTATTCTGCATAACCAATAAAATTGTGTCCTTGTATGGTAATCTTTACCTGTCCTGGAGGTATATGAAATTTGAGTGACGAGTGTGCTTTTGTCTGGCTTGGGTGTCTTACTGTGGGAGCTGAATTTTTTGCCTCTGTGTCAAAGAGCACTGAACCACCTGTTTTCTGCTTGGATCAGGAGATCTTTTTGCAGTTTTGAAAATTAAATTCTATTGAGTTTGCATGTCAGTGCTGTGTTTTGAAAACAGTGATGTAAAAGGTATGTTGTGCCATTAGAGATACTATAATATGGTGTAGTGTTTTCTAATAATAGTAATCCTGGCTGTCAGTATATATTTTTTTAGGTTATTTCTGTATTTCCTTAATTGTCTGTTTAAACTAGTGTCTGTCTTACACTGATTTCTCTAGCTTTTCCCTTGTCAGCGTTGGTTCAAATGCAGAGCATTTGACTTCTCTATTTTCTTTCTTTTTTTTTAAGGAATTGAAAACCAGTGGTAGCATGTTATTTTCAGAATGTCTTGTGCTGCATATTTCATATGAAAGATACACATTTGCATTCTAATTAGAAATTATTTGGCTGCACTACACGTAATTGTGTGTGACAGCATTCTGCTCTAGGAAAACTGTTTAAAAAAAAGAGAAAAGTCTCTCCTAAACTCCCAAACAAAATAAAGCCTTGTGTTCCCTGTCTGTAAAATGGATTTCTAAGGCGAGTATGCTGCAGAGTGTCAAGGGGGGAATAGCAAACAGGTTAAAAATGATAAAGGATGGCTGTGCAGTGATTTAAGCAGACTATTTCTTTTATTTTTGCAGTAGTATTATTGACTCCACTGAGTACAGCCAGCCTCCAGGCTTCAGTGGCAGTTCTCAGGTAAGATCATATATAAATGTCTGCATTTATATGGGGGGGGATGGGAGGGTGAATGTGGAGGTTAGGCAGGGTTGAGGTGCACCTTCATCCATCTCCAGGGTACTGGTCAACTGGAGCCTTGAAAAGGCTTTTAACTGGTTGTATGGGCAACTGCAGTTGTAGGAATGACTGTGCTCAGTTGTGTGAGAGACTTGGTGTAATGTATTTTTAGACATCTGACATTTTTCTTAAAGCTGACTCTTCCATGGAAGAGGGGATATGGTTTGCTTCTTATGTCCCATGTGGGCAGCACTGGGGAAGGGAGGTAAATCCCTGACCCTTTCCCTTGGCTTAAATAGCTGTAGATCAAGCTTAACTTTCAAAACAAAGAATCTCCAGGCACAGTTACATCATTTGTCCTCACCAGGGCCTTTTACAAACATTACAAATTCATATAGAGGGTAAAAAGCTACATATAGAATGGAACTATTTGATAGGCAGCCTCCAAACTGTCTTATCTACAGAGCCTCCCAAATTCCAAACAGCACTTCTGTAGTTTAGAACCTTGAAGGGATTCAGCTGGGCTGCGGAGGTGACACTCATATCCAGCTCACAGTTCCAAAAAGGTTATCCAGTTTTCATTTGGGCAGATGGACTGTTGGGCACATTCCAGCTGTGCCTTGGGTGCTCTGTGGTGGTGGTGGACCATCCCTGACACACACCAGCATGAAACTGGTAAATTAAAAGGTCCAAGTGCTGTTGGATCTTACTTGATTTAAAGAAGAAAAAAAAAAAAAAAAAAAGACTTGGGCACATACATGTTTAAATACAGCTGTGTAACTAATTGGTAATTAGAAAATTCCATCTATTCATCTGGGAAAATGCTTGTTGTTGCTACTACTCTGGTGTTTGGAGGTTTTTGCTTGAACAAAGAGTTACAGTTCTACCACATTTCAGAGGGCAGGTGTAATGTAGATGGGGGTTTTATGTTTAGGACTCTGATGTGCTACAGTGTGTTTGTTCTCCAGCGACATTACTTGTCTCAGTGCTTCCTATTTCAAAGCCAAAATTAATAACATAAGCCCTGCTTATGAGCTCACAAAACAAACAACCTAGACTTTCTAGTCATTCTGTATGACAGCCTTATTTGTGTGAGAATAATCTTTTTTGTCCTGAAATGTGATTTCTTGTCCTCAAGAGTGTAAGATCTGTACTCTCAAGTACAAATTTTCACATTAAACTTTAATATATGTTTGGATGGGGAGTTCAAACAGAACTTTGAAGTTAAACACTTCTGTTCAAAGGTAGTCTAATTTCAGCAAGACTTTACCATAAAAAGAATTTTAATAATATAAATTAAATTGTAGGGTTTTTCCCTAATTGTCAGTCATGGCAAAAATCACATATTGGGTACTGCTGGCAGTAAGAGTTATCTAGGATGGACTGCACAGCTTTCCTTTCTCAATATAATTACATTGCCCACAAACATGTTAGGGAAGAATTTATATACCACAAAGCTCTAGGGCAGTTCTCTTCCAGAACATGAGCTTCAGAAGCAAATAGTGGACAAGTCACTTAGGCCCTGGGGAATTCTGTGGATAGTATTTAATGGCAATACCTTTTTTCTGCTAGAAATAAGGAGCTTGTGTGCAGCTAAGAAGCTTTTTCACAGTTGTTAGAGGACTCTTTAGAGTATCTGATAAAGTACAGACAGTAAAATCACTCCTGATAACAGAGGAATCCAAACTGATATCCTCAACTAGAGCAACCATAGTTGTTTTAGCCATTGAATAAAAATTGCTTGGGTATCTTTTCTGATTTTTTTCCTCCTGTTGTCCTCCTGTTGAAGTCAGGGATCAGGCTTCATAGAAAATAGAATATCTGTTTTTTGGCAAAACGTGAGCAGGTTGAAATGCTTAGCTGGGGGTGTTCTGATGACTGTGGGTTAGTGCCCCTTGCTTGGTTCTCAGCACAGCTGGGTTGCCACGTGCCAGCCTGAGACCTCCTCCACAGGGGTCTCCCTTGGGAGGCAGCAGGCAAATACTTACCTGATGGATTTCATCTCAGTGTGGACTGGGATCTGGCAGATCAGGCCTGGGGTTGGGTTGTGTCACTCATCGTGGTTCAGGCAGCTTGACATAACTTGAGACGGGAATGATTGCTCAGTGCCTGAAGTTGTCTTGAGCCCAAATCACTACTGATGTGCTGAGAATGACTGGAGATATTGGAGGTTGGTGCACAGAAATTTATAGGAAGAGTCTATAGAAGTGTTCTATTAAGAGTTTTTTAAAGATGTAAAATTTTAGAAAATGGTACTTGAAAGGTATTGATGTAGGAGCACTTCCCAGTGTTGTGTGTTGAGGTTGGGGCTGCTTTTGAGATGAAACAAGCTGTGAAGACCATGGGTGCTGTCACAGGCAAGTGTGAGCCAGGTTGTCAGTGCGTGGGAAGTGGTGGCTTGGAGGTTTCACTGCTTGCGGCTTGCTTTTTTCCTAAAATGTTAGATTGCTTTTCATACAGGTACAAACAAAATTGGAGTGGGCTGTAAACTTATTTTGTTCTCGTTGCCTTGGTGGGTGGCTGTAATGAGGACAGGCTGTTCCCCTGCATGGATTGAGGGGGAGTTGTACACAAAGTGGGTTTTAGTGCCATTGAGTAGCATTACAGGCCTTGTACTTGCTCAAGGATGTTGTTCATTAGGGAGCTTGATGGTTCTTAAATCTTATAAAATTTAGCTTTGAGGATGTGGTATGTGAGACTTCTTAAATAGAACCCAAAGCAAGGAGCTCTCTGTGCTTCTTATGTAGTAGAGGGTTTCATTCCTGTTCATGACTCGTGATTAAAATGGTG
The DNA here is from genome assembly GCF_024509145.1 of Vidua macroura. Taxonomy (NCBI): domain Eukaryota; kingdom Metazoa; phylum Chordata; class Aves; order Passeriformes; family Viduidae; genus Vidua; species Vidua macroura. The sequence continues at coordinate 5,717,433 of NC_071579.1, forward strand.
AGTACTGCATTTTCTGTCTTTGCTCCTGCAGGAAAGATTACTCACGTAGTTTAAATCCTTTGCTCCTACATCTCACTATTACTGTTTGGGTAGGTTGGGGAATAGCTTTAATGATGAGCTTCAGGAACTTCTTTTCAATTAACCTTTGAACTTGATGCTGTCTTTTGCTTCTGTTGTATTTGCTTAGTTTTACAGAGAGCTACTGAGTTGCTTCAAAAGAAGTAATTCAGTAACTAATTAAAATAAACACTTCCTTCTCTTTTAATGAGCTGTCTGCCAAGCATCTAGGGAGTATTTCTTGTACAGTCTGTTTGATTTGTGAAGCTGGAAGTTGGCCTATGCTGTCTGTCTGTATAAATGTAAGACAGGACTCCTCAAGGTTTAGGATTGCCTGTCCTGTATGTGAGGCCAGAATCACTAAATTTACTAATGTTCAGAAAACAAAAACTGTCTAAAAGCAGGAATTAGTTTTTGTTATGTTAAAGGGTACAGCATAGGACCCTAAAAAATAATTGTTGACAGTGCCAAGATTCTTCATTTATTGTCATTTTACACTTCTGACCTATTGTATAATTGCTTATAATTGAGTAAAATCTATAGAAGTGAAACCCAGGCCTGGCTTTTAACTTTCTGAAGTGTTGTCCCTTCTCCACTCAGACCAAAAAGCAGCCGTGGTATAACAGCACACTGGCCTCACGACGCAAGCGCCTCACAGCTCACTTTGAGGACCTAGAGCAGTGCTATTTTTCCACCAGGATGACTCGTGTCTCGGGTGAGTTCTCATGTGGTCTCTCTCTTCTGATGGCAGGTACCTCTTGCAGAAAAGCTTTGCTTTTGAGAGAGCAGTTTTCTCTTCTCCCTTGCACGAGAATGTGGCTATACGTATTTGTGTTACTCAGATCATCCCATTTTGCTATTCTTGACCAACCTTTGAAGTTGCTAAATTTGGAAAACTTAATCCTGTCACTTCGGAGGGGCACGTGTATTGCTTTATAATCCCTTACTGTGAAGGGCAACAGCCACAATAAACAATTTGTGTGGTGCCTGTTCTGAAGATGAAAATGCCTGAAAGCAGTGGTTGAGTTGTCTTTCCACTAAATGAGTAAGCCCAGTAGTTAAAAGCATTGCTATTGAAATGCTACAGAGGTATAAACATAAATTGATACATTCTTCTGTATTTAGCATGCAAGAGGACATGTGGAGGTTATCCTTTGTTATCTAGACTGTGTCTTGGTTAACAAATGGTTTGGACTATAGAAGCTAAGTGTGTTGCAGTTCTGTTGTCCCATGGGGCACACCTTAGATTTAAGGCTTGTTTTGTAGAATTAGAAGCTGTTTTCAAAATTGCTAGATTGCTTCATTCATAATTGAGTAACACTATGACAGCAGCTAGAGTAATTGCTGCCTAGTGGATGCATGGGTCTTAATTACAAACAAGATTCTCCTAAGAAATGAGAGGGTCGAATAACTGTGTCTTCAGGGCAAGGAAGGTTGTTCTGTAGACCCTCTGGAGGAGAAACCATCTTGGCAAGAAAAGCTTCAGGCAATGGACTCTGGCAGGCAAGAGATTTGTAGCACCAAGCTTTGAGCTGCAGCCCATCTTGAATGTGACAGGCTGCAAGGAAAGCAGCCAGCCCTCAGGGGGTGGGAGTCACCACTTAGGGATGAGAGGAAACCAAGCACAGGTTGCTGCAGCAAAGTATCTTTACTTATAACCTTGGAAGGCAAGGACCAACCTCCCAAAGCAGGATTGCTGGGGTAGAAACTTCTGCTTTTTTCTTCTCCATGAATTTATTCTCTCTAAATAAATTAAAAATAATTTTAAAAGTTAATTAATAAATGGCTCCAAATATAAAGGCTGTAGCATGTCTTAGAGGAGCTCACTCTTAGAAGTATCTATATCTTCTAACTACTTGAGAGCGTGGACTGGCCCAGTTCTCACTGTGTACAGCAAAATGATTTTAACAAGGAATGCAGCATGTTGGGAGGTTACTTCAATATCTGAAAGATTGGAGAAACATGTTGCATGTGTCCGGCCAGATCCCTGTGAAGTGCTAGCAGGTGCTTTGCAGAATGCACTTCTTCACAGCTCACACTGAGATGTTTTCATGCAGAGCTGTCTTGGTGATGCATAACTGTGGTTATGTAAAAATAAAACTTACTAACCAAGGATAACAAATGAGGCTCTTCCCAGCAATCCCTTGTAGAAAGCATTCTTCTTCATAATTTGAACTATAAATATGAATGCAATGAAATTGGTTTTTTGTATTTGTATGTGTCAGTCGCAACAAGAGCGGAGGATTTGCAAGTGCACGTTTTCTCCTAAATAAGGGATAACCTATGATACTTGATTAAGTTTTCCTCTTCTATGTCATTGCTGCATTTTGACACATTTTAAATGGGATTTAATGTGGATTTAAAGCTTTTTGCAAGAAGTGCCTCTGACTGTTCGAATAGGGAGTGGAGACATAACATTACTGTAATTATCAAATGGCCTTGCACTTTGACGGGGAAAATGTCTTGAGAAATAATATTCGGTTTTCCAGGCACACATGGAGAATAAATTACAGGAGGAATGTGTGCTTGATCTCTAAATGAGGGAAATAGAAGGGTAGCAGCTATTTGTCCCTATCAAATAGCCAAAGGAGAAGAGAGTCTTAGAAAAGCCCTGACTGATGTTTGTGTTGCTTCTCAAGCTGTTTCCTGTAGTGGTCAGGTGCTGATGATGTTAATTTAGAGCAGCACTTTGTTCATTTTGCACCTTTTCATCCCTCTAGCATGGATAATGTATTTGCTAGTACCCCTAAGCATGCTAATTACTAGCCTTTACTGTTCCTTTGTATGATCAAACATTAAACAGGGCATATGAGGGACACTTCAAAATGCCTTGTAAGTATAGAGATAACAATTTCTGATGGCAAGAAATTACCAGAGTGCAGAAATTATTATTCTGTGTTTTCCCATAAGAAATCACAGCTGAATTTTGCTTTTATAAATCAACCTCTCTTTTTTTCACCCTGGTATTTCCAAGCCTTTCTAATAAATGGATCTTGTTGTTTCCTTATGCTGCTGATAAGGCTAACTTAACTAGTGGGTGGAATTTCATTTCTGTTGTGTGTGTGTGTGTGTTGTGGTTCCTCTGCTGTTGCAGTGGATGCTGGGGTGGAATGGGAGACAAGGTGTGCAGCACCTGTAAACCAGCAGTGTTAGCTGTAGTTCTCTTAAAATGCACTTGTGCAAAAAGAAAGTGAGGGTGGAAGCATTAAAGAAAGGATTATGAGAATTGCTGCAAATTTGGGGGTCATTATGAAGCCTGAAGATGCTACTTAATGCTTGGCTGTGGATACATGATTGGATTGGGAATCCAGATTTGCCTATGAGGCATCGCTGTAAGTTAGGAATTTTTCCTTATTTACAAAATACTAAAATTTAAAATTATTTAAATAAAATTACATTCCTACCAAGAAAAGTTAGGACTTCTGAGAACTCGATGAATGACTTTCAACTATCTGCACGGCAATTTACTTTTAACTTTTGTAGTAAACTGTTCCATTTCCCACAGAGTATTTATCATCATTATTCAAGCTGGCTCAGTTTCACCTTGTCTCTTGAAGGTCATAATTTTCACAAAACTTCCAGTACAGGGAGCCTTTTGGTTTCATGCTCATCTTCCTTCTCCAGCCCTGAAATGATTCTCCCTTAGCTCTGTTGCTTTTGGAATAACAAGAGAAATATTTTTTACTAAAAGTATTTTGAATGTAATTGACACCAAATGTAGACATACTGTAACAGAAGAGGGAAAGGAATATACTTTGACCTCTGTTGAAAACTAGACATGTCCTTTACAGTGCATTTTGACAGGCTTAAAAGTTTTCTGTTAATAGTCTATATGGCCCATGGGCTCTGAATGTGAGTAAAATAAATGAGCTTACAAAATTGTATTTGACTTCTAGGCAGATTCTCAGCATAGTAGGTTCACCCAGCATTGCAGTGGAGAGACTTCATTTGTGCTCTGAAAAGCTCACCATGCCTTCAGAGAATGCTGGAGATGAGAGAAAGACTGGTTTTGACCAAGAATGCTCCCCAAATAACAAGCATCACATGGTGACATTATCTTGATTTTTGTGTTTACTGTTGAGTTTACCTTCTTACTCTGTTTCTGCCCCCTCCAATGTCGCTGCCTCTTCCTAGATGACAGCAGAACCACCAGCCAGCTGGATGAATTTCAGGAGTGTCTATCCAAGTTCACGCGCTACAATTCTGTGCGACCGCTGGCAACGCTGTCCTACGCCAGTGACCTCTACAATGGCTCCAGCATAGTTTCCAGGTAGGACACACTGTGGTGCTGACCATGGGGGTGTGGGCTGCTGAGGCTGAGTTAATAACCCACATCAAACAAGTTATTGTTGGTATATATGCAAAAAAATACATATTTCCCAAAAACAGTTTTGCCAGTGTGTGACGATTTTGTGACTATCATTGATCTGTGAAGGCACTCAGGTACCTCAGTAGTACTTTTTATTCCTGTTGGTGTTGGTCAAGACCAAATCCGGAACCTCTGAGGTGCTAGTATCAGCAGCTGTTGTACAAAGCCTGTTGTCTTCATGTTAGCTTAGTTGTGTTGTAAGTGATGCAGTTCTAGCATTTCAAAAACCAGCCATCTGATTTGGTAGTCTTAAGAATATGTGGTGATTTTACATTTTGTTGGTCGATCCGGTCACAATGGCAAATATTAAAAAGCTGAGTTGTTTTTTCCTGTGATTGCTTGAAGTCTTGGGCTTTGGAAGCTGTTTGTAATGCTGAACACTAGTGAGGGGTGGTTGGGATAAAGCCAATACAACAGTTTCGTTCTCGCCAACAATTCCTCTGTGTCTCAGCTGTGCAGGGGTGTCATGTCCTCTGTACTGCTGCTGAAGCTCATCTGAGCCTCCTGTGGACCCATTTTGACATATAGCTGGTGAAATGCTTTCAACTGTCTTTCAACAGAATCAGTTTCTTCTAGTTCAGTTCCATGAACCAGCTCCCTTAGGGATCAGGCTATGAGAGAGCACATGAAGAGGATAGGAATTGCCACAGCTCTAACCTTAAGCTGGTTTCTCCCCACCCTGGGGGTTTTGCTTATTTGTGGTAGTTTGTTTTTGGAGCTCATTGGGGTGGAAAAAATGATGGAATATCTCAGCTAGGAAATCATCTCTGCATAGCACAGTGCAGGACCTGTTTGAGCTTCTTGCAAGCACCTTTCACTAATTTAAATGTTTGTTCACAGCAGTCCCTTGAGAGAAGTAGTATCATCCCTGTTTAATATATGGGGAGCGGGAAACATAAAGAGATTGTATGTGAAGTGTTGGAAAAAACGTTATGTTGACAAGATAGATAGATGAAACTTGGGTTTTCTGACTTTCCATCTAGTGCTTTCCAAAGGGGCCACACGGAGAGTGACAGAAGAGATTGAATGTTTGGTGAGGGACCCCAAGAAATTTACACTATTGAAGAAATTGGAGGCATTGTGTAGCACAGATTTTGTTTAAAGCAGCATTGATTCCTTAACTACTGCAATATGTAGCAGGAATGCGTAATGTCCGACTTAGCCAGAGGTCAGAGCACAGTAATCAGGAATCTGACGTATATTTAACCTGCACTGATTGGGTTCACACCAACTGCAATGAAATGCAGATGGGAATCTCACTGCAATGTAGACAAACTTTCTCAACTACTAGTTCAGCATGGATTGGATTTTGCTCCTTTGCCCTTTCTTCTCCTTGACATTCTGCAGGAGCAGCATTTTTGTGGTATTTGCTTAGAAAATGCTGGAAGGACAGTAAATCACACTCATGTTTGAAGACGTTCTAATTCTTGGGTGAAATATAAGTTTGAAAAGTATGTGTGTTACTGTTATAATGAAGATACAGTGAAGCCTTCTTACAAGCCAGTCCTAGAACTGATAATTAAATGCATTTCAGTGAAAAATAACTTGGTTTCCATGTCAATGTTCTCCCCTGCTCATGCTTTTTATTTATCAAAGAATTTGAGAAATTTTTAGAGGTTTTAGCATGTAGGTTAAGACAGTTCACATCTGAGCATCTCCTTAAGTGCTTTGGTAAAGTAGCTTTGCTGAATGTGCTGCTGCCATTGTTTTTGTTGGCTTCTGACTATTCAAACAGTTCTATAAAGTCAGAATTTGTTAATCAAGAATTTACACTTAGTATGTGTTGGCCAACACAGTCCGATGTTCGCCTTTTTTTTTTTTTTTTTTTTTTTTTTTTTTTTTGTTTAAACTGATAGCCTCAAGTTCAGAGAGTCTGTGAAACTAAATAAGAGCAGCTTTTAGGTATTCACAGATGAGCCAAATTAAGTTACTTAGAAAGTGAAATAATGCTTTTAAAGTGCTGTGAGAAGTTTTATTGTTTATTTGGTCCACTACACTGATCTTTAAAGGTTTTCCTGGGCATGCAGTAGAAAACACTGATGAAATAGAAGAAGGTTAAGTTTTGGTGTTTAGCTGTTGCTGTTGAGACAAATGGATTTAAATACAGAGTTAATACAAGACTAATACATAAGAAGTCTTCATAAAGTTTTTAGGCAGTATTTTAAAAGGATATTTTAAGTATACTTAGGAATAAAAATAGAACTGACAGGAAGTTAAATTTCCTTGGTTTGTTTTTTTTTTTAATAAGTTGCTGTTACAGATGGACAGAATACAAGAGTGGTTTGATTGCTTTAACCCTACATAAAATTTGCAGAAGACTCCAAAAGATCTGCTGGCTTAAACAGCTTTTTTTTTTTTTTTTAAGATCTATTACCTTTAGGTTCACAAAGGAGAAGGATGTAAATAATCCTTATCTGCAAAACATTGATGTTTAGAAGTGAAATATAATTGGGTTTATGCTAACAGGGTGGAAAGTGTAATTAAAGACTGTGTACAAATAGGCTGAAAAAATCATGGAACTAGGAAGCAGCAATAGCCTCCTGAGAGCCTTGTTAAGAATGTTTATGGATGTTTGGACATAACTGTGGACTAATAAAGTACTGTAAACAATTGTATGTTGCGTTACTAAAAATTCTGATTAAATGTTTAGGAAGACTCCAGTTACCTTATGGAAAGAGGAAGCAAAGAAGGAAAATTTCAACCCTTTCTCCTTTTTCCCTTATTCTCTTCAAGAACAACAGATTATCAAGAAGAATGTTCAGGGAAAGCACATTTGAGGCTTTGCTATTGCAGGTTACTCAGTTTTTCTGTAACATCAAGGGGACTTCAGCATGCTTACAGTATGAATGGGCAAGTATCTCAGTATGCTAAATGGCTTTTTAATATGCTCACTTCTCTTAAGTACAAAGTATTTACAGTTTTCACAAGTATATTAAATTTTGTTAGAATTGGGCCAAGGAATAAATTTTCCATTTATTATGCCCCCAGACAGAGCAGTTGTCAGAGCTTAACTTTCCTTCTCTGTGCTGGCAGTGGCAGTAAATGTAAAGTCTTTCTTTTAAAGATGAGTCTGTAAACTGCTGCGTTAGCATTACAATGATTTATGGAGAAAATTGCTTTACCACTGTCAGAGGCCTTCAGAGAATAATGTGGCAGTCTTTCAGATTTGAGAAAAAGAACAGGAAAAGCCAAGAAATGTGCTACAAGGAGATGTCTCTCTGAAGCCTGGGTATCAGAAAACTGGTTCTCCCTGCTCCATGATTCCCAGCTTTGGGAACATGAGTAAGCTGTAAGGTTTGGGGGCTTTGTGTGGGTTTTTGTCATTGGTTCAGACTTTAAATTCTTCTAGATTAGTTTACTATTTTTCTGAAAGATCTTAAAGTGACATTTAAAAATTTATGGATAGCTGACACTGACTGTATCTAAAGGCTCAGTGATTTACAGAGAGGGAAATAAACAACTTGTGGTTTTGGATGGAGAAGCCTTGGTCAGCTAATCTGTTGAATCATGATCCAGTGTTCAAAAACTGCATCTTACCTTTAGTGACCATTTTATTTTTCCATTACTTGCTCGTTATTCCATTGCTTCTAAGTGATGAACAAGATGTGAAGAGGGATCTCTTGGCATCCAAGCAGTATGATTTTCTGTTTCAAGATTGCTTTTTTGTTTGTGTTCACCCTTTCAGTAGCATGACCTGAAATTTTCTTCAAAGGTGAGCTTAAAAGAAAAAAAATCCATTATGAGTGAGTTTTTCATGTATTCATTGAACTGTTAAATTTTTCTGTTGCCCTTTTTACTTTGGACTACAATTATGTGTCCATGGAAATTCTCAGACCCAGACTTTAACAAGATACTTTTTAGTTCTGTATCCACCATAACAAGCCTTTTTTTGTTTTTTAATGTTTGGGCTGGCTAGGATTAGATGAGCCATTTTATTAAGTTTGTGACCAGCAATGCTTCTTTATCTTGCAGGTAAAAACAAATGAATGAAATGGAAGTGGGTTTATCCTTTACAGGATTATGTTTGAGTGCAGTAGATGCTGCTCCTTGAGAAATCAGGAAGGCTGGATTTTACAGTGTGTTAAATAAACCATTTTTAAAATGGACTCTTATTTACAAGTGGCAGCTCAAAACTGTGGATGAACTGTTCCCAAAAGTAGAAGGGAGAGAGAAATGCTTGGATAAGGAGACTTAAATTGCAGAATTACCAAAGAAACTTGAGAAATAATTCTCTGAACCTACTTGAAGTTTGTGCTTCTCCTGTGGTTCTCTTACTTCCCTTCATCTGAAGTTCTGGGTTTTAGTCACACATTGTCTGGGGCTGAAATGGGATTTTTGTTTAATTAAAGCTGAGTGAAGTACAGAGCTTTTCCCTTACTTTCCCATCTTTCTCTGGAGTGCTGAACTGATGTATTTCCTAGAACGTGACTGTGGTCTGGGTCCCTTAGGCAGAAGCTAAATGTGACTTGTACCCAGCAGAAGGGTTATACAGGGGTCAGTTCTGAGCTCTGAATTCAGAGTTCAGGGACACTGCCCTGGAATACAGCCCTCCAAGTCCCAGGATGGGCTGCTGGTACCAAGGACTGCCACCAGAAAAGAGCTTATTTGCTCTTAGCTCCAGTCTTGACCTGAAAAGTAAACCTGGTGGTGCTGCAGGGAGAAGTTTTTTTCTTTCATCAACATAAGAGCTAAAACTTAACTTGAAATTGGGCAGTTAATGAAGTGGCATGGCTGCCAGTGGGACCTAATTTTTTTCCTACTAATTTCAGACAATTTGGCAGTAGGAAGATCTTTTTCTCATTAAGCTCTCTTAGTACTTGAAACCTGTCTTCATCTGCAGATGAGAATTCTTAGCTGAATTTCAACTTTATGAATTTTCATAAATGATCTGTTAAAATTATTGAGCAATCTTTCAATTAATTTGTGAACTGGCTTTTGAACAAAATGTTTTAAATAGTGATTGTTCTTCAGGTTGTTGTTTTTTTTTTTTCTTTCAATATCTTGAAGTATCTATATGCATCTTATGCAAGGAGTTTCCATGTAGCAGTCACTGCCTGCAGCATGGGGTAATCCAGTTTTGGAGCAGGCTTCCCAAAAAGGGGTGGTGCAAGCTCCATCCTCAGAGTTATTTAAGAGCAGGCTGAAGAAAGCCCTGAGCAGCCTCATCAGAGCTGCCCCTGCTCTTTCCAGGATATTGGACTAGACACCTCAGAGTCTTGGGGACTGTATTTGTGATAAAGGCACATGATCGGAGCATTAGAAATTTTACATTTTGTCCTCACTTTCTACTGAGCATCTTCCTCTGGCCACAGGTTTTGAGAAGGAATTTAAGGAGGAACTCTCTCTGTGGCTTTAACATGTGTAGTGCAAAGGATATTTAGCTTCCTACAATGCTGCTTACAGTTTCAACAGCATTGTATTTATTAGATTTAAGACTGCTTTTCTTTTGAAGAGAAATTTCATGAAAGTGCAGGAACTCACAATGGATGCTGTAGTGTCAGAAATGTACTTTGAGAGATCAATATTCAGGTAGGAGGATGGTACTGATGCCTTTTTCAACCTAGAAATGAAACAACACATGACATGGTTTTAAGATAATATAGGAGGTAATATATAAGTGGATCTTTATTTTGAGGCCTCCAGGGGCAGTCATGGAGACTATCCACAAAAGCCTGTCCACACGGGGTGAATACAGTTTTTATAAGTTTAGCAATTTAGCATAATTGACAAAAAAGCAGTTAAGAGGACAAGTAGTGATGCAATCCCCCCCAGGTCAAGCCCCTTCTCTGGACAGCCCTCCCTTGGTACTAGCTGTTTTTGTTTAAGAAAATGTGTCTTGGAAGAGTTCTTCTCAACCTTGGTAGCCAGGAAAGAACCAAGATACCATAGGGGCCCTGGAGAATTTTTGTCTGCCGACGGAAAGGGCATGGAAAATTACTGGAAAACTAGCTACTAATACAATAGTCTCCAGAACTACAAATATATGTGCCAAATAGAGAAAAAAGCATCTAGAAAAAAGAATATAGGGAAAAAAAAATCAAAAACCAAAATGACATCATTACCATGTGGAAATTGCCTTGCATCATTGCATCCACCCCTCTTGATTGCTCAGGATGAAAATCTTTTCAGTGAGGCTGGAGGTAGCTGCCCTTGCATTCCTTGTGATGTTAATGTGATAATGGTTGTCATCAGGCAGCAGTGGTATGTCTTGGCCTCAACAACTGGACAGGCAAGCCACAAAAGCTGTGGTTCCAGCATCTTGCACAACCAGTTCTCATTCTGACAGTGTTTGTAAAAGTCAAAGATGGATTTCATTTAATGCCCCCCAATTTTATAGCTTTCATTTGGCGTTGAGTGTTAATACAGTGAATTCTTGTTTCTGCGTAAAGATACAAACCTCTTATTAATAGAACATGGATTTCTGTATCTTATTTCAGTATTCTTTTAATTGTCTAGCCATATTTGTTGTAAATTCCTGAATTTTTTAAAGAGCTGATGATCTGAAAAGCATTAGCATGCCTTTGGATTTTTTTTGTTTGCTCCTGGCCAACTAGATGTTAGCCTGTTAAATGGTGGGTAGTTGAGCAATATAATAAGATAGGATGTTAAAGCATGCAAAGATGTATAGTGTGGGCTTAAACGATTCCTAGAATAAACCTTACAAGCAGCTCAGCCTGGAGAAGAGGCTTGAGCTCATGATTATTAATATATAATCATATGCATTAATAAATACAGTTTCTGAGTCATGTTTGGGATTTATGTGCTGCGTAGTTGTATCATAGAATAAGGTAATAAATAACACAGAATAAGCTATGAAGTGAGTTTGTTTTCACGGGATTACGTACAAGTGTGTGCATACATTTGTGCAAGTGAAGTCAGAACAACTTCTCTGTGAGACTGTGGAATTAGGGATATACATAAATCATTCTTGAGAAGAAGTTAGGAAGGATAGCATTCAAAATACTGATGAAATAAGTTTCAAAGTGCCATCAAAACAAATCTCATGAAACAGTTTTGTCAGCTGGATGAGAAATGCTTCAAATGATGCATTAACCTTGTTCTGTCATTACCAGGCAGTAGGAGCACTGCAGTTAATTGCCCAAGCCCATCCTCTGGCTGCTTGGGAAAGGCTCCTCTGTGGTGTATGGATTTGATATTTAGGAAGGCTGGTGCCCTAACTCATGGTGCCTGTTGGATTGAGCTGAGTTGTCTAAAGAGGTTACTGTCTCCAGCTGTCCCTCCTGATTCTCTGCAGGGTGTCTGGCAGAAGAACTGGTGGCAGTGTCAGGAAAATGCAGAGGCTTGAGTTACTGGAGTGCTAGGCTTGGGGTGGTGATTTGTCCTGTGAAATGGGACCTCTGGCAGTGTGGTCAGCTGGAGACAAACATCCTCAGCTGCTGCTGCCAAATCATGGAGGAAGCATGAACTGGAGCCTACAGACAGAGTGCACTCTTTAAAGTCCCAGTATTGATGGAGATCTCTCTTTCAGATCTATTTGTTCCCCTGCCTTATCAGCTCTCCAAGCTGGTTGCTGTGCTCAATTTTGAAGAAACAAAATCCTTGTTGGTGTAGTAACAAAAGGGTGGCTTGGAAACAAGCTTTTGAATGGTTTTATATCTCGAAGGCACTTCAGTACTTGCCACAACTGAGTTCCTTCCTACTTAATGGTGTAATCCTGATAAGATGGTGCTGCTGTTCAGACCACCTTACAGGCTGTTGCGGAGCAGGGTTTCTTCTGTAAGACCTCAGCTTGGGTAGAGGCTGATATGTTCTGTTCCAGCTGAATGTGAAGAACTTCTTTCCTGTGCAGTGATGGTGCACTGGGACAGATTACCCAGAGAGGGTGTGGAGTCCCCCTCACTGAGATATTCCAGAACCATCTGGATGCAAGCCTGTGCCATGTGCTCTGGGATGATCCTAGTGGAGAAGGTGGGACCAGATAATCCACTGTGGTGGATTCCAGCCTTATGCATTCAGTGATTCTGTACTGGAAGCACTTGCTAAACTTGAAGGCAGATGAGAATGTTTAGATAGTTGTAACCTCTTCCACCTTAATGTTTGAAAATATTGACTCTGTGCTGTGGCTGCTGTCAAAGCTGTTCATAACCCACTGTATATCAGCCCAGCTGGGTGAAATGGTACCTCCTGGGTTTCAAATATAGATACAGGTTACCCAAAATACTGTAGCAAGCAGACTGATCATTTGGCTTGAATTTTAAATAGTGTCATAAGGAACAATCTGCATTTAACTGTTGGTATTTTTAGTTAAATTTTTCCTGCTCTGGGAAATTATTTAAAATGGTGTTTGTGGAAAAACTGAATCTAATCCTCATTAAGTTGCAGGGTAGTTGTTTGCAGCAGCTTTGGCTCATTCTACTTCTGTGGATCTGGCATAGAAACACTGGGATTGTCGTCATCTTCTCTTCAACATGCAGAAGAGCATCGCCCAGCAGTAAAGTGGCTTTTTATCAATATGCTTTTTATTTGGTGGCTTGCAGAATTCAGCAGTTCCCTATAGGTTTTCTCATCATTACTGCTAATTAAGCCAAGTTCCCCTGAATGCATGTATGGAAAAAACCTTATGCAGCAGAAGAGGCTGTCTCTAGCTATAATCTTAGAGCCAAGACTGGGACGCTGCTATGGCTTTCTGGGATATCTTGGGTTGTATTTAGAGGAGATTAGGTTCATAGTAACTTCTTTGTAAAGTAGAGAGGAGCATGGTTCTGAAAACTGAACTGTTGCAAGGAGCCCAATTAATCTCACAGCATACTGTATGCTCTCATTGGGTTTGAAAAAAGAACGACTCCGTTTTATCTAGAGATGACAAAGCATGAAAGTAGCTCTGTTGGGTTTGATTTCCGAGCTGTGAGATGGATCTAAGCCTGCCAAATCTCCTCGATTCAGGTTTAATATTCTCCTTTAAACAAGCTCTTTATGGAACAGGAATATTATGAAGTGGTCTCTGTTAGAACTGATGGCATTTCATTACACTTAAAAGGATTTTTATAAGCAAGAAGTGGGCCTGGAACTAGGTCTAATGACATTACTTTGTTAATGTGGTACCTTTTTATGCCTTTCTTCAAACAGAGCAGAACAGCCCTCCAGGCTTCTGTGCCTGTAAGAGAGATCCTGAAAGTATGACTGCAGCATGGCTGGTGCAGTGATGTCTTTCCAAAGGAGCCCAGAGCTGAGGACTGTCCTTCCCTGTGCAGTGCAGGTTTTGCTGGGCTACTGCAAAAGCCTTCCCAGCCTGTTTCCCAGATGGTGGGGGGAAATTAATTAACACAGAGAGATGACTTTCTGGTCTCTGTTTTATGTGCTTCAAATAGAGGTTTGATTAGGGGTGACATTCTCATCAGATGTTTGGAGCCTGGAGGAGGAGAGGAGATGGGAAGGATACCCTGGGTGCATTCAGTACCTGCTGGTGCCGCTGGAGCTGGGATCTTCCAAACAACTCCAAAGAAAGGCATCAGCCTGAAATAGCTTGGGGGCCTCTGTCCCACAGTGTTTATTAGACATCCATTAGTCTTGAATCTGATCTACTGAGAGTAGCTAAGATGACTTCACCTTGATCAGAGGACAAATCTGGCAAATTTCTGGTGATATGGGGGTCACATCTAACCTAAGTTAATGTGATTCTTAGGCATAAAAGTGTTTGTTCTCTGATAGAAGGACTTTGAGTGGTAATCTCATTTATACATTTAACTTATCTATCCAAATAACAGTTTACAGAGAATTGATGTTTAAGTGGTCCTTTCTGACAAGAGATAGCAACAACCTGTCTGGGATCATGATGTGCTTGCTCAGTTTATATTTTAGAAAACATTTGGCAGCCTGGGAGTTTGAATCAAGAAATATGTTCTGCAGTGGTGGTCTGTCCTTGTCCCTATGGCACAGATTAAGGACTCAGAAATAAAAGCAGTGACCTTACCTTACTTAGGTGGTGCTCTTGGAGTAAGGAGTAACTAATGGAACTGCTCCTTTATTAAAGAGAAACATCTCTGGTTTTTTATTTCAGCCTGTCACAGCTTTAGCAAAACAGGCTTTTGATACTGAAACTTCATATACTTTGTTTTAGTAGCTTTTGTTTTTATATGTGACAATATGTAGGCTTTGAGCTGATAGAACACAAAATCTGAACACTTTACTGCAGCTTCCTATGCCTGAATATAGCTTTGTTTTTAAAAAACCATGTTGGTATGCTAGTGCATACTTAGTGACACTAATTACTTAATTACTTAAAATATCAGTCTGTTGTAAGCAGTCTCTCAGGTGTGTGATATTAATACCAATTTCTGTATTGGTCCCAGGTGCTTAACAGTCTACACTGGTGCCCATGGTGTTGGGTTGTGACCTAAATTTCTAATCTTTGGCTTTAATGCCTCAAAATGAGCATTGGAAAGAGATAACCAGGCTTAGGATTGTTAGAAGTGACAGGATACCCCATGGAGGCCATGCAGTGGAAGCACAGAGTAAGAAAGACTTGAAGGAAATAATAAGTGAAGGATGAAAACTGCTGCTGGCATCTCTCATTCTTCTCACCAGTTAAGTCCCAACAATATATCCATGTTGCCATTAAATATGGACTCCACAGCAAGATAGGAGATGTTGGAGATAGAGCTGTTAGAGATCCAGAAATAGAAACAGCACTAGGCTGGGGAGAAACAGAATTGAAAGGCTTTGGTATATCCAAAGAGGAAAATATGTCTGTGTGTGTCTCTCTCTCTCTCTCTCTCTCTCTATATATATATATATATATATATATACAGATATATACAGTTCAATGAGAGGGACTGAATCATCTACTTTACAGAAATGGCAACTCCTGTAGTCGCAGATCTTGGTAACAAGTCAGGGCTGAGGCATTTTTGATTACACTAGCAATTGTAGACTGTGTATGGAAAGGGGAGAGAATCAATTGGCTGACGACCTTTAGCTGTAACTGGTGGTGCAGTTAAAGGCACATGCTCTTAGATGCAGCCCTGCCTTCTCCTGTTTTCAAACAGTGGGTACAGTACATACCTGTTATTATCTGGCATGAACCAGCTGTACATGGATTACTGTTGTCAGGAGCTACTACCTGAAACGTATGTGTGGTTCTTAAAAGCATAACTGGGAGGGAGGAAACCTTCACCTGTCCCAAATCAAATCTTCTGGCAAGTACCTCCTAGCTGTAGTATGACTTGTTGAACACCAGTCTTGCTGTTGCTTTGTTCATAACCCTTATGGTGAGGCAGCTGCTCCATTCCTTTAATCAATTTAGTTGCCCATCTGTATGCATTCCCTAACTCCAGCACATCCTCCGGGGATGTGGAGAACAACTGCACACACCAGAAGGATGCAAATGTAGTAAGGCTTTACACAATGGCAGAGCTGCTAAATACTCCCTCTTTACTCTTTCCCTGCTGCTCTATCCTCAACACCAAAGCAAGCTTCCAGGCATGTTTCAGAAGCAATTTATTTCATAATTCTATTTGTTAGCTGTGAGTGTTCTCCAAGGTCATAGGCTTTACCATTAAAATAAAGCAACTGATTTATAATCTCACGGATTGGGAATTAAGATAAGCAGTGGAGAAACCAGAACCCTTGAGGATGTGCTTACTTTCTAGCAGCTCTTAGTGATGTTTCCATAAGATGTTGGTTGTCAACTTCTTAGGAGAAAGAAAGCAGTGATTTGGGAATGAGAGATACCTCTCTTCTATTTTCCCTAGAACAAAACCGTCAGATCCTTTCAATTTGATTTCTGCAAGTAATTCCTGTGGCATGTTTATAAAGCTCTTTCAAATATCCAGCAGTTCATATGTCCCCAAAAGATTCCTTATAGAAACTTGGTTAGTCTTGGTTGGTCAGAAATGTGGAGTTTAAAAATAGGCTGAGCAAAAAGGAGCAATTGCTTACTGTTTTTAACAAGTACATCTTTGAGGAGCAAACACCACCGCTGGTCCAAAAGGTAATTTCACTGGAGGTTTCAATTATTTCCTATTATTTTATTGCATGTTGTTATTGTACTAATGAGGAATTCACTTGGACTGTGGAAATGTATCACCTGCAAAGCAGAATGTTTTCTTTCTGAGCTGGCTCTGTTGAGTCTTTTGACAAGACAAAACAAAACTTAAATTCTCTGGTGAATTTTCATATAGATAAGCTCATGTATAAGCAAGAGCTTACATTGACACAAAGACTTCAAGCAGCAGGTGACAGGAATACCCAGGAGCCAGTTAAATGCAAATAAGGCTTGCATAATACTAAGTGTATTTAAAAGACTTGCAAGAAAAAGCATAAAAATAATAGTTGTTGTGCAAGTGGGCTGTTTGTCCTAATGCTGATTAGTCCAGGTGTAAGCAGAGCTTTGCAAATATTAGGAACAGTTTTATATGGTATATAATCCACTCGATTAGGTAGTTAGATTGTTCCTATTTTTATTTGTAAATCACTGGCGAAAAGCTGACTGGCAGAAAGTGAGAACACTGGCTGTTCCAGGACTGAGCACAGGTGATGGGAGGCCAAGGTGCAGGTGTGTATTGGTCTGTACTGGTAGTGGTTTATTTCTGCATTCTTTTTCTCCCTGCAGTGTCTTTGATGCTGTTTGAAGGTCACAGGTCTGACAATTCCATTGCTTAAGGCTTTTTATTTTTTTAATGATGTGTTAATTACTATGGGCTTCTTTAAATACCAATTTGTTATGTCTACAGCATGTCTCTATTAAAAAAAAAAAACCCAAACAATTAATACTAGAGAAGCAAACCCAACCCAAATGAGAGAGGTTCTATTCTGCTCTAATAACTTGGCTTTTTACCAGACATTGTAATGCATTATTTTTCTTTCTTCAGCAGAAGCTGAGGGTTTAAATTGAATCCAGGCAGATGAATCACTGCCATCGGTTTAGTTGTGCTTTACCTGAATCCACAGGGCAAAGAACAGGAGAGGAGAAGCAGTTCAATTAAGATTGTAGTACAAGTAAATTCGTTGTATTGTTATAGAGGCTTTGATTATAAAATTCTTCCACAGAATAGGGTGAGCTGACAAAACAAGACAGACCTGAATGGTGTTTTCATCCTGTGTGTATAACAAGTGATTTAGACTAATGTAGATCTGGGGAGTGGGGAGAGCAGCCTGGATGCTTAGGTGACTTCCTTCCTTCTCCCATTTTATTTAAATAGATGCCTGCATGCTTGTTTAATTTCCCAGCCATAAGCGTGTTCCTCCCTGCATTTTGGAGGCTCATGATTTTGCAGGCTCCACCTGATTAGCTTCTCTAGCAACCAGTTGTGAGCGGGGCCATCTCCTACCACTCCTGGAAGAAGTTTGGGTGCCTGAGTTAAATGGTCAAGCTTCAAGCTGCTTCACTGAATTATTTTATAGCAACAGACTGCATATCAAGTCTTTTTTCTCTCCATAGTTTAAAAATAACTTGATGATATCTCCTTTACAAGGACTTGAAAATTCTGTTGGTGTTTAAATTTATCTTCCCTTGGAAACATTGTATTGCCTTCGACTTCTCAGCTCTGTTGAGCAGTGGAAAGCTCTTACTGTTTCAGCTATGGAGGCAGCCTGAAAAACCCTTTCTCTTCTTGCAATTGGTTTAATGCTTTCTAATTGTAGAAAGGCACCTTAAATACCCCTACTCTCAGGATTTTGAATGTGAAATGAGTGTAAACTCAGTTTTCCCTGCTGCCATTAAGAACTTCCTCCCTGGTTCATAAACATTCTTAAGGGGAAAAAAAACCAAGTGATAGAGACAGCAGGGATTGAAATGAGTTAGTGAGTGGAAGAACTCCAAAAGAGGCCTCTCTAAACAGCAGATTGATTGCTTAGTCAGAAGACTTGGGGACAGCTGGTTACTGCTCATAGAAACCTTGTGACTGAGGGCAGATGCTGCCCCCACCCTTTCTGGGGAGGTGTCTCATTGAGGCTGATGCCCTCAAAGGAGACAGGTGTATGTGCACCTGCCCTGCCAGCAGTGCCATGGGCTTCAGGAAAGCAGAAGCTCCTGGGAAGTGGGATTATTTCTCCAGCTGCTGGATGTCTAGCAGATTTCTCTCAAGCCCTTCCAAGCTGTGAAGGTAGGAATGATGTTAGCTGTTTGTAACCTGCTGCCTGCCTTTCTCTTAGATGTATTTCTCCTACAACCCCAGGCTTTTCTCATTTGCAGCTTAACTTTGTTATAAGTTGACTGCTTTTACTTCCAGCTTTATTGATATTTATCACAAACTTGCCCTGCAGGTCAAGAAAGAAGGTGCCTCTGTTTCCACAAGCAACCCTAAATGGAAGTCATAATTTGTGTTGTTTTTACAGTACTGATGATCTGATTTCAACCCCCTGTGATTACCCAGGGAATTTAGGTTGTTATTGTTGTGTTTTTGTTTTTTTTCTTCACAAATACTGCTTTGCTCTGCATTAGCACTTTAAAAGTTCCTGAAGCTGTTGTACACTGGAGGAATCAATGGGCAGTCATGCTATGGAATGTTAAGCATGTTTCCAGGACAAGCTGTTGGCTTTGACCTTTGGGTACCATGCAGTGTAGATGGTGTGGTTGAACTGAAAAACCTCCAGAGCATGTGAACAAATATCCTGGCTGTGGGAGGGTAATTGTGCTACCACGGAAATGGAGATGTGGATGTTGTTGGGGGGTGGATTAGAGAACAATGCTTAGAATGCAACAATGCAAGAACTCCACACTGTTGGGGAGTGTGCCAGATCTGACCAAGGTGTTCTGAACTGGCTATTTGCAAACTGCAAATTGTGATTTTCAACTCTGCTGTACCAGGATGTTTAGGAGGTAAAATATCCTCCTTCTAAGTATGTGGGGTGTTTTATAGAGTTCTCAACCTGTGTTTTTGTTTCTCAGTATTGAGTTTGACCGAGACTGTGACTACTTTGCCATCGCTGGAGTGACAAAGAAGATTAAAGTCTATGAGTATGGTACAGTCATTCAGGATGCAGTGGATATTCACTACCCTGAGAATGAAATGACCTGTAATTCCAAAATCAGGTAGGCATTGATTTGTACTTGAACTCAGAGTGCCTTTTCCACTTGATTGTTTATGTGTAGCAATTGTTCTGCTTTCTTTATGGGAATTGGAGAGGAAAGGAGGAATGCAGGAGCTGATGGAGACTGGGTGGCACAGGCACTGTTACTTGTGTATGCTGGGTTCATCCAGGGTAGTAAAAAAGCCCACACACCTGGAGGAGAAAAGGCAATAGGGGAAGTAAACTGCTATTGTGTTCCTTGCAAATGCTGTTGGATACTTGCTCAAAGTGGTGGATACATGCTCCAGGTAAAGTCATAGCTTGTCTCAAGGTAACCTCTGTACCCAGCTCTTCATAGCAGTTACTGATTCTTCATGCTCTCTCTGTTCATTGACTGGATCCTTTTAATTCTTCTGAGAGGTTGCTAGTTCTCAGGAAATGTTCCTCACTGGCTCCTTCTACCTTGAAATTTTTGTCTGCCTGAAGTACTGCTCTGCTGGGCCTCATAATATAAAGCTGCTGAGAAAGGACCTTCCTTGATTTTTTTGCTTCTGTGCTATCATTAGTGTCAACCCTTTTTTTTATCCTTTTAGATGTATTAAACCAATGAAATGTAGACACCATGTTAGAATTTCAACTGACAGAATCCAGCTAAATAACTTAAAAAATTCAAAATTCATCCTAATTCAAAATATCTGTTAAAGCTCAGAAGTAAATAATACAGGCAATCAAACCCATTCAGTATTATAATACAAGTCTCCAGCAGCTCTGTTGAAATAATTTGTTTTTATTTGGTACTCTACATTTTAAAAGCAGCAAAGCACCCACGAAAGTGCAAGTAATAAATTTATGTAATAGTCCAGCTTCCATGAAAACAAAATGTTGTGCAACAATTTTAAGAATGCTTGTGAACCTATTTTAGAGTGTAAAAGTCACGCTTTGTTTTGTAGCTGACACGTTTCTAAATATAGATCAGTCATTCCTGTGTTGCTTGTGCTCATTATTCCCAGGAATTACATAACACTATTCTATGAAGGGAAAGATGTAAATGCAGCTGATGCTGGGACTAGATTTCATAGTGGGTAAAAGCATCCTGAAAGTGATTTGTATTGATATGCTGTACTGATTATGGAGCTTGTGTTTGGCTGGGCTGGTGAAATG
Organism: Vidua macroura; assembly: GCF_024509145.1. Lineage (NCBI taxonomy): Eukaryota > Metazoa > Chordata > Aves > Passeriformes > Viduidae > Vidua > Vidua macroura. The sequence goes on from NC_071579.1 coordinate 5,737,990, forward strand.
TTCTGCGTTTTTACCTGAGTCATAGCTGAGTTTGCACCATTCAGCTTCATTTTTGTGGAGAGAAGAGCAGAATAATAGGAGAAGTATCTTGCAGTATATTAATACCTTTTGTCTTAATTAGAAGGGGAAAAGCAATGTGTGTTTGGTATTTCTTGGACAGCTTGAAAAGAAATTCCAAACTTGCTGTTTCAGTTTTGACAGGGGAGTTATCCTGATGCTCCTGCCAGTCATTAGGAAAGTTGTTAATTCTCCCTTCTCCCACAGCTGCCAGTGAGGAGAGTCACATTAGTGCCTTCTGTGGTGTTACTCATGTTGGCTTTCTGCTCCAGCCAAGATACTGCTTGCTTTCAAGATTTTTCTCATTCTCAAATTTCATGCATGTATATATTTTATGTATCTATGATAATGCTAAATGCACTGTCCTTTGACCCTCTGCCTCAGCAGAGGAGGATCGGGTCCTCTCTCATTTTCTTGCCCTAGTAGCTCTCATTCCTTTGAAGAAATAAATGGTGGGGTTTTTTTTCCCCCATCAGCCTCCTCCAATTATATCAGGCTTCCTTTGGCATATAGGTGCTTTTGGCTTTGACAAATAAAGTTGGTCTGTCAGTCAAACGCATCGTTGCTATATCCATTAGCTGTGCTGCCAGTCATCAGTGTCGGGGTTCGCTGGTGCAGCGTCAGGCAGCATAATTGCTTGCTTTTCTGAAGTGGCATAGCTTGAGGGAGAAGTTATAGATGAAGGCTGCAATTTCATTATGGAATATTGCAGTGTGCTAAAAATGTGCCCATATTGTAATAGAAAAATCTAAATAAGTGAAGCCTGCTCTTTTTACAAAGCCTCAGTTTAAAGCTGTTGATCTTAATTTGGGTGAAAGTGCAGCTTCTCCAGGAGACTTTACCTGTGAGTGCCCCTTCTGATATCAAAGACAAACATATTTCTGCTCTAGCAAATGGGTGGTATTTCTCTGCCCGGCAGAGATGCAGGGGTCTGTGTGCAGATGGGATTTGTTTTGTGACATGTCTCTCCTGGTTAAATTGATCCTGGTTAACCTTGTTCAGAGCAATGATGCCGGAACATAAATCATTAGCGATGATGTTGGTGACTCAGCTTTCAGAGGAGCAGAGGCTTTGATGGGCTCTTATAAAAGCAGACAGGTGACAGCATTTGTGAGGACTTGTGTCTGGCCAAGAGCAAGTCTGGCCCAGAGCAGCTGCGGGAAGGGAAGCCTGTGCCTGTGCCGGGGCTGGCGCCAGCCCAGCCCTGCTCTGCCGTGTGCCAGCTGGGTGCCTGCTGAAAGCTTGAGCTTCATGCCAGCAGTAATTGATTGTAGGCTTTCCTGGAGCAGAGCCCTGGTACCAGCTGTAGCTGAGTCTCTTCCTCTTTTCCAACCCCCTTTTTTACACCCACCTGCTTCTTAAATACATTCCTTTTTCATCATCTGCTAAGCCTTATTATCCTTATTTTTAAGAACGGGGAGGAAGTCGGTGTGTTGGGTTTCTGGTAAATGTGCATCGCATCCCCTGGGAACAACAGTGGCATAAGCTTCCAGGAAAAACACAAGATGACACATAAATCCTCATAAAAATCCCATTTACAGATTCATAGCTTCAGTACAAGAAACAAATCCTGGCATTGTGTAGTAGCTATAAACAGCATCCTGTGAGCTAATTATGACTTGCTGTGTCCCTAGCTATGGCAGGCACTAATCTGCAGCTCCCCCCCCCCCGTGTAGGAGATGGGAAAGGACGAAGAGGAATGGCTAGCAGCAAGCCACAGCTCTGCTCTGATTTATTCAAGAGGCAGATTTGTTGTTTTGCCATAGGTCACAGGGGGAGAAAAATAAAGAGATCTAGCATTCAGGTAAAAAACTGGCTTTAGGCCTCGTTAATCTACAGCAGGTGATGTGTGAGTGTGGTTAGGTAAACATGCTTTGGAAATCCATGTTTAGTATTCTGCATGCTCACCACCGTGTGTTTGCAGCATCTGTACTTCAGTGATAGATGTTACCACAAACCTCCAAATCAGCTGCCTCTGTTTAGTCAATTGCAGTAAAAGCAAAGCATCAGTATTCTTGCATTTTTAGGAGGCTGCTAATATTTTACAGTTTTCATTTTTTAGTGTCAATAAATCAAATGTGTGATTGCTATATTCTAATAGCACTTCATGGGTGTATTGCTGTCAGCTTTGAAAATGGCAGCCACTTCTTGCTATTAAGTTTAAATTAAGCAAAAACTTGTCATATGGTCTTTTTTATTGTAGACGCTTTGCAATTTGGAATGGTATGAGCTGGTTGTGTTGGATGCCTGTATTTCCAGTGCAGAGGATGTTTGACATAAACAGGTTATAAGGAAATATGCCTTCAACTTGCATTAATTCAAGTTTTTAGAATCAGTGATTCACTTTGCAAGAAGATGAAATTTTTCTCCAGAAGTATTTGTCTTTAACCACACTAGAGGTTTTGTTTGAATTGATTAGGAAAAAAGGAGTTTATTTTAAAACATTCATCACACTAATGTAATTCCATAGGTCTCTGAAGTATTTGTTTCATGTTGTTATTCATGTGGATGTTCTTTGCAGAAGTAGATCATGCTCTTAAAAACATTTCAGTCCTAAAACTTCCAGTCATCATTTGGCTCATGGTGACAGACTGGGTCTGAAGCACTTGGTGCTCAGAAGCAGATCAGATTATAGGAGTTTGTGCCTTATTAAAAGCTTTAACTTTATTTAACTCTCACTGCCAGAGGAGTGGTTGACACTGGGTAGCTTGAGCCTGGATTTGAGACTTATCAGCCATAAAAATACTGTCGCATGAAAGAAAGATCAGCATAACTGACAGTGCTAACTGAGCTGGACCACTTGTGTCTCTGCATAAAATGAACGATGCACAGGGTCAGGGTTTCTGTGTGGCTGCATCAGATGCTGAGGTTAGGAGGGTTTTTCTGAGGTTGGTGATTAGCTTTCAACTACAATTTCTCCAGCTTAACCCCCTAGGAAGGGACACTATCACAACTTCTGATAAGATAAATCTCTGGGATGTAACTATTACTCTCTCTCTCTGGATTAAAGAACAAAGCAAAAACTGAAAAAAAAAATACAGCTACTGTACTTAAAATAAAAGATGGCATCACACAACGCCTTTTAGTCCAGTGAATTACACATTCTCTCAGCCCTCGGTAGTTATTTTTATATCATATCTCAGAGCCTTTGTACTTCAGTTTCTCCTGGATGTGGCTGCAGATCATCTGAATGTTGTCTACAAAAGGTTATTTTTATGAACTTCTGGGGGTTTGATAGTTAATCTGAGGGCTTTGTAAGCTGCATTTTTGGTTCATGTCACCTTTGTCTTTCCTTTGCCCTTCTCCAGCTTGCTCCCCCATGCCTGTTTTGAGTTTGTTACTCAATTCATTACCCATGATAACATCTCAAGGGAACCCAAAAAAAATAGATGTCTTTAAAGCTTCAGCAAAATTGCCCTTGTTGGGCATGGAAGAAAGATCAGTGCTTCCCCTTAAGGGGAGCATGGCAGTGAGTTCTCAGCCCTCTGCAGGTCCCAGGAAAGCCATATGGAAGAGAAACATTTCCCAGATCCAGGACAGCCTTCTTCCTGGTGTGGATTGTCACAGGTGCCAGAGGATACAACCAAAGGACTTTTTACAGGTGCAGAGACTGATAGGACGTGGGGGCATGATTTTAAGCTGAAAGAGGAGAGGTTTAGATTACATGTTAGGAAGCTGTCTGCTCAGAGCATGGTACAACTCAGGTTGTCAGAGAAGCTGTGGCTGCCCCTTCCCTGGAAGTGTCCAAAGTCAGGTTGGACAGGGCTTGGAGCAACCTAGGATGGTGGAAGGTGTCCCTGCCTATTGGCAGAGGAATAGAACCAGGGGATATTTAAGGTTTCTTTTACCCCAAACTATTCTATGATTTCTATGAAAGGACAGCCCTTGGTAAAAAACTACCTGGAAAGGGAGCTCCCCTCTACCTGATCTAACTCTAAATTGCATTCTACAAAGGTTATTTTGGAGAATTTAAGTTAGAAAGAAGCTCAGGTATTGCAACATTAAGGGAAAAGCTCTAGTTTCAGACTTTGTAAAGAGAGTTGGGTGGGGATGAAGGCAGAATTAAGGCAGAGAGCTGGAACAGAGTTGATTTTGTCTTACTATGATCCTTTAATCATATTATTTAAAAATGAAAGATTTATGGGGTGTGTGACTTAGAGGGTGTTAATTGAACCACTTAGTGGCTGCAAATCCCTAACCATTTTTCACCTGTCAGTTCCTGTTTTCCCCTCTAAGTCTACCTATAAATGCTTTCCAAATGAATGTTAACCCCTTGTTTAACACCATCAGGCTGCAGTGGGATCTTTGCAGCCTGTGCCAGATCTAATGAACGTGCTTTTGGGCACAGAAACCATGTTTTTCTCCATCTGTACCATCAGTGAAGTATTTTATATCTATCACATCTTGAACAGAACTGTTAAACTCTTGTCCTTTACATCTTTCTACCTACTTGGTAATTCTAAATTATCATTGTCTGAGGTGATTTCTTTTTTGACAAGATGTAGTTATGTGATTATCCTCTTCATATTTCAGCTGGAGCATTTATCCTCTAACCACCCAGAGTATCACTAGCGCATCAGCCTTCCTCTAGGACCCTTTTTACTTGCTCATGTTGTCTGATGTCCTCTCAAAGCCATCCAGATAGGAGATTGCCTTCTAAGATACACCTCTGGGTTGTATTCTTTCTGCTTGTACATGATGGTTTGACTTACAGATTATTTCCTCTTTTGATTAAGCTCCTTGAAGCCCTGACTTGAGATAATCTGGTTGGGAGAACAGGTTTGAACTGATACAGATCTGCTGTGGTGTGGTATCTACCTCCCTGCCATTGCCTGGAGACTGCTCCCAGTCCACAGCTCAGTGTGGTGTAGCTCTACCTCTGAACTGCTTTTGCATCCATCAGGGACTGCTCCACCTGGAAACATGACTCCAGATGTCAGATGTGGTTATCTCTGGGCTGCTGCAACCTTCACCTCATGGTCCTGGTGGGCAGTGCCTGCCAGCTTCATTTGGAACTCAGGGAGTCACTTAAGCTTCTTGGAATAAGGCTTCTAGTAAATCATAGGCTGTCAAGACCTGCTTTTCTGTGTGGGTACCTAATGGAAGTAGAACTGAAATAATGATGGCTCTTTGATGGTGCATTTGTGGACAGCTCTCATGCCTACAAGGGATAGGGATACTTAATATTTTCTCATTAATGACATGTCATGGAAGAGGTGAAGCCAGGGAAATCATTATATGAGCTGTATCACTGCAGCCATCATCTTAGCAGCTGGTGGTTAAAAATGGTGACTTATACTGGGTAAATAAAATTTTAAGTTTCTGAATGTAAAGTTTAAAAACTAAGGAATGCTGTCAAGTTTCAGTGTAGTCAGGAGCAGAATGCCAATGCTGCTTACTGTTACTTAACTAATGGAAAAATAAATGTTTTACTGCCATGAGAAAGGAAAAGGATTTTTCCTCTTCTGTGTGTAAATTAAGGAAAACACGATGCAAGTGTATAGTGGAACCAAGAATTTAGCAAGGTACAATACTCCTAAATCAGTAGCCATGTATCTACATCATATTTCCATGTGTAGCTGCCCTGATCAAAGCAGTACTAAGAAGTTACAGAATTGTGGACTTCTGGTTTATATTGTTGGTTAAAGCTTGGCCTCAAGGCTGCTTTGATCTAGTTATCCGTGTCAGAGCTGCTCAAGGACCTGCATGAATGGGATCTGTCAGTTCAGCCTGTGCTGCGTACAGCACAGTTGATACCTACTGGCATGTTTCTTTGCCAGATGGTCCAAAAATTGGTGCACAAGTATTACAAATTTTCTTACCTCTGTTGCATTTTTTGGGAGTCAGAGTGGAGGCATGGTGCCAGAATGCTGTGAGTGTGACTTGGCAGTGTTGCTGCTCTTGTTTTCTCTGCTGATCATTAGAGTTTGCCAGTGGAATCATCATTTAGTTTTGCACAGCCCCTCAATTCAGCTTGAAATAAAAACCTGTGTGATACATTTTCCAGTTCTTGATCAGAAACATTTCGTAAGGTATTCACAGCAAACAAACTGCTGTTTCGTCCTGGATATGAAGCCATTTTTTAGCATTTACGGAAAGCTGGAAGTAGTTTCTCTGAAGTCAGACTCTCATGTGCACATAGGTACATATATAGAATATTAGATGTGTGCTGCAGGAGAGGTTGATTTACTGTCCATGCATCTATGCATTTTACATATACAGCTGTTCTTAGGTAAGTAGTTATCTTTATGGTATAATAATAATTTGGGTATGGTAATAATAACAGTAGCATCTATTGCTAAGAGGTTAAGGAGTCAAACCTTGAGCTCTCTGAAAATTTGTGTGGTATTCAAATAGCAAAAAAATCACAGTATTTGAAATAATTGCATTTTTTAAAAACTCCAGACCCTAGCACTTTGTATCAAGGGGGAAATGTCTCTTCAGCAAATAAAGTTTGCTTTTAGTTGTGGAAGGAATAAGGGTTTTTCTATTTCTGATAGGTTTTGTATTTTTTTTTCCCAAAATTGCACGCTTCAGTGGGGTAGTTTGATCAAGGTGCTGTGTGCTTTGCAAAGATACTCATTGCCTAATGTATTGCAAGAGTGATTTTTGTGTTGTGCACTGATTTACTGTAAGACTGACCAGGGCTTGCTCTTTTTAAGCTGTATCAGCTGGAGTAGTTACCACAAGAACCTGCTAGCCAGCAGTGACTATGAAGGCACCGTCATCCTTTGGGATGGATTCACAGGACAGAGATCCAAGGTCTACCAGGTAACACACAACCAACAAGGATCATTTCCTGTTGCATGCACTGTGCTGGGAGAGCAGCACTGGGTCTGAGGTTCCGCTCCTAGGCCAGCAAAAGGCTTTTCTGTTCCACAGGGTGAAATGGTATTCCTCCTGTTTGGTAAATGGCTCTCATGTGCATGGCTTTATTGAGCTGTAGTCCTCCAAGGGAGGCAGCTCTGTCTCCCTGTTACAGTTGTGAGGCAGTTGATGTTTTCTTGCTGCTGCTTTTGAGCAGGGAATGTGCACAGGGAGAAATCAGTTCCTGGAACTGATCGCCCTTCTTTAGAAGCCTTTGTCTCTCCATACCTGTTCCACTTCAGTCTTTGTCAAAAGCCTTTTGTAAAATTCTGCAGTGATTGCCAGCGCAGGTGCTCGTGAAGCAGAAGTGCAAAATGCAGCCCTGAGTGGTGAGGCTGGGAGAAGGGAGCACAAGGCAGAACAAGGCAGTTCCTTCCCCGCACAGTGCACTCAGCTCCACAGCAAGACCTGCGTCAGGAGAAGTTTCTGGCATTTTATTTCTGTGTGAAACTCAAACATTGTGTTTCTATCTAATGGCTTCTGAGGAGCTTGTGATCAGAACAAGGAGGTTGGAAGAGGCTGGAAGGTGCTGCAGGCTGTTGTGTAGGTAGCATAGTCCATTGAAACTGGTCAATAATAATGAATGGACTACAGACTCCTTGACAGTTCAACATAAGTTTCAGTTACTATTTAGGCCACTCTTTACCTTCTCATTGTTGTTTAGTCACTTTATAGTGCTTGTTCTTGCTAATCCTTTGCATATCTCAGTGAAAGAGAAATTATACTGGACAGGATAAATCTAGTCTGTTTTTCTCTCAAATAAGTTTTACATTTCTTTATGAGGCTGAATAATGAACCTAGAGATGACCAACTGTTGCTTATGTTAAAACAAACTAATTTTGCTTCCTATCAGATTACTTGAATTTATTTGGATTTGCATAGAGGCATTGACATCTGCTTTGCTTGTACTGAAACCCTTTAGTGACCTCATCCTTGTGAGCTTTTTGTCTTGTAAGCCTGTATGAAGGCTTTACACAAAGGGTTTGACTGAATTTCAGATTTTATTCAATCTAATGTTCTGCTTTCATGTGGGATGGATAGCATAGCAATTACAGCTCTTCTGTGTTTTGAGGAAGAGTGTGCAGTCTTTTAATAATATTTGAGTGGTAAAACAGAGGATTAGACACCAGGAGATTTACTTCATAGCTCAGCAGGAAGGTGAGGGTTTCCTGGACTTTCAGAGAGGAGGTGTTTGAAATGAGCAATGAGCATCTTGTCAGTATTGGGAGATACTTAAAAATTGCTTATTAATATTGAAAGATATAACTATGATCTAGGATAAGCAGCAACTCATGGTGGAACCACAGCTAGTCAAATAATGCTGTAAAACCAGGTTTTTAATGTGTATATCCTGAAATTTTTTTTCTTTCCAAGTAAAAATGCAATCAGTTTTAATTTTTAAAAAACCCATTCTAGTGTTTTCTGCTTTCCTGGCATGTGTAGCATATTGATAGGATGGGTCTGATGAGGAGAAAAGATATTTTTTTTAAGAACTGCTAAACATAGTAAGCTTCTCTCTTGAGATCCCTGCTGACAACTTATACCAAATATGTGTGTTTTCCTTTACTGTTTTATCATATTACAACTCACTACCTTGCAATATTGTTCTTGTTTCTTTCAACAGGAGCATGAGAAAAGGTGCTGGAGTGTTGACTTTAACTTGATGGACCCTAAGTTATTGGCTTCAGGCTCTGATGATGCCAAAGGTAGTATTTTATTTCAGTCTCTGTGTAGAAGATATAGGCTGTGTATATTCCATTGGAAGAACAAAAATGTGCTGTTTCAAGTAGCTGATTCCTCAGCTGCCTTCAGTATTGTAATTGCTGTGGTAATGTGGCATGGTATTACTGAACCATTTGGATCTTAGAGGAGGAGAGGCTTTGTTTGGATTAACATCTCTTGCTTCACACTTTTTTGTGTAATGAATTCTCAGATAACATTCTCCTGGAACTTCAGACAAACCAAAATGTGTTTTAACATTAGTTGAACTTGTTGAGTTAAAGCCTCAGGGCCTTTCAAAAGAACAGCATGTATTTATATTTCAAAAACGAGGCTGTCAGTAAAACAGCAGCAGTTAAAAAATGCCTGCTGCTCTTTTACCTGTAGCTCTGCATGTTAAAGACTGCGTTTCTTGGAGCTTTAAGGAGTTGGATGGTGGATTGAGTAGAAGTGCTGGGAGCAGCTCTCAGCCTTCCACACTCCAGGGTCCATTAGACAAGCCTCTTTTGGAGAACACTTAAGCCAAGCCCTTTACCATGTGGTGGTAAAAACATGTTCCTCTTCTGAGAAGATCTGGGAAGCTCCTAAAGAAGAGGATAGCACTGAGGGAGGTGTAATATTCTTTGTCCCTAATGAATGATGGTTTTATCTGTAATGTTTACAGTATCAAATTGTGAGAAACAACTGCTCACTTTGAAAATTTAGAAGGTTTATTAAACCTTGACAAAAATATAACAAAAGGACTACATAAGGAATAATTCTCAGCACTGGCAACTGCCCTAGTGGGTACCACGTGGCCAGCTCATCTTCAAGATGGATGCTCAGTCTTTTTTATACCCCTTGGGGGGTGCATCAGCCAACCCTGGCCCCTCCCAAAGTCTGACAGTCAGCTCTCCTTTGCTGTTATTGGTGGAGATTGCGTTCTTGTAACTGGATTGCAGGTCAGGTGTTGCCATGCTGTGCCCTCCCAACAGCAAGCTTTTCCATTCCCAGCTGCCCCATGGAAGGGGCATGTGTGCTTGCCTTCTTTCTACCTGTCCTAGGCAACCCAGGCTGTCTGATGGCAGGGAGGGAGGGGAACTATGGGGAGAACAGAGGATATCTAAACTACAATAACATAACTATACATCACTAAAGCTTTTCTTAATATTCACACAATAGTCATCCCTTAATTGTGAGAGCCAATCATCTCATTATCCATCTATAACAAGTAAGAGTGCTGGGAGCAGCTCTCAGCCTTCCACACTCCAGGATCCATTTGACAAAGCACTTTTGGAGAACACTTAGGCCAAGTCCTTTGCCACATGGTGGTAAAAAAATGTTCCTCTTCTGAGAAGATCTGGGAAGCTACTAAAGAAGAGGATAGCACTGAGGGAGGTGTAGTGTGTAGTATTCTTTGTCCCTAATGAATGACAGTTTTATCTGTAATGTGTACAGTATCAAATCAGAGTTATGTGACAGCAAGAGCTTAAAAGTTCCTTTCTTAAGTAGTGGGGGTCACTTCTCCCAGATGGGCTGGTAGAGCTCTGGACAGAGCTCTTCATGATTTGCTTTGAAATGATAAATTAATTTTTCGTAAGTGTTAAACTTTGTAAGCTGCTCCCCTTTTCCAAAAAGCTTTTAAATGCTGTTCCAAAAGAAACTAATGCTCCTCGATTACGCTTAGCAATAATGGAATCATAGAACAGTTTGGGTTGGAAGGGACCTTAAAGCTCATTTTTGTCCAACCCCTGCTGTGGGCAGGGACACCTTCCACTATCCCAGGCTGCTCCAAGCCCTGTCCAGCCTGGCCTTGGACACTTCCAGGGATGGGGCAGCCAGAGCTGCTCTGAGTACCCTGTGCCAGGGTGCTCAGCTCCCTCACAGGGAAGAATTACTTCCCAATTACTTCCCAATAGCCCATCTCACTTTTCTTTCTGGCAGTATGAAGCCATTCCCCTTGTCCTGTCACTACAGTTCCCAATGCTAGTAATTCCATTTACAAAAATTTAATCATTATTTTGTATTTAAAGTGAGTTTAAAATGTTTTAAAACACTTCCTCTTCCTTTTCTGATGGAAGACAGATGTGTTTTCTGTGTGCTTAAATACAGCAGGACTAAATATTCACCTTGTAAGTTAATAGCCTCTTCGTCAGTGCTCCCCACTCTTGCCATACATATAAAAAGCTAATCTGCCAGGTAGATCTGCATTTATTAGCATGTTAACAAGGTGTCCAGTTTTGCAAAGGCTAACTGCAAGCAGAGCTTCTGTCTTCAGTTTGACTGTTCACTTCTTCAGTAATTGTCTGTAAAAGTGTACTGTTTACTTAGAAATTATTGTAATAAAGCCTGCAGATCCACATAACCAGCATTTCAATTCACAAAGGTCTTTTGAAGGTGTATTGGGGTTTTGGTGGATAAAACTGATCTGGAACATTTTATCCTTTATTTTTACCATGACTTGCCTGTGATTTACATATATAAACAGCCCTTTAGAGACAAATGGAGTGTCAGCACAGATTTTAGAAGTTTTTGATCAATAGCAGCAAAATGTCCACATTAATGTTGTAGTGTTTATCTTCCATTTGGGTGATCACACTGAGAGGATTAAATGTTAGGTAACACTCATGATAAGTGTCTTAATTCAAACCTGCCTAATTTAAAATTTTTTCTTTCTGTTTATGTTCATGATTGTTTGGTCGAAATCTGGTCAGTTTTAATACACAATAACACGTGTCTGGCCAGGTAGAGTGTCTGGCAGGAAAGATCTTTTATCTACTTTTCCTGTCCTCTTTGATTTCTCTGCTCCTTTGAGGCCACACCAGGCGTGCAGGAGCTAATCTCATCGTTCTTCCCCACAAAGCAAAAGTATCACATTTCCCTGTCAAGTGGTCAGGACAAGGCAGCAAAAAAAGGGACAGCTTTGCCAGTTCTTCCTGCTTGCCTGTGTATCTGCCTGTCTCTCCTCGGACTTTTCAAGTCAGCAGCTAATTCTGAAAGTAGGTGTGTGTTGGAGAAGGTGCTTATGAATGAAGAATCCTGTGCTTTTCAGCTCTCTCTGCCGGGGCTCAGGCACTGCAAAGGGGATGCTAACAGTGCTATTAGGGAGAAAATTATTCTCCTATAATTAGAAGCAGCATCCTTGGGCCCCAGGTTCTTGCATTGTCCGTCTTATGAGATGAAAATAATCCAGAATATGCTTATCTGTGGAAGATCTTCCTACTTTCATAGCAGATAATGACAGCATAAAAGTATTATTGTACTTAGAATAACTACTGTGTGTACAAACCCTTCAATTTTATCTAGAGTTGTTATGCACTCTCTTTTTCAAGGGGCAAAGGTACTTGTGTATGTCTATAGGGACCCAAAGGTATACTCTAACTAGGCAGCAGTGAGCAAAATTGGTGTTTACTTGTTCTACAAGGAGCTTGGGGAGTAGGCATAGCCTGAATTTCAGTTCTTTTATGCACATAATAATGGCAGGAGCTGTGATACTCGTACAAGTAGGAAAGGGTGAATTTCTGGTCTTGGAGAACATAAGAATAATTTTGTGAAGGCAAAATGATGCCATCAAAGTATCAGGACAGGGCTAGAGCTAATACACTTAGCTAATGACATACAGCTCTCTATTCTGCATTGGGGGTGGAGTTTTATGGCCGTGGTAAAGTTAGCAGATGAGGGACAGTGAAATATTTTGTGATGCTCTGTGAGTAGAATTTGTCTTCACTGGGATAGATGTCTTTTTTGGGATGATCAGATGTTTCTCTGGTCTTGTTTTTGAAGCTGTCTGAAACTGAAGAAGATAGAAGCACTGATAAATTCAAATTAAGAAAGAGTCCTGGTTTTACATCTGTAGTTCCTTCATAATTCCTGGCTCAAAATTGAGAGGTAGGATAGAACAGGAGCACCTGAGAGCTCTGAGTTTGTAGCAATAGTTAACTTTTCATTGTCTCATGGCAAGGAGAAATGCAGGCATGTGTCTCATTACATCTAAGGAAAGTAATTTCCATGCTGCCTCAGTAAATTAGACCCTGGTACTTGTCCTGCAGCTATTTTTTATAGTGCCCCTTAATTGAGCATGGCAACATAGATATGCAAAGTTGGGTTCATTAAAAAAATCTAAAAAAAAAAAAAAGCCCTCTACAGAGGGGAAATGGCTTGAACTGTAGCTCAGTCTGCTCCACCAACTTCCACAGGATTGTTTCAGACTTCATTTTCATTGATATTTCATTCCTTCAGCTTCTGTTGACTTGAGGTATAGGTATTCATTGCTCTCAAAATATCAAGTTGAACCTTCAGTTTGGTCATTTTTCTGGCTAAAAATTCAGTAATTTTCTGGAGATTTGTGGGGTTGTTGGATTGATTTAGTGGAAGTGCCTTGAAGAAGTCACAAGATGCTGTTGATAGTTAGAATATTGACAATAAAGTCTGTGCCTTATGCAAGGAGTGCAGTCACTGCCTACTGACAGTCATCAGTTTACGCCACCTTCCTGACCCCTGCACAAGGCAGTGGATCCAAAATTTTGCCTAATAGTACAATTCAGCAGCTTTCTCCTTTCCTAGGAATTCTACTAATATCTGCAGATGAATTTTCTGGTTGCAAGATCCTATTCCTGGCTTAGAGCTTTTCTGGAGTAGCAGCAGATGAGCAGATAAGAATTCACAAGTGACAGGCTGGATGAAACAACCTTACTCTGTGTACCAACTGTGAACATCAACCTTCAGTTATTGTAGTACAGGCTTCTGCCTCTTTTAGTTAGTGTTTAGACACAGAACTGATACATGGAAAATTAATTGATGAACTCACACATTTGGTGTAAAGCTTCAAAAAAAAAAAAAAGAAATCTTGAAAAGACCTAAACATTTTTAATGGAAAAAACTGTTCTGGAGGCATCTTTTTAATACTGTAGTGAGGGGTAGGTATTTGGCCACATAAAGATGTCTCTCAGCAGCTGCAAAATGAGAGAAAATATGCTTTGAGAACATGTGTTTCAGAAATAGTCAATCTCAGATGGTTGCTTATCTCACCAACACAATTCTAGATGTTACCAAGACATCTGTGTTGGATAATTACTGCCTCAGCAGAACTGATGAAAGCTACAGCAAATAAACTCTACCCTTATGAATTATGCTTTATTAACCTGTCAGTTCTTTTTAAAAAATAATGGGCAGTTCTAGGTAAAACTTGACATGTTTCATTATGTGTTGTTATGTGTCCCATCTATCCTTTTTATGGTACTGACTAAGATATAATTGGAGCCCAGTGTATCTCACAGCAGTTAGAGCACAGAAATTGCAGGCTCTAATCTGTGCCTGTCAGTTGTAACTAATATTATGATGACTTTGAGCACTTGGATTGTCTCTTCACCAGATTAAATGGCTCAGCTTATGACCTGCAAGCTTGAATGAAAAAAAGGAGCCGAGCTGAAACAGAGCCCTCAATTAGCTTTTGATACAGAGCTGGGACCAGATGGCCATTTGTTTGGTTGGGGGGGTCAAGGAGGGACTTGGCTGCTTTGGATGCAGCTTTAAATACCTGGGTGGAAAGCTTCAAAGAAAGCCTGTGTTGTTTTAATACTAGATTTTGGCTGAGTATTGCTCTGAACTTGAGATCATGTTCCTACCCCACACTCCTCAATTTGAAGTGGTGTTGTCTGCTGAAACTGTTCTCTCATAAACATGTTTTATTTGCTTCTAATCTCATCCATAAACTTGATGGCCTTTACTGCCACCAGAACTTAGACTACTCATCTCTTGGTGTCTGTTCATTTAAGCAAAATACAAATATTTTCTTGTTCTGCAAAATTCTTCCCTGTTCCTGTTTCCCCCTGCCCCCAAGTGCAGAACATGGTGGAGAAGCTTTATCATCTCGTCTTGCCTGGGAGAAAAGAGCTCTTAAGCCATGCTTGCAAAGCTTTTGTTTCATTTAAAAATGTAGCCAGGTGTTTAGGGTGAGTATTATAGCCTTGATCAATGAGAATGCATTTATTTCTGAAAACCAACCTAAGGCTGAGTGCTGTTTTCATTGAATTTTACATAATGCTTCTGGGCAAATAGAGTATGCCACTGGGGTTTGTATTTCTGCTGGTGTCTGTGTGTGCTGCTTTCTGATGGTTCCAGGCAGCTGCCAGATATCCACACAGTGCTGTATTTACAATGATTCCTTGGTGTGCTCTGAGCAGTGCTGTTTCCTCCATCCTTGTATGGTCAGGAAGAGCCCAGTCTTGTTGCTTTCATTGCTTGCCACACTATTAAAAAGAGCACTGGAACCAGCCTGCCAGTATTCCTCCTTTTCCTTTGTCTTCTAAAACATCCTTGGATAATCCAACTGGAAACCTTGCTTCTCGCTCAAAGACCCTGGGAAATGCTGACCAAGAGGTGACACAGAGGGCCCCTCAGAGGGTGGGGGACACACCCCGAGACTGCTGATCTCTCATGTATTGATCACAGTGGGTTGCAAGGTTCCTGTTGTTTTGCCATTTTTGCTGACTTCACCTCCAAAGTAATCTTTCAGTAAGAAGACTGGAGGACCCGTTGGCCACACATCTGAAGAAGCCCATGCAGCTCAACAGGAGCTCTTGAGGGGTTTTTAACCCTTCATGTAGCAGCTGCATGTTTAACATTGGTTCCGGCTTGCTCTGCTTCCAGCCTCAGCTTGTGATACTCAAGTACAGCTTGATCCTCTCATCAAGAAAAGAGAGAGGGGAGATGTTTAAGTCTTTTCTGCCTTGTATGAATCAATGGGGCTTGATGTCAATCTGCTGCTCCTTTTTCTGGGCCAAAGGCAGTGCATTGTTTAGCTTTTAATAATAAGATTAACTATGTGAGGAGCACCTGGCACTCCTCGTCTTAACGTTAAATGGTGCTTGAAGTGTTTCTGGCAGGTGGGGAAGGCTGTGTTTTGAAAAGCGCTGGTGGTTTTTGTTGGTCATTCTCTGAAGAACTGGAGTGCTTAGTGGAAGAGCCCCTTCTAGCACATAGTTTAATCAGTGTTCATGTGGTACTCTCATAGGACAGTAAAGTTCTTGTACCAAGGGATTATTGCATCATAGGAAGCCAACATACTGATTTCTCTCCTGTCTGTGCCAGTTTTTCAAGAATAAAACAAGTTGTTCTCACTCACTGTGCATACAATTAGGTATATTTATTCTGTGCAAAGCAATTTTGCTTTGGAGCATGGAGTTCTTGCATCCCAGCTCAGGGACAAAGAACAAAAAAGGATGTAAGCCTTCCTGTCATTGGTTGTCTGGATCTGCACTGCAGTAACCTTAAGCACTGAGATTATAGCATGTGGTTAATCACCTGCTCTGATATTTACAATGTGGACTTGAGAATATTCTCAAATTTACCAACCACCAGTGACAACTGACCCTTTAGACTCACTAACATTGTAGCAACTGAGGCTCTCCAGAATCTTATTCATTAAATAACTAGATTTTAGGCCTTTCAGATGAAGTTCATGTTTTTTGCTGTTTTTTGTTTATTCATGTCTCTCTTTCCATTTCTCTAGTGAAGCTGTGGTCTACCAATTTGGACAACTCAGTCGCAAGCATTGAGGCCAAGGCTAATGTGTGTTGTGTCAAATTCAGCCCATCTTCTAGGTATCACCTAGCTTTTGGCTGTGCAGGTAGGTAAAAGGGATTTGGGGCAAAGGGATATTGTTTCTTCCTTCCTTTATTCTTTTTTCTCCTCAAAGATGTGAGGTTGGCTGCTGTGCCCAGGACTGAAGTGTCTTTGCAGTTAAAATATCTCTGAGTAAAACTTATTAAGTGCCACAGTGATGTGTTAATGTCATGCCCCAGCCTGGCTTTTTCATTTGGGTGCCTTTATCAGAGATAAGGCAGGTAAAGAAATCACCCAGTGCATTTATTGGGATCACTAAGGCAACCAGGCAGAGCTCGGCTGTGGGAGTCTCAATGTGTTAACATGATGAGAGCTGCTCTTTCTGATTTATAATATTGTTCTATAAATTCTGCAAAGCCATACTGGGAATTTTAACTGGTTTTACCTGAAGCATGCTGTAAAGCTGTGGCTGTGCATGTTCCCGTAGCTCCAACTACAATCCCTGTGGGTGGGCTCATGTTTTCCTAGGCTGGGCAAAGATGGCTGTTAATGTTTTCATTTTTTGGAAATAGTCAGTGGGGAAGGCACGAGGAGCCTTTTATTCACTTAGATTAAATGTTTTTTGGTGATAACACCAAGATCTGAGAGCAGAGCAGGTGTCACTTTGGGAGGAAGCTGTATTGTGCTATGCATATAGTAACTAAAACTCACAGGTGCCTATAAATGTTTAACCAACTCTGCATTTCCTTTCTCCTTGGGGAGTTTTAATGGACTTGTAACTAGTTGTTCTGACAACATTTTTTCTCTCTGGACGCTGGGAGTTACATTGATCATTCTTGCAACCACTGGTTTGCCATTTCATTCAGGTATTCTCATTTCCAGGCTGGTTCTACTTTGGTTGTAACTCTTAGAAGGCAAAAAATAAACTTGCATTTTGAATCCAGAAATGGATTCAAGCTGGAGTGTAAAATATTGACTTGCTTGACAGGCATCTCTCTGAAGTTTAGTGAATTACATGTAAAAATAGTTGAACAATAATACCTACTAGCAGCATTTGAATGAGAGGGACTATCTGGGAAAGGCTCTAGGGAAAGATGAGCACTAGCTCCAAATGGATCAGCCACTGATTAAAATATACCTGCAAAAGCACTATGAAACAGAATTCTTCTTGATAAATAGATAACTGGGATTCTGTGCCACCTGAAAAGCAGAGGTGGGGGGATAAGGCACAGATAAATCAAGGAAGGCTTTTGGAGCTGGAGAGCATGTGGGGTAGGAGCAGGTGGGAGTGTCTCTGTCCCCACCCAGATCTAACAAACTGGGTTTGTCTTCAGCAAGTGTGTTGAGAAAGAAGCATTAGGAAGTTTCATGGAGGTTTTAAAGGACTTGCATGCATGTTTCTATGATTTAGAGGATGCTGAGGGGTAAAAGGGTATTTGTACTAAAAGAAGTGTTTACATCTGCTTGATGTTTGGTAATTGAATCCCTAAATAAAAATTAAAATGGATATTTGGTTGATATTATTATATTGCTGAAACAATTGCATGGGGTAATTGAACCAATGGAAATTACTTCCCACAGTGGAATTCTAATTGATCTTTCAGCCATAAACACATTTGGGAAAAATGGCATATTAAAAGAAATACTGGAATCTTGAAAGACATTATTTCTGAACTCCTAAGAAACAATCAGAGCAAAGAAATGGGTTAGTGTCTGCTTTCATACTCCATATAGTAAAACAGTCATGTTTAACGTGCTATGATGGAGACAAAGGTTTTTCTTCTCCATCAGCTTCAGCTAGTCTTGCTTAATAATGTCATTTAGTTTGTGGAAAAAGGAACATAACTGTTGTATAGCATGAGTTGTCACATAGGCTATAAAATTAATAAAGGAAGAGTCAAAGCTGACTTCCTTGAGTAGTACTAAAAAAAAAAAAGCAGGGAACTGGGCACACTGACTTGACCACTCCTGTTTGCCCCCAGCAGAAATAAAAATGAGCAGTCCACAACACTAAACACTACTTCAGTGGCCAGTTTTAGAAAGCTGTCTTAGCCCTGCCTTGGCTCACTCACATGCTAAGAGGATTTTCACATTTTGAAAACTGTTTCAATCACTTATTCAGTGATTTATTCAAGGATAGAAGAGCCAAGACTTCTGAGCATTTCATGCCCCATACAGTCTTTTATTGTATTTAAACAGAAGTGTGGTTTCTGTATATGCTCTCAATTTATTTGCTGATTTGATGGAGCTTAATGCTATATATGTGTCTGTATTTTTGTGTGTATATATGTATGTATCTATAGTTTAAGACTTGATGAGGTAAGCAATTAATAAAATGGTTAGGGAGGGAGTATTGGTACTTAATATTTGAGCTATAAAAGGAAGTAGTTAATTGATTTACTATACTATTAATTACACACACATTTCAGTTCCTTTTTTCTGTATGCAGAATAGCTGAAAGCCAGCATAACTTCTTTAAGCAATGTAATTTTGACTGAAGTAGAAATTTTTTCAGGGTTGACATTTCTATTTTCATTACAGGTTCTCTCTGAACCATTCATAAAGCTGAAGCATCATTTCATAATGTCCTGTTCTTTCACACCTTGCTTAAGAAAAGCTCTTCCCTGCCCTTGACAAATGCATCTTGCCCACTTGCATCCATCTGTTCTGAATGCCTCCTTGAAGTGGGTTTTCCTAATCAGATGCTTCAGCTAGATCAGCATCTCCGTGCTGGTTCCGCCCTTGCCTTCACCACAGAAATAGAGTGACCATCTTAAGGTCCTTCCCACCCTCTCCCCATCTTTTCTTCTCGCTTGTTTGGAATATTTTGGCTGTTGGCCCACAGAGCCTACACTTCTACATCGTGTACAGGTGAAACCTTTCTGCCTTCCCCAATTTTAAAACTCTTTTACAGAAAAATTGTAAGGAAGGTACCAAGGTCCCTTAGAGATCTACCTACACATGGCATGAATTATGTGAGCTGAGGCAGCACAGGGTTCACAGCCTGACTTTGCTTCTCCTCTGAAGCTTTATTCTTTGTTTCTTTCTTGAACCAGAGGTCTGGGTTTATAAAAGCATTTCCACCTGCACCCAGTTTACATGCTGCATTGCCAAATAAAAGGAGGGAACTGAAGGACTGTAGGGATGGATTTTGAAGCAAAGTCAAGCTGTGAACCCTGTGGCACAGTGAGTGAAATGGGGGGGTTCTGTCACAGGATTTGCTGTGAGGCTTTGATTTAAACGTAGCCACCTTTAAAAGTGCTGTTAGACTGTATATCTCCATGAGGAACACTCTTCTCTAGTAGAGGGCACTGAGTTGGCTTCAGATGATGTAGGAAAACAAGCTTTAGATGCCACTATAAAAGCAAATCCCAGGATTAGCATCTAATGTGGATGATATATAAGTTTCTTTTCTGGACTTTTCATCTGAAGCTTTTAGATGACCAAAAAAAATTATCTTGGGTAGCTTAAAACAGAACAAATGGGCCATAAACTAGAAATAGAGCCTATAGAAGAGAGAAATGGATATTGGTTTGAGAAGTAATTCACTTAAAATCAGGCACTTCAGGTGAGAGGAAAGCTGGTGTGTCTGGCTTCAGCCTGATAAAATCTTTTGCAGTGGAGAGAGCACATAAAGAAGAAAAGACCCCTTTTGTCTGTTACTTTAATAAAATATTCTATTTGCATGCTTACTGAGTTGAAACATTGTCCAGTATAAACTGTAATCACTGCCAAATACAAAATCAGGTCATTCTGTGGTCTTTTCCTCTTTTTAAAAACAGAGTTTTATTCTGAAATTAGCGATATAAATCATGGCTGAAGTTATTATTGTTCTGCCTCAGCAATAGCACTGATGTCCTTAACCCATATATTTGGTAGTAGTGCTGTTTCTCTGCTTTAAAAAAAACTAAAGGCTGAAAATGCATCATGCACTTCGCAGCTGGAATGTCCAAGTTGTGCAGTCTGGGTGAGATCAGACTGTCTGCTAACTCTAGTGAGCACACTGTAGCTATTGATAGAAGGAATGTTTTATTCCCAGCCTGCTGTAATAGTGTCAGCAGCTACTACTGACTTTTTATTTCCCATATATTATGCAGAGGTTTTGTAAGAATTCAGAGATCTGAAGTTTCTATGACATTAGATGCATCATCTCCTCAAACGCTGTATTTTTCCCCTGTAGGACCCACAAATCTAGCAGGTTGGATTGAGAGCTGAGAGAGGTTTCTCAGGGCTGCAGAGATGTAGGACAGAGACTGTCTCCTCTGCAGGAGCTTCACGAAATAAGTGCAAGCAGCAGAGAAATTCCTATGGACAGGCTAGCAACAGAACAGCTGCAACATAGTCAGAACTTAAGGTTTTGCTCTGCGTTAATTTTAGCTTTGATCAGTCTCTAAAACAGCTTTGCTGTGTTGTCACAAACTCTTGATAGTGTGGGTTCAGATGAAGTGATCACAGCAGGGCAAAAGTGGGATGGTGCTGATTGATGCTATCTTACTGCTTACAGCCACAGAATTTGAGACTGCCTGCATTGGAGATGCCACACTCCCTCCTAAACATCCCAGATTTTGCTTTTCCATCTCTTCCTTCACTCTACCAATTGCATGGCCAAAACTGAATTGCCTTTTTTCTGGATTAGGTTATTCCCTGATCCATTGAGCACAGTGCCAGCCCCAGACAGGCTTTTGGCAGCCTGTACCAATGCCAGTATTTACTAACAAGGAGCAAACCCTCAGTGAACTTGAGGTCTGCTCTTAATGCTGAGGTTCTTCTCTCTTACCAGCTCTCTCTCTTCCTTAATCCCTTACCCACTTTCTGCTTTTCCTTCAAAGGTAATTTTGCCCTTCCCCACCACATTTTCCAGGCTGTTTAAAGATGCTTCCTGTGCACCATTATGGATTTTTTGTGGTTGGGATTGAAGGTACTTGAGACGGTATTCTATGTTTGGATTTAGGTGTTTATTATTTCTTATTTATGTTACAGTCTCACTGCTGTGAGTTCGGTAGCTTTTATATTAGTAAGGCACAAAATGGCTAACTAACTTTTGTTACAAAGTCTTCTAAAACTAAACTATCTAATTAAGAAAGGACACTTAGATTATTTTCTCTTTTAACTTAATAACTGATATTTCAAGCTCGTAATGTGGACTTTTTTGCATAATCACAAAACATCACTTAAACTTATGAAGAAGAAGGAAGAAGGTACAGAAGAACAACTTGCCTCTGCCTTAAAACTTCTATCTTGCTTCATATTTATTTCTATATTCTAAAGTCTTAAGCTCGGAAGTTTTTTACCTTGTGATATTACAGACTTTTAACTTAACTACACGCTCATAATTTTAGTGTTATTAATCAATTTTAAAAGTGTGTTCTATGATCTTAGGTCAAACGTAGTGTTCTCTTGTGGGTCTGTGCGTTTAAGCACAGAAAGTTTAAAATTCTTAGCATCTAGGATTCTAACACACCATCTTTAGCATTGCACAGTGGTGTTGTATTCTGGTTTTGAATGGCCACAAAACTAATTTGATGCTGTGGATCAGCAGCAGCATTATAAAGGACTCCTGTTGTGTCAACAGCTTTGTTTTCACTTGCAGCTATTTACCCACCCCTTAAGGTCTCTGCAGCACCCTGATGCACTTACAGTTCAGGGTCAAAAGTGGCTTTATCATCATCATTCCATTTTTCCAATATACCTGGTGTCCAAGTGGGGCCACTTTGGAGACTGTTCTGGCCAGTGAAATACTAATTTTTCTGCTGCAGTAACTGGAGCAGTGATTTCTCTTTTCCAAACATCTCCCTGTAGAGTTAGCCTTGCACACTGTCTCAGATCTGGGTGACTTACCTGGCTTGTCACTCAGCTCAGAAGAATGATGGAATATTAATGACCAAGAAGGTAGTGTGCCTTTTTAGAAGAGAATTAATGTTTTCCAGCTGAGAGCAAGGTCTTACCTTAATAGATTCTCATGGGTGAGTAGTGTATTCTGTTGAAAGCCTGCAGTGACTCAGAAAGGATCTATTTGTGTGAATATGTGACATATTTAGGGTGGAGTTAGGTAGCTTCCTTGGGCTTGAGCTACAAGATTACCTTCAGTGTATGAATTGAGCTCAGTGTTTAAAGGCTCAGACAAAGGTTAGGCATTTATTTCAAACCTGTGGAAAAACTTCACAGCAGTGAGTGCTCAGAATTCAACCTTGATGAAAGCAGTGGCATGCAGCAGTTCAGGGCTTGCCCTTTGCTTGGGTAGGACTTTACCTGCAGTATGTCTTTCCATTTTGTGGATAGGTAATAATAAACCTTCCTCTAGTCCGTGATCTCTGAGGCTGTTGGCAGGGGACATAGGGGACAAGGTCTGTGTTTTGGAAGTGCACATTTGTCACCTTTAATTCAAACTCATTCCATAATTCACTGCAAGGCCTTTCCTTTTGCATTGGAAAGCATTTACAGCACTTCAGTCAGTTAAGGGTTGTTTGGAGGAATCTGTATTTTTGGCCAGTAAGGCTGTGATCATATTTCTGTCCCAAAGTACTTATTGTAGTGGAAACACTGAGCTTAATGGGATTTTTTAGGTGAGGGCAAATCTTTGAAGGTTTGACTTACATGTTATCCCTCTTCACGGACCCTGGGATGTAAATGAAGGTGAGATATCGAACCAAGCCTTCTCCTGTCCTGGTGAAGCCAATCTTTCTGCCTCTGGTAGGTAGATCACACTGTACTTCTGCTTGGGACTGACAGTGAGAAGAACTGCACCTATACCATGTTATTTAAACTTAAGATCTTTGTAGTTAAGCTGATTTTTCTGTTCCTGCACGTCAGAGATGCTGCCAGATCTGCCAGGTAGTGTCTTCCTGCCTTGCTGCCACTGCTTCCTAGGAAATCACAAAGGGACTTGAAACCTCTCATCAGTGTGCAGGATGTGTCACATGTGCAATTTTCACATAAGCCTTAAGAGTTCAAGAGCTGATAGAACTTTTTTACTTACACAGAAAAAGCAGTATCTGGCTTGTCTTGGATAAAGCAATTGCAATGAATAGTGACTAACAATGTAGAGACCTACTGGGGAGTTTCCTAACATTCTCCCAGAGGTCATCACACTTCAGTAACAAATTAATGAATAAAATGAACTTGAAAAGCTCCATTTGATTCTCTAGAGAAAAGGATAAATCTGTCATTGGCAGAAATGAGCGTGCTAATTGTTTGCTTAAATATTCTTTTCCTGAACATTTTGTCTTACTACTGGCACAGAAGTCATTTAGTCAATGTGACGAAATTCAAATTTAAATTGAAATGAGCCTTGGAATTGAGGAACATATAGCCAACTCCAACATTTATCTTTTTCTCAGAATGCCAAATTGCTCTTGTTGCTAGCTGTATCCCTTAAGAGTTTAATGCTTTCCAACCTCAGCAGTTTCCAAAGCTGCAGTTTTTCTGGTAGCTCGTTCATAGGAATTGCTCTTTGGAATGACATCCTTTGTAATGGCTTCCTGTGTTTTCTCCTGTTCAGACTGCATAGATTAACTATTTCAGCCTTTTATTTGAGTACTGTGCTTCCATACTAACTGGTGAAGACGGTCACATACCACAGGAAAATCTGTAGTCAGTGAGTGCAGTGTGGGCTCTCTCAAGGGTACCTTTTCATAGTGTCTGAGCATCTAAACATTGCATGAGTCTTTAAGAGTAGAGTTCTGAATGTCTGGGCAAGGTTTGTATCAGCCATTTAAATCTCAAGAAAATTACAAAATATGAGACTTTAGATGCATGTGCAAATCCAGTTGCTCTTCATGTTACTTATTTCATTGCCTACTTAGGGCATGTTGCTTCTTTGCCACCTTGGATCCCTGTGTATCATCACATGCTTTCCTGTGCTTATTTCCCTGTATACACAACCCACCATACCTTTGGTTTAAGCCTTCTTATCTGAAGCTTGGGTTTTAGCAATTGTAACTCTTCTAATATCCTTCCTCTCTTCCAGTGGAGTCTGCTGTGAGGTCAGTTTAGATAATGAATCAAATCATCATCTGCAGAAGCTAGTTAAGACTAATATCTCCTCAGGCTAGTGAAGCAAAATGTAGTTCTGGACTAAAATCAGGTTTAACTGATAATTTGGCCAACTCAGGTTCTCAGGAGCCTGCACCTACCTTTCCTTAGAGCCTTTCCTTTGACTGCTCTGAAGCCTGTTTGGTTCTCTTTGTGTGATGTCTGCTAATACAACAGAAACCTGAAAGCTGTTGCTTCATAAATGCACTCTTAAAATCCTAGGGAGGATGTTCCTTTTACATCCATCTTTTGTAATGCCTCAAGCCCTTGTCTACATGATCTTCACCACTCGGAGTGTGTGGTTCCAGGGAATCTGACTGTGCTGCCCTTTCCCTCCACCACAGCCCTGTGGCTTGGGCAACCTTGATTCTTTCAAGAACCAGAGCTGACAGGGCTTTAGCATTAAGAAAAGTGTTTGTTGTGTGCAAGTATGTATCTTAAATTGAGAGAGATGAGTTCAGCAAGTGACATGGTATTTTTAGCTTTCATAGATGTACCCAGCACTCCTTGTACAAGTAAGGCTCCTGTTGCTCATGTAAGAAGTTTTATCTCTTCCAAGGTCTAGTCCATTTAAACAGCATGGATTGAAGCACCTTTTTCCATAAAATTACTGTTCTTCACATGTTCTAGGTGTCATAAAATTTATTTTGGACATCAGCTTACATGCACTAGTGCATGTAGAGTTATGCATGAATAATGCAATGAGAAAAGCTGTGTTAGGAGCATTACTGAATGTTGCATCTGAACAGCACTTAACTATTTTTTCCTGTTTCAGATGTGAAGAATGAGTTCTTTCCAAAGCTGCAGGTTATTATTACTGCTGTTATCTTCATTAGTTTTGTAGCATTAGTAAATCTTGCTTGTGTGTACTGGATATTTTGTTTCTCCAACACTCTGATAGACAACAACCCATGAATTGCACAAAAACCATCTATCCCTTACTCCTGTGAGAAATTGCTATAGCTCTTTAAAACCATAAAGGTCAAAGTTTCAAAAGAGTTCTAGAAAAATCTGTTTTGCTTCCCTCTCTCATCAGAGTCCTTTTGCCAACTGATTAATATCTAATGTTTTATGTCTCCTCCTTCTCTCCTTAGTTTAAGACAAGTTATTTAGGGTGAAGGCTTTATGGGCTGCTGTATCAAAAGCTTTAGACAAGTCAGTAACAAAATGTCCCCAGTGTATAAAGACCGTTATCCATAACCTGGCAAATATCATCTCTAAATTTGAGAAATAGGAATCCATGGAATGCAAAGGTTAAAAACCCAGATGGCAGTTCCCATCAAGGCTGCTGTTCTCTTTATCTGTTCAGCAGAGGGAGATATAGATCTTTAGAGGAATGCTAGTGTTGGTATATATTTTTTAAAAAACAGTACAGTTGGTGTGAGTAAGAGATGCAAATCACTGGCTGAAGCAGGGTATAGTGTTTCCTGCAGAGCTCTGTCAAAATATTTCAAGTGCTGACCTGAAACCCTGTGCTGGGAGACCCCTGAGCCTTCCTTTTGTAGAAGGAAAAGTAGAAGAGTCTTACTGTGCTGTTGGTTTTGCCAGAGATTAAACTGACAGACATTCATTCTGACCTCAGCTCTTTATTTCAGTTTTCACAGAGTGGATCTTTCTCATGGTGCTCCTTTTATCATCCATTTTGCTAAACAGAACACTGTTGGTCATCTTCCTTCTTCTTAAAGCTGTGTTCTTTGTTTGTTTAAATGAAAACCTGGGCTAGATTTGTGTTGAATTCCCTAAATATGATATTTTTTTGAGGGTGGATTTCCATTGGATTCCTTAAATCTAATCTTTGGAGGCTGTAGCTCATCATCTGTATTGCAGTGTAGGAAAATGAGATTAAGTCGTCATCTCCAAATACCCATGTGCCTCCTTCTGCTTTAGAAACTTCCTTTCATCTCCTTGCTAACATCACGGGCTCTGTGGCTTCCTCACTTTAAAGGGTTTAGTTGTTTGGGTATTTTTAAGATTTTGCTACCAGCAAAATGAATCATACAGACCTTGCTTAATCTTGTATAGTCTTTAGAGCATATGGGGGAGGTTTTCACCTGCAGGGAAAATATGTATTGAACTCTTTTCTCAAGTTCAGTCCCTTTTTGGGAGGCCATTGAATGTTTGACACCTATGAAGATGAGGTGTGCAGGACCTCCCCAGGAGTCTGGTACCACTTGTCTAGACAGAACTCTGAGAGCAAATATAAATGAAGTAACACATCCCAAATCATCTTGGACACACACCTGAAATACAAAATAAGGGCATTGTTACAGTTTGCTGCTGTGGACCAGAGTGTTGCTTCTAGAAGAGATTGCTGAGATTTCCCCAGGGCTGCAGAAAATAGTTATTCAGAGAAAACAGTTCCTTCACTGCAAAGGAAACTCCAGGTAAAAAGAAAAGGAAAAAGCAAATGCGTAGAATGAATAATTTTGTCTTAATTATAGAAACAAAGCATTTGCAGTTTCTGCTGGAAGAAAAAATTGTGAATGCAAAGCCATAGCCAGCAAACATTTTAATGTACCTGTGATAATGGCTGTTGGGATAAATTTCTCTTGCTTTATTGGGGCTT
Organism: Vidua macroura; assembly: GCF_024509145.1. Classification (NCBI taxonomy): domain Eukaryota; kingdom Metazoa; phylum Chordata; class Aves; order Passeriformes; family Viduidae; genus Vidua; species Vidua macroura. The sequence goes on from NC_071579.1 coordinate 5,764,772, forward strand.
TTTTGGAAGGGAAGGTACAAACAGGAAAAATAAAAAATACCAGTTATCTTTACCTGTGCTGCAGTGGTCTGGGGGGAGGTGTTGGAGTGACATGGGTTGATTTCTGCTGTCTGCTCCTCATGTGATTTGTCATGCTGCAAGAGAGAAGCAGCACACTGCATTCTTCAGCAAGGTGCTCCAGACAGTTTTGTCTGCAAAGGTTCTTTGCTTCAGGCTGTATTAAACCCATTTTTAATCTCTTGCCTTTACAGTAAGGGAAATTGTTTGTACAGAGGGCGCTGATGTCAACTTACTGTTGTTGAAATTATCTAATTCCTTCTTCAGAAAATTCTTGTGCTAATTTTTAGTGCAGGACTTTGTTCCTGTGAATTCAAGTCCACTTTTTCTTTTCCCTAATGCATTGTCATCTCTTTTCTTTTCCTGAAGCATTTATTTCTGTTATGTAGTGGAAACTATCACACTGTCTTCCCTCCCAGAAGTGGCTTGTGATAGGCCAAACCCTGTGCTCATCATAACCCATTCCAGTATTACTCTCTCACGTGAAAAAAATCTCTTTATAGTGTTTTGTTGGCTGGAAGGTTTCCTCACTATTCTTTTTCAAATGCTCAAATGCCACTCTGATTTCTGTTGATGAAATAAAGATCCTTTTTTTCCTCCCTGCTGTCTCTTCTGCTCATGAAGAGATTTTTTTGGGGGAGGTGTCATTCCCTGTAGTTTCACTTGTTGAGTTGAATTATTCCCAAAGATGGGATGTTCAGCTGTCATATGTCCTCAGTCTTCTCTCCAGAGCAAGAGCCACATATGGATGTTCAAACTCCAGCCTGCCTTTCTGCTGTAGGGAAGATTAAATATCTACCCCAGACTTTCTGAATAAAGCCACTTCAGTCACATGAAGATCTTCAGGTACTGTTGTTTGATATTACAGGCTTGGCAGCAGTTAAAATTGAGCTGTTCGTTTTCTTTTCCACTAGGAAGAAAAAAAAAGTGAATTAAAGGAGAGCTAAGGTGCTTCATGCCACCCCCATTGTGTGGGTGTCAATAGACAAAACCTGAAAGATCGAGAAGCCAGAAACCTGTGCAGCAAAACACAGCCTAAACATTATTGCTGTGGTGCTGAGAGGTGGGCTAATGCCTTGCCTTTCTTATGTCAATAGCAAATAGCTTAAGCAAGTTTGTATTAAAAAAAAAATCTCTCTAATCCTTTGACATAAGAGCACTTTCAAGACAGCTGAGGGAAGAGTTTATAGAATTGTCTTTGGAAATGCTTGGAGCATGACTGAGTAGGACTCTTGAACACAATTATTTAACTTGGAAATTGAATCCAACTTTGCAGTTGTCCATCCTTGACTGGGCAACTGGACTGGCTGGATTTCAGAGGTCCCTTCCAACCTACAGTATTCCATGACTTTCAGAGCCCTTGAGCAAAAATGGATTTCTAACAGCTATGGCATTCTATATAGGATTAAATTTTAATTGAGCTTCCTCATAATTAAATTTCAAGTTGTCTTTCAACCAGCCTTTGATATCATTGCCTTGGCAGGGAGGCTCCATTTCCTGGTGCACAGGTATATAGAAGATCCACTGGAGAAGTTCCACTTTTTTTGTTAATGGCTTTTTAGTAAGTCTGTAAGTAATTCTGGAGCTAGGTAGATGGCTTTTGGAATTTAAGGAAATGTGTTTTCAAGCATTTAATTTTCAGGGTTTGGACTCTGATGGCAGCCTTTCCTCAGGTGTTGTTTACCTGGCCTTTGTTCAGGTTTCTCTAAGGACCAAGGTACTCTAATGTGCCATGTCATCCTCAGTGTACTATATGGAAGTACAGTGATTTGAGTTTATTTTTAAATCAGGATGTTTTTCCTTTTTATCTCCTTCTTCTTTCTCCTCCCTAACAGAAGAAAGGTTTTTCCTGGTGAAAACTGAGGTTTCATATGACTCTCCTGATCCTATTTCCATTTTTAGTCCATCCAAAGACTTTACCTTTGTGGATGCAAGCTTCCTTTTTCATAGCAAGAAATCACACTGAGCTTGGCTGAAAAAGAGAGTTTTGGTTAACCCATCTAAAGTTCTCTTTTTCTACCTCTTGTTTATCTCCATTCAGCAAATATTCATCAGGATGGCTTATCCTCTCTTTCATGACACACCACGTAGTGAAATAACAGTGGGTGCTCTTTCCTTTTACCCAGAGACACTCAAAGCAAGCTTTGATTTGAACCACTGTACTCCGGACACTTGAAGGCATAAGGATGTAGTTATATTTCCCTGCTAAACAAGTTGCCTAGATACAATTCTCAGAGCCCTGAAAACTGAGTGATCTTGCTTACACTTGGTATACAGCGGAGAAACAAATGAAAGATCAATTTGTGTAGGTAGATGTTTAAATATATACAATTGGATTTCAGCTAACCCCTTCAATGTTTGAGTGATAGAGGCTTCCTCCAGAAACTCTGAAATCTTTTTTTTTTTTTTCTGAGCCAATGGAAATAATACTGAAGTGAAATGTTACAAAGTCTTGTCTCTCTTTCATTCTGATGAAAAGCATTTTGTGGGCTTGTTTTACATCCTTTTATTTTGCTGTTCTTTTGGTTTCCCCAGCATACTCTAATTGATGGCAGGCAGAGGTATCTTGCACCAAATTTGCTCTGACTCAGTTTGTCTTGTTAAACAGGTCATTTAAATACACTCCCTCAGACTATAAACCTCTCTTATTGTTACTGCTGATGTACAGAGTTTCACGGGTGAAAACAAGCCAGCCTTGATCCAAGCTTGAAGTTCATCTGGAGGAGAACAGACAAATGAAGAAGATGGGGCAATCATGAGCTGAGGGCATGAGTTACTAGATGTAACAAATCAGACTATCATGGTCAGGGAAGCACAAGAGCACATTAAAGATTACAATCCAGCCTGAGCCTCTGTTTCAGTAAAAGATCTGTAGCACGAGATGTGCAGGACTGCAGGCTGTAGCAAGAGCATTAATGTATTAAATTATTTTGACCTTTAGGTTTGCTGTTGAAGATGTATTTTATTTTTAAAAAGTCCAAAATGTGCCTTGATCACAGAATACTTCTACCAGACCACTTAATTAACATCTGGCTGCCTACCTGACAGCTGTGCATTTCAATATGGGCATCTTCTTGTCCGTGGCATTTGTCTGCTGTGGAACAAGGAGCATCATTATATTCTCAAGTCTGTGAGTGCTGAGAAATCCAAGTAATGTAAAGGACTTCTTTTTTTAATGGATCAATAATCTAAATATTGAACAGTTGAGAAATGTACATTTTTAAATTATTGAAATAAGAAAAATGGGCATTGATTCTCCAGCAATTTAGTTTTCCAGAGGAGAGCCACAGAACCTTTGTATGCAGCTCTTGGGTCTTTCTAGTGGTTACATCCTTTGAATATAAAACTGTTGCATTGCAGGTAAATTTTTGTTTTGCTGTCCTTGGCTTGATATTCCTTCAAGTAAGTGGTTCTTAGTTGAAAAAAGCCTGGGGGGACTTGTGAATTAGCTGATGCTGATTAATGTTCATTGTGAAAGTGGGTGGAACACATGACCTACAAGATGAATGTTACCTGGAGAGTGGGGTTGCTCTGCTCTCTGGTTTTTGTGTGTGGCTGCCTTGTGTGTGCTGGTACTCAGTGAAAGATAGAATTGCTGCTGTGTGACACCCTGTCATAACGCTTGCTGCTCTTCCTGGAGCTGCTGCACATCACTACACAGTAAGAGCTTTGCAATAGGTGGTGTTGAACCTAAAGCCTGCTGGTAACAGCAGTTCTGTAAATTTTTTTAACAAGTCTAAATTGTAAGGAAAATCACTTTTGGGAAAAACAGACTCTGTCCTTTTATTTCTTTTGTTTAAACAACTAAAAAATCCAAGATCAGTTCTATTTTTCTAAACAACTCAGAGATGACCTATGATGCTGCTGGCTCCATTAGCAAATCCCAATTCTCTTATTTTAGAAGTTCTGAAACCTGATTTTCTATGACTATGTAACCACGTTATCAGCTCATTTACTGCATCCCCACCCCTGCAACCAAGCTGAATCTGAGAATTGAGGCTGAGGAGGTGCTGATCCCGTCACCTTGTTCAGCACAAACCCATCCTTCTCTTTTGCCCTTTTCCTGCCAGCTGGAGTCTTGTGAATTTATGAGCAGCTGAGCAGAGAGGGATGCCATCCTTTGCTGACACGGGTTGTATTTACTGAAGAGGTGGCACGATCTCAGGAGTTTGGAGAAGTCTGAATTCTTGATTAGTTGTCACTAGATGGCTCAAAGGTGAAAGCAGCAGTGTCTTAAGGGGGAGTAAGCTGAGCGTAATGGAAAAGCACTATTTAAAAACTCAGGCTTGTGGTCAGAGACCTCTCAGCAGCAATGACAGAGCTTAGCTGTCCTTTTTGCCTTCTGAGATCACTTAAAAATACATGTCTAAAAAATAAAACAACTTCCCAGCAAACACTGGAATTCAGAAGGTATAGCAGCAGATTTCTGTCATGCTCAGCTTCTGCAGTGACATTGAACTAGATGAGAATTGTTCTGGAGTGTTTAATTTGTTATGAAATATATACATGTTCTTTCCCCTTATTTCATGAATATTTAACTTAAGCCTGAATACAGAAGAAAAGGTGAAGCAGGGAGCTGTTTCTGCCCAAGGGCTGGGCAGGCAGGAGGCTTTAACTCTATAAATGTGAATTCTAAGATGAACTTACTCTGAGTGAGTTTTCTAGTTGGGGTGGCAGTTAGCTGAATTATGATATTAATGTTCATTTTGAGGAGCAAACAAAGAACCAAATACCCCTGGTGTGTTGCTGGTTAGCAGTGGAGCATGCTCCACGGTCTGCCAGGGATGCTGAGGGCAGGAGTCAGAGCTGGGATGCTGGATGAGCTGACAGGTTCTCATGGAGTTCAGGAAGTGTTTGATTCCCCTCGTTGCCCACTCCATTTCCCTCACCTTCAGCTGCCTCTTGGGAAAAACTCATTTTCTGAGCCTCCCAGAGCACCCTGCCACCTCACCTCTGACCTACTGGTGTGCCAGAGATGCTGCCCCTCCCAGACAATTTCAGCTCATCAAAGTCCACCAGGCAAGGCTTCTGCTGGGGTACCTGGGAGTTGTATTTTTCTCATTTCGCTTCACTTTGGGGCTCTCTACTTCCTCAGCAGATGGCATTTTTATCATGTTTTTTGTGAAGTCCATATGGCCTACAAGACAGAGTATCTCTTTAATTGTAAAACATGACCACCTGTTCAGATTTTAATGAGTGCAGTGTATGTATGAAGTATTCATCTTCATATATCTGCTTAAAAATAGCTGCTTCAATTGAATTTAAAAAAAAAACAAACAAAAAACTAAAACTCATTTGGGCGCCAACACTTTGTCTGCTGAAAGAATCAATTAATAATTAAATGGCTAATTTTGGAGCCCAGTGGCCTTGCTGGTTCCCTCAGACCCGTTGTGATGAGAGCAGACAGTGATTGATTGCCCTGCTGATGCCGAGAGGCACAGCCGTGCTGGGGCCAGATGCTGCCAGGCTTTGAGCTGTTTACTGGGATATTTGGAAGGTGAATGCAACTTTGTGGTTCTCTTCTGCAAATAGACTTGTCTGCCCTGCTACAGCTCTCTGCTGTCTGCATTGCTCCAGCTGCTCACATGCAGGTATCCCTTTCCCTGCCGCTTTCTGGAAGGATAAAATCTAGTTCTCAGAAAGGTGCCCTAATGATGGGCCAGTGTTGAAACTGTAAGCAAAAATAGACTTGAAAGGCTTATCCACAAACTGATTCCTAATAAAAAGCCCTGCTAGAATCATTCTGCTCATTAAAATAACAATTGCCAGTTAACTGTTTCCCAGCTCCCACAGGTCTGCTGGATAGATGAAAAACTGTGGAGTTTCTTGGCTCCAGTTTCAGAGAAGTAGAAGAGACCAAGATGCCCAGATCTTGTTAGAGTGTTACTGCTTAATTAAAGTCCCTTACAAAATTAACCCATTGTGCAGTAAGCCTGTTGCAACATCATGTTGCTCTACAGCTAATTAAAATGCTCAAATGGTAGGAGCACACTGGGATTTTGGTTGTTTGGAGTTTAGTATTTCAGAGGTGAAAGACACAGGAGCTGTTTGAAAGAGTGCTTGGGGCACAGCATCTTCAGTACTGATAGTAAGGGGTGCAATAGCTGCTGGGTTTCAACATAAGAGTAATTTGGCAGTGTAAGTGGTGGAGAAAACTTGGTGTGGCTGCTTGGAGCATCTGCTTTTACACCTTGGGGAGGAAGAGAGACAGAAATATTTACCCAGAGAGACCGCTGAGCTGGTTATCTGCAGAGAGTAAAGTGCTGGAAGCAGTGAGAGGGAAAGGTGATTTGCCTGCCCACCTTATTTTATTGAAGGTGTTTCTGACAGAGTCCCCAGCCTGTCCTGCCATGGCCACCATTTAGTTCCTTAATCTGGGGGAGGAGCTCCCCTTGCTGGTCTGATGGTGGTTGCAGTAGCTTGATTGATGTAAACCTGGTTATCTCTCAAACCACGTGCGCTTTTGAGACCACAGCAGATCTCTCAGTTGTGCAGAGGACAACACCCAGCTTTGAAATGCTGTGCAAATACAAAAATAGCTGTAGCTATTGGCATTTAAATTAATTTCTATGTAGTGTTTGTAATAAGCTTCCACCAGTGGGACATTATTTCAGTGGGAGGAGGGTGGGAGCAGATTTCAGCTGATGTCTGTGTGTCACAAGTTGCTCAGTGAGAGGGGTGTCCAGCTTGGTTTCCATGTGTGTGGCCTTCCCTGGCCTTCCCTCCCTGTGCATCCAGAACAGCAGGGGGTAATTAAATGAATTTCAACATTAAAGGCTGAAAGTTAGGAAGGTAGAAGCTTATTAAGCTTTTTGAGCTGGAAAGAGCACTGTGAGGGTGTTTGGGGTTTGGGTCTCATGAGGTTTTCTCTTGTTTTTCTGGTTTCTTGGGAATTGACATTTGGCTATGTAGAAAGCAAACATATGACTAATTCTGCTGTGATCCCTTTCATATGGTTATGGCACTGGGGCACATCTGTGAATTAAATCTTAAAATGAACTGGAATTTAGTCTGTTCCCTCATTAGCAGACATGCTAATTCTTTCTTGATTGGTAATAAAGTCAGAGGAGAGAAGCAAAACACAAAGTTAGGAAGGTTATCCATCCAGAAGCAAGCATGGCAAATATAATCCTGTTTTTCCACAATCCAGTTTAAGTAGCAGACTGAGATTTTACCCTTGAGTTCTTTAACAGTTTTCCAAGAGGGGACATCTTGAAGAAGGAAAAGAAGGAGCCTGGGAATTAGAAATGGCAATTGGAGTGGCTGGGCAGGGAGCTGAGAAGGCAGGCAGAGGAGGTGGGAGTCCTTAGTCCTTTTAGCTGCTGCCTTGGACAGGGTCATGGGGGTTGCAGGAGGACACATGTACAGGCACACACACACATGTGAATGCACCTTTTCCCCTTCCTGATCCTTTGAAAGGCAGCATTGACCCTTGTAGAAAGAATTCTGGGGCTCTTTTAGGAATCCTCTTCTGCTGTAGTACAGACTGTTTATCCTAGATGAGGCTTGAAGTGGGATGTAGAAACTGCAGGCAGGATTTTTGTTGTGATTATTACAAGTCCTGTGTATCCTTTCCAAGTGATGAAATTTCTTGCCCCTTTTCTTCCTTGTCTGCAGATCACTGTGTTCACTACTACGACCTCCGCAACACTAAGCAGCCCATCATGGTGTTCAAAGGGCACCGCAAGGCAGTCTCCTATGCAAAATTTGTCAGCGGGGAAGAAATCGTCTCTGCGTAAGTGTTGCCTTTTATGTAGGCTAAAAACAGTGTAGCCCTTTGTCCTGGTTCAGGGCAAATTTGGGAGACAACCGTTAAAGGGGTTCCTCTAAGGGAGCAGGTTCAATCGGCCCCTCCCCACAACCGGTTGGGGAAAAAATACCTCCTTGGAGAAAAGTGGAAGAAGTATGTTTATTAAACATGAAAACCTAAACAGTATTGAACAATAAAAACCTCTTGCCACTCCAAAAGAGAGACAAGCTCAGAAAGTCCTTCCCTGGGCTGCAGCTTGGCTCACTCAGTCTCTTCTCAGTCCCTCCGGCGTGGAAATGCCGCAGCCCAGGCCCATCCCGCTGGGCCGCAGGTGCGAGCTGCTGCTGCTCTTCTGGGTGTTTAGTCCAGAGCAGGTTTGAGCAGGTCCAAAGAAAACGAAAAGCCACAGTTCAGGGAACTTCTTTGCCTCAGCTAGCTAAAACTAACTAAAAGCAAAGGAGAGCTCTGTCTTACTGTCTGTCCGTCCGCAGACAACACAGTCCAGGAGCAGGAATGTGGAGGAGTGAGTGCAGTTTCTGAAAACAAGCTCTGCGCTTCTTCTCTCCCCCTTCACTCCTGGAACAAGTCTTAAAGGTGCAAAACTTAATATTCAGCATAAACAGAACAGACAACCGGGGATAAAAGCATCATGCAGTCAACCCAGGACACCCTCACTTCTCTGTGCTCTTCAGGGCTGCTGAGCAAGTTCACCTGTGTGGGTGGCTGCTCTCACAGGCTGCTGTGCTTTTGGGAGGCAGATCGTTGCTTTTCTCCAAGTCAAAACCAGAAATTCATTTGTGGCGTCACTTGGCTGTGCTCTGTTTTGTGGAGCTAAAATGCTTAAGAGGAATATAAAGACAACTAGATGTGGCACCTGTGCCCAAGTACTTACTTTGGGAAGCTGCAGGTGGACTTTCCTCTCACTGTGCCCTGAGGATGCTCCTGATCAGAGCTCTGTGATGGAGAAAGGTGCTGGCAGAGCCCTGGGGACAATAATCTGCAGTAAAACACAACTGATGAGTAACAGAAGAGATCAAATAGTACTGCTGTGTATATGGTCTGAAGAGGGGGTTTAGCCACAGCCTGAAAGCAGCTCAGGTAGGACTGACTGTTTGATCTGTTCTCTGGTAATTTATTATCTGCTCTGTGAAGGCCCCTTTTGGGCTTATATTTGAGTAAGAAAGTGGACAAAGAGAAGCTGTGTTTCGTGACTCGAATAGCATGCAGCTTTTCAGCCAGGACAGACCATAAGATCTGCTATGGAGGCCCTGAGGAGAAATATTCTCCAGCTTCTGTTCAGTTACATGGCCAGATGTGTCTGCCCCAAAGCCAGATGTGACTGCCTCTCTTCTGGATAGGTTTTCAATCACATGGGAATGAATGTGTCAGGTCACCTATTGAAAACTGGCAGTGACTGGCTGCAAACCTCTTCAGTAAACCAGAGGTGAACCCCTCTTACCTGCTGGGGAGGATGAGGGGCTGCAGGGGTATCTTGGATCTCAACACATTCATGTCTAACACCTGAGCGCAGCAGGGCTGGATCACAGGGGCAGATCTAGCTGCCTTGTGCTGAGCCAGTGGTTATCCAGCTTGGTTCTGTCCCATGTCTTTACACTGTGAAACACAGCATTTTAAGTGTTTTCAGGCTGCAAGGGAGTTACTGTGAGCTGAGCTGCATGATGGAGGATTCCCTGGTGGCTTCTAGTATTGTTTATATTTAATCAACTTCTCTCTTCTTACTTCTCTTAACATTATAACTCTATAAGGCTGCAAATTCATATCTGGAACACAGGGAAAATTAAATTTAATGCTTTGAACCAAATCTCTGTTAGAGAAAGTGTTTAATAGAAACAGGAGGAGGCTGGGAATGTTTTACAGCCATTAAATCAAGTGGAGCATCATTTGTGGGGTATTTTAGGACAGAATGGCCCTGTTCTGCTTGGGCCAGCATTCTGAGAAAGCATCTCCCAAAGTTCTGAGAGGAGTTATTGATAGAGCTGTTAGAGCTGTCAGACTTGGACAGGCAGCAGCAGGGTGAGGGGACTAACTGAAGGGTCCACTTACCTTGTTGTGTGTGACCAGGGAGAAATGTCAGAGCAGATTATTTTTCCTGCCTTTCCCTTTGCAAACTGAGTAGAGGCAACAGCAGTAGTGATTCTCAAAAAACAAGCACTGATTGAAGAAAAAACTATATGTATATTCAGATTCTCTACATTTCTAGCTAAAGCTGTTTTATGGATTGCATTGATTTTCTTTGCCTTGTAGAGATAGGTTTTGACCTCAGGGGTGTTCAGAACTGCCTGGTATTTAGCACAACACATTGATTACAGTGCTGATTTAACAGAGCAGCACATCCAAGATGTTTTTTTGGAGAGGATATGAAACCAGAAGAGCAGTGTAACACCACCAGGATCAATGGCCTTTGTCTCTTCTTGCAGTTCAAGGATGAATAGCTTTCTTCTTTCATGGCTTGCTTATCCTAAGCAAGGTAAACATGGCTAGAGCTTGATGGGAATTCATAAACAGTAAAAGCTTTCCATTAGTAATAGACTTAAGTGTTTTTATTTTAATGAAGACACCTAGTAGGTATGCCAGTAAAATATAGAGGTTAAGTGCCTGTGTATCTGAGGTCTTTTTGATGGGAAGCTAAGACCAGCAGCTGTCATAGGAATCTGACAGTTTGTGGACCAGGGATTAGTCTTTTGCTGTTTTTTCCTGGCTGCAGGAAAGTTGAGTGTCCAAGCAAATCTGAAGCTTTTAAAAGCAGCATTTTAAAAATACACCTGTCCTAATAGCACAGAAAGTACTTGCCTGTACTTGTGGGCCAAAAAAAAAAAAAGCAGGAGTATGCCCCTTTTTGCCTTCTGTGAGCTATTCCTCTGAGAGTAAGGGCAAGGGAAGGGAGAATGCGCAGCAGTATAGGGCAGGGACAGATGTGGAACAAGCACCAGGCAGAGAAGCTGAATGCTCTGTTTTGGGCCTCCTGTCTTGACCTGGGGTTAGGAATGCACTCTTGCTTAAGTCACGGTGTTACAGATAAAATTCATACCTTCTTTCTGATCTGACCTCATACTAACTAATAATACTGACTAACAAATCTTGCTGCAGCTCCCTTATCACTCCTTTGTCATTCCAGCTGTCATTGAGGACTGAGATAAGCTGTTTTGCAGGTTTTAGCACAAGGTGCATCTCTCCTCTTTTGCGCTATATTTTTAGGCAAGTGGGACACTGGTGCAGGGCTAATGTCTTAACTCATTGGTAATATTTGATGAATGTTGTGTGATTTGAGTTTTTTCCTTTCAGCTCTAAATATTCAGGGAGCAGCAAGGTTGGTGACATGACCTGTGTGGGGAAGCATGGCCTGCTTCCCCTCCCTCCCACCCGGGAGGCTGACAGGTCCTGTTCTCAATCTCTTTCAAATTTGGGGATCAGAACAGCACTGTCCCTTTCTTTAAAATGCCTTCATGGGGCTTCAGTTCCACCATATCACCATTTGTTCCCCAACTGTGTATCTCAGTGAGTGCCAGAATAGCAGAGCCAAGTAAGCTGTGATTGCTAGGAAATAATGCCTGTGAAGTGAGAAATTATCTTCATGTCTCTTCAGCTTTGGGGGAAGAAATTAATCCTGTATCTCCTGGAAATGTGGGATCTTCCTATTTGAGATCTGCCAGGCAGCAGATTAGTAACCCCAAAGGCAAAATGTTTTCTCACAGTAAACAGAAAAACATTTTGAAGGCAGGTATATTTGCATTTTGGGGAACCATGGGGAAACAACGATTGTGATTTAATCCCAACGTGTTCTGTATATTTGGAATAGTATAACTTTCCCTGACAAGGTGAAAAAGGTAGAAGCTTGAGTTCTGTATCCATGAAATCTTGATTACACATGAGAAAAACAGATTTAATTTTAAGAGCAACTCTGAGCCCCCATAGGCTTTTCTGTGCTGCTGCTTGGTATTGTGCAGGAGGAGGAGAATGTGCTTCAGGGCACCTGGGGAGTGAGGAGACTGCTTCCTACCCAAGCCCTGGAAAGACATGAATGAGAGTTGCAGCTGGCACGGAGAAGGGAACAGATTTTATCCATGCTGTAAAGGTTTAAAACATAAATAACTTTGGTGTGTCTTGGATCTGTGAGGATCTGGAGGAGGCAGTGATAGCTCAAAGGCCATGCAGTTCAGTGGAGGGCTCTGCAGTTGATATGAGAAAGGAAGAGTAATACTTCAGGGAAGTTTTTATTCAAACATGTAATGTGTTTTGACAGGCTTTTAAAATAAGGTGATATCTTTCTGAGCTCAAGCTGAGCTGCATATGATTGAAAGTGGGATAAATCTCCTGTTGTGCACTAAGGCTTCCTACATTTACATTGTCATTGCAGCGTTGAGGAGCAGGGTGGCCAGGGAGGGAGGAGTTCCTGCTCTATAGCAGCAGGGTAAATTTAAGTATTGTTTTCAGGTCAACAGACAGTCAGCTGAAGCTGTGGAACGTAGGGAAGCCTCACTGCCTGCGCTCCTTCAAGGGTCACATCAACGAGAAGAACTTCGTAGGGCTTGCGTCCAACGGAGACTATATTGCCTGTGGTGAGTAGAGCAGCCACCCTGATGTGCCAACATGGCTCCTCAGAGCTGGGGCCTCACCAGTAGCAAGGCACACCACCACTTGTGCTATTTAGCTGGATGGGCTTTTTAATAGAAAATTTTTCTGAACTTCCACACTTCTTCCCCTCCCAGGGAGTGGCATTGGCAGTCCTGACCTAAGGGGGTCTATAGATGCTTTTCTTCCATCGCAATGAGTTGTTTGTGCATGATGATTCAAGCTTGTTGTCATCAAAATGAACTACTGATGTCATTGCTGCTGACATAATTTATATATTTCAAGATCAACAACTGGCACACTTCATGCATCGCCAGTAGCCTGGGCCACATGAGGCTCCAGTAGCTGTCACTTAGTCTGGCATTCTGCATGGTAAAGTAAATAGTGCCCACATTGCAAACAGCTCCTTAGAAGACCGAATCATTAGTTATCCCTTTGGCTGTTCTGTCCTTCCACTGTTTTAGCCAGACTGTCGGAGCTCTGTAAATCCACAGCTCTTGCTGGGAAGGCAGTGACTGGCTGATAGCTGTGGGATGAGCAGGACAGCTGTGCCAGCACTGAAGGGAGGACCTTAGCTTGTGTGTTCTCTGATTGCTGTGCAGCTTGCAAGGCAGAAATTGGGATGGATTTCTAAATAAAACCTGTACGGTCTATTCTCCCTTGCGTAAGCCTCCACAGACCAAGTTGTCATACTTGATTATGGCAGGCAAAACCTTGATAGTGCTACCTGCCTTTGAGCTGTGGCTCTGAGCAGGCTGGATGTAGCAGTGATTCATGAGGTAGTGCACATGCTCTGCTCAAAATGCTTTGCCTTGAGGAAGTTGTGGAGGGTTCTTGGAATCCTGTGCATTTTGCAGGTGTGCTGCACGCTGCAGTTGTCTTGTAAGAAAATCATATCCTGTTATTAAGTGTGATGGAAGTTTGCTATGGAGCACTTGCAGCTGCCAGGGCACCACGACCACGATGATAACTACAGGGAAATGTCTGGGCTTGTTTTAAGCAATGAAAGAGCTAAGAACCTCTTAAGAGCTAATAACCCTTACTTTTGTTTGTCTTTACAGAACCTGATCTTGTATATTTGTATTTTTTCTTTCTAGGAAGTGAAAATAATTCCCTTTACTTATACTATAAGGGCCTCTCAAAGACACTGCTGACGTTCAAGTTTGATACAGTCAAAAGTGTCCTGGACAAGGATCGGAAAGAAGATGACACAAATGAGTTTGTGAGCGCTGTGTGCTGGAGGGCACTTCCAGATGGGGTAAGCTTTCTGCTTGAGTGCAGAAGGAATGCCTCCTGCTTTCTCACAAAACAACCTTGCTGAGGGTTTGACTGTGCTTGGTATTTTCCTGTTCATGGGAAAAGTAAGGGTACTTGCAGATCGCTGTGAGAGCCCTGATGATTTGCAGGGTGACTGAAATGCTGGGGGAGAAGAGACTGCTGTGATCTTAACTCTTCCACTTGGGTGTTTGAATTGCTCTGCATGGTACCTGAAATCCCAAAAGCAGCATTGTAATTCTGGCACTTGATGGTTTTTGTGGGTGCATTAGTGAGGATTTTGTTACTTTAATGACAGTGCCTGCAGATACTCATTGTGAAGCCTTGTCTCAGCGTTCCTGTGTCTGTCTGGGTTTGCTCACTGGAACACACAGCCTTTGTGTTTAGATGAGTAGATATGTAAAGGAGGTGAGTACAGGCTGCAGTCACTTCGGTGACTATTCCAGTGGCACTGAATTCACATCCCTAGCATGTGTACTTATGTGGCAGGCAGACCTGATGCAGCTTTTGTGAGTGTGGCCTTTCAGAATGGGGCTGCTCTGGAGAACAAAATGCTGCTTTTGAATTCAGGGTGCTCTTGAAAAGCTTGCATTAAAAATATGGAGCAAGTAACTCTTGTACAAGGTTTGCAGATCAGATACTTGTTGGGAGGGAGCAAAAAGGAGTTGATTTTAAATGCAGTCTTCCAAGCAGATGAAGTGAAATGTTGCATAATTGCTGTCCTGAGATGGCCTATTCACAAAGACAATGTCTACCAATCTGCTTTCTCCATGTGCAGACACTACCCCAACAACCGTGATTCAGTTGTCACTGACATAAACTCACTTCAGATGGACACTTCTGAGTCAAAACCAAAATAAACCCACATCTGGAACTGCCCTTTGTGTCTAAAAGTAAGAAGTGGGCTGCTGTGGTTTGAACAGGGAGCATTAGAGTCAGTGACGTAGGATCACCAGCTTCTTTCTGGCTGGGGATTTAGTAGGGCTTGGTATACACATCTCAGGTGAAGAGTGGCTGTTGTAAGTTTGGTCATTTGTCTTTCTGCTGAATACAAATGTGCTGTGGGAACCTGTGTGTCCAGAAATGCCCTTTCTTGAGCTGCCTTCACTTCAGTGTTTGGATTGTCTTGCCCACTGCTCTTCTGGGCATCTCTTCTACAGGCAATAGCAGAGATGTCTCACCCCTGGGGTTATGTCTGTTGCTGTCCACTCCTCAGCAGTCTTTTCTCTGATAAATGTGCTCTGATAGACCTTCTGCTTAAGTGGCTGAGAAACTTCTAAGCTGTCACCAAGGGCTGTGAAACAATTCTTCATAATCAGGATGAAAAATACTATACAAAAATGTAATAGTTAAATCAGGCCCATCAAGATCACACCAAATAATGTTCAGGCTTCACTCCATTAAGCAGCATTCAGAATCCATTGCTGTTCTGGTCTTTTTTTTTCCTCTGGCATTCGTCTGCTTTTCCCTGGGCTGCTCCTAAATGAGCCTATTTCTCCTGTGGCAGCCACACTACCTGGCTCTGGCTTTTAAAGAGAGCAGCAAAAAGCTGCCTGCAGGTGCTTTTTGCCTCTGCCTGTGGTACATACCAAGCAAGCAGCCTCGCTTGCTTCTGCTAAGAGGCCTCAATGTTTCCTTGCACCATATCTTTTCACTGATCCAGCTGCACATTCCTTTTGTCTTCTACTAGTGCAGCAATCCTCTCTGACCTAATTGAGACTTTGCTCATGTTCTTAGGAAATTAAATTACTGCACAGCCAAAGTTCAGTTATGTCCACAACGTCTTACTCAAATGATGAAACTCTCCTATTCTTCATTTTGATAATGTTTCTTCAATTTGCCATGATTTTTTTTCAAGTGAGCTTTGCATATACAGGCTTCCCTAAAAGCTGCCTTTTTTTTATGTGATACTGGGCTGAACCAGAGAAGGCCTGTGCCTCAAAGTGCTGTCAGCATCTGCAGGATTTGGGGAACCCACAGCCTATTTCCAGCTTAAATTACAACTTTGATCCTGGGTGAGCCACTCTGCCTTAGTTTCCTAATTATAAGAATTACCACACATACCTCTCACTGCTGGCTGTGATCCCACCTGCCCTGCTGCAGGACTGTGTGCATGGAAGCAGCTCCAGGCCAGCAGCCATGCAGAGCCCCAGCACAGGCTGGGGAAACTGCCCCAGATCCACAGGCAGCACAGTAAGCAAGTTTTACAGTGCTGTGGGCACACTCTTCTCCATTTCTTGCTGGGCTGGTTGAAAGCATCTTGCTCATTTCCAGGCTATGGTCACTGGGCAGCATCTTCAGTTTACTCCTGAGGGGTGGAAGATGCCAGCACAGCCTTTCCTCAGGGCTCCCCAGTGGAGCAGACTCTTGGTTTCCATGCAGTGTTGCTGTCAAGGATTGTTCTTTAATTAACCTTTTGAGATGAGATGAGTAAGTTTCAGATCTGTCAGTTATCTTGGGAAGCATGAGTACATGTACTCCTTCACTTCATGCACTTAAGTGCAAAATCTCAGATCCTAATTAAAACTTAACTAAAACTTTCAGATTAAATGTCATTGATTCTTTCTTAAATCTATTTTTATGTAATTCAGGCTTTTACTTCCTCCTGAGCCTAAGTCAAGCTGTGCTAGTGGCCCTTGCCAGAACCCATCTTTTTGTTCTTTTCCCTTCTGCATTGCTTTTTGGTTACTTACAAAGATGCAGAAGCCTTTTTCATTGGAGTTGTCATCTTTCTAACTCAAAGGTCCAGCAACACCATCTTTTTACCTGCATCAAAGCCATAACAAAAAAATTATTCTCCCTAAGTGTTTATTAGCATTTTGCACCAGGTTTACTCACTTTTCAATTTATAAAAGGGTTTAGAAATAAGCACTAGCTTGTAGGCTACTTGTTCTGTTAGATTCTTGGGGAAAAAACAGGCAAACGAAAGGCCTCCCAGCGGGCTGACTATGATTCTTGCAGTGCTGTGCAGTGTTTTGGACAAAGGCAAGTTGGCTGTTGGATATTTTTAAAATAGCACCTACATATTGTTTGTGGAGAAAACCATTTCTCCCTCCTTGTTTTATGCTAAAAGTTAATATTTAAAAGAAGAGAGAGTTTCAGGCTTCTTTTGGCTAAGTGACTTGATAAACGTGATTTAGACATGGAGATGTTTTTCAGAACATTCCCTAGACTAAATCCTTTGATTTCCCAAGTCAAGGATTTTATAATATACCCATGCCACCCATTTTAACTGGCTTGATTTGAATCGAGAGTCTGGTCTTGAGATTGAAAACAACAGTCTTCTATTTTAGTAGCATGTAAACAGGGGATACTCTTGAATACAGGGACACTCTTGCATAGGAAAAGGAAATTATAGTGGTACTAGTAGCTCAGTGCATTTTAGGGGGTAGAGATGTCATCTCTCTTAGAAGGGTCACTGCAATTACATCTGGGTATGTGGATCATAGCTGGAGGAGATTGGTTTGTACTTTGCTTTCCCTTAAGAGTCCTACAGGATGTTTTCTTCCTCCCTAAAGGGGACGCCTGGTCTTTGGACCTGCTCTGCCTTCTTGCAGATTTTATGTGCCTCAAACATGCTGTGTTAAATGATTGCACCTAAAGTAGCCCTTTTCCCAGGCATGGTTAGTGTTTCTCAGAAAGCAGCTGTTGAAAGAGGAACCAAGGCTGAACCTGCTCCCAGGACAGCAAAAAGGTATTACAGCTGAACACAGAAGCAATTTGATTATGTAGATTAAGCATGGCTCAATCTATCATAATCACTGTAAAGAAGCCATTTAATTTTGTACCTGTTTGCACAAGTATTCATTACTGCTGATAAGCAGGTTACCAGGGAAGGATTTCACAAGCAGAAATGTCAAGGCTTTGGTACCAGTGAGGAGATGCAGATAAGAACAGGAGAAAGCCATGCAAATTAGCTTAGGTAAAGCATTATGTACATTTTTTTTTTTTCTTTTGGAGGAGTAAAGAAGGGGAATCCATTAAGAAGAGTGCTGCAGTCTTTAACCAAAGATGGGTGGGTGGTGGTATGTACTGGATGGGTGCAAGAGGTCTCCTGGCGGGAAGGCTGCCAGTGGTAGGAAAGCATCTCTTCCATCTGAGTAGAAACCCATGTGTGTGTATTCTCACTTCATCACTCCTCAAAAGTAATTTAAATTTATGGGGGTCCTGAAACAGTCATCTAACCATGGGTAAGAGAAGGCAGCTCTGGAACTCCAGGCTTCAGGTTGACTTTGGGCATTGCCCTGTGGTGGAAGTGTATTCATAATTAGCCCTGCATGTCTGAACTTCTCTTTGTTAATCTAAGAAGATGAAATATTCCCTTCAAATAGGTTTTTGGTGCATCTTTTCAGAAAACAAGCTTTTCTTCTGTTTAGTTTTCCTTTCTTCTGAATATCCAGCTTTGTTTCTTAACGATGTCTGGCTTGGATTCTTTAAATAGAAACCTGTAATTGTAGCACTGTAAGTTAGTCACTTAATAGGGCTGCAGTCTTGTTCACTGATGAAAAGTAGCCATCCTTTGTTTCCCAGTAGTCTTATAAATGGTACACAGTGTACACAGGAGCTAGTCAGGGGCTCTTCTAATTTACAATCAGCAAATTGGCTCCCTTCACAGGAATTAATTTAGCCAATACAAATTATTTCAGGAAATGATTCATTGCCACTTTAAAGTGCTAATTAATTTGGGTGACTTATGAACATTAAAAATGAAACCTCCTTTGTCATTCCCAAGTAACCAAATGGTAATTCAGTGTCATTCTTAAGAAACTTGTATCAGCTGTAACTATACCTCTTGTAGCTTGAAGTACAAATTCCAACGGGATTTTGGGGGGAAAACAAGAAGCACTTGAAACTTCATTGTCTGTCTTTGCTGCTGAAATTTTAAAATCTCAAAATTGGTGAGAATTTTGACTTCCAGCTTCAACTCAGTAGTGTTTTATTTTCACAGCATCCTCAACTTACCTGTTCAGGTGTCAGGAAATACCTAGGTAGAAACCAAAAGCTTAGGAGATAAAAGCCTGCCTGGAGTGATCAGACCCCAGGTGTCCCTTGCCAGCCTCTGATACTAGCTGTGCCACAAGTCACAGCATGAGTAGCTCCAGCTGTGGTATTTTCTGGAAGGGCATCTGCGGTTTTCTGACTCCTCCTTTCTTTCCTAGACCAGGACTGGCCTGTAGCATTTGTGTGCAGCATCTCCCAGGCTTGTATCCTTGCAGGTTATCCTCCAGTGCTGTCCCACACCACTTCTTCATGCTGGGAGCACAGAGGTCTTCATTTTTGTGCTTGAAATGCACAGCAGTTTATGGAAAGCTGAGAAGGAGCAGCTTCTTAAAAAAGCAAGATGTGGCTTTGATCAGGTTTATTCTACTGGTTTTTTCTCCCTCACCTGAAAATCTTCAAAGGTCTCTCTCCCTCCTTGGAAAGCTGTCTAATCCCCATAGCCTGCATGCTGCAAGGCTCACAGCTGTCTGTGTGATGGCTTGCCACTCCTCTTGACATGCCCTCTGCTCTCTGGTCATTGGCAATGCTTTAAAAATGCTTTGACTTTTATTTTGCTCTTTTCTTAGGTAGTAAATGTATTTGATTTCTCTTCCATCCTACCTTTTTAATGTCTACTTTTCCCTTACTCATTTGAAAATCTAAAATTTTCTTTAAAAACAAATGGAACCCAGAACATCAGAAGATGTGTCATCCATGCTTGATTTTTCCCCCTCAGATTTTAGCATATTAGTTATGTGTACCAACATACACTGTATATATTGGTTTATGTGCTGCTTGAAAACTGTTTTCTTATGCAGAATAATTTCTGCTTGCAGATAAAAGATGTCACAAGGTATGTATGATCCTTTGCATTCAACATGCTCATATCCTTTCATATCCATAGCTCTTCAAATGCTCTGTTTTGGGCTCTATTTTTTCTGTGGCTAAGGAGAATTAATTAGAAAATACTCCGGTGACTGACAGTATTTTATTCCCTGGCAAAAACCTTGGAGTTCAAGTGTGGAGAAATTCGCGGGGGAAAAGAAAATCATACTCTAATGGTTTGTGCATTATTTTGGCATCTCAGTCTGTTGACACTCCAATCCATGTGAAAGACCATCTTGATAATGTGATTATGCAAATGACCAGCTTCATGAAGAAGTGTTTAATTTTGAGTGTTCTGTAGAAGAAGAAAAATACTGGTAAATGTTCTTTCCTTCCTGTCTTCTCCCTGGTTGCAGGATACCCTCTGAGCTTCCTCCCAGTGAGGGCATGACAGCAGGAGTGAAGGGAGCCAGAGATTCCCTGAAAACCTACCCTCTGTCCATTGTGCTCCTCCTCCCTAGTGTTTGGGGACAAAAAAGTGCATTGCACTATTTGTGTTGCTGTTTCAGGCTGAAGGTGGCACACTAGCAGGTGGCTAGTATGTCAGTAGCTGTGCTAACCCTTCCATTCCTAGGTGCAGAGCAGCTGCCTGTGCCACCGCTGAGAACACAGGGGCTAAGTCTGGCACTTCTGTTCATCTCTCAAATTCAGGTCCCCTGTGGTACTTCAGCACTCTGAATTCATTGTAGCTTCTATTTTAAAAATAGCTTCTTCAAGAAATGTAGGTGGCTCAGGTTTTTCTTCCTTGTTGGTTTTAACTTTACATTTGCAAACTCAGTTTCTCTCCTTCTGCAAGGTGAGGCTTTTTTTTTTCCTTGCATAATCACAGAAAATTGCCACAGGGTCAATGTTGTCTTGAATTGAAGGCAGATGAAAGACCATATTTCCTGAATAAAGACAGTATTTACTCTTTCAGACTTTCACAGATTATATTTGCTCACCAGCGCATTTCTTCTAATGCCAAGAGGAGTAGAATGCGTGCTGTAGATAGATCTGAGGTTCTTCTTATTGGAGTCATCTTCCCTAGACTGAGTGAATGACACAGTGGACAACATAACTGAGTGCTGTTGACATTACCATTCCAGTAGCTGATCCCAATGGTGCAGCTGTAGAGATAATGGATTGCAGATCATTGCTGGTGCAAGCAGAGGTGTGAGCAGGCTCTTGCTGTTTTCTAAGCTTTAAAAAATGAGAGCATCCCAATGCAATTGCAAATCATATTGCTGTGTTACACACGGTGAGCTGGGGATGCAAAGAAGTCTCTCTGTAGCTGTTGTTAAACGTGTAAGTGGATGTTTTTCTCCTATGGGCACTTAACTGCTTTAGTAACTATCAACTCTTTATTCAAGTATCAGTTTTATAACAGATGAACCCAAGTCAGGAATTCACATGGAACCTAGACTTCATTCCCAGCTCCATCCTCAGCTTGCTACTGAACCATAATGTTGCAAGGGACAGCAGTATGTATCATGTGGCACTTACATAAGCTATGTCCCAAACAGCACAACTTCAAAGAGAATTATTTGTGTTACTTATACTGGGGTGGAGAGAAAAAAAAAGTGCAGGTTCATATTCAGGGAGCACTTACTTTTAGAATTAAATGATTGGACATTTATTAATTAATACGTTAATTAAATGTATTCCCTTTCCACTCAGTCTTAGCAGTGCTGCTGTTGGACTCCCTGGTCTGGACTCTGATATGTACCCTATTGGGCTCTAAAGCCACTGATGAAATTATTGATTAGGCTGTTGTAAGTTTTTGGGGGGTTTCAAATGATGCCTGGAAAGCTATTGTCGTGAAGTGTACACTTCTCTCTTGCCATTGTGCCTTTGTCTCGGGGCATTTCAGCTGCTGTGGGAATTGGAGGTGGCAGGTGTTCTGTCTCTGCCCTCCTACAGCTCTTAGCCTTTGGGAAGATGGCTCATTCCTAGTATTTCTGGGGGGGATTTACAATCGCAGAATCATGGAGTAGTTTGGGTTGGAAGGCACATTTAGAGACCATTTACTCCAACCCCCTGCAGTAAACATGTACACCTTCTATTAGGGCAGGTTGCTCAAAGTCCCATCCAACCAGGCCTTGAACACTCCCAGGGATGGAGCTTCCACCGCATCTCTGGACAAATCTCTGCCAGTGCCTCACCACCCTCATTGTAGAAAAACTTCTTCATTACATCTGTTCTAAACTGACCCTCTTTCAATTTAAAACCCTTTTCCCTTGTCCTGTTGCAACAGACCCTACTAAAAGGTTTGTCCCCATCTTTCTTATAGGTTCCTTTTGGATACTGGAAGGCTGCAATAAAGTCTTCCTGGAGCCTTCTCTTCTCCAGACTGAAAAACCCCACCTGTCCTCACAGGAGAAGTGTTCCACCCCTCTAGTCAGCTTAGTGGCCTCTTCTGGACCCCTGTATATAATGTATATTCTCTGTAGTCTCCTGGAGCAGAGCCCCCTGAAAGCAGTAGGTCACAGCAGGATCCTGGCAAGTTCTGTAGGTACTGAGCCAATATTGCCTGATGTCAAGTTCTCACTAAAGCTGGTTTCCTCTGACTCAGAGCATCTCCTGCATGAGCAGCCTTTGCTTTACTTTCCACTGCTAGGCTCATGCCGACTGTTTTCTGTGTGAAGTGCCATCTGCTGAAGTCCCTGGCTGGCACAAAGTGCCAGAGAGATGAGGTCTGAATGCCGGGAGCTGATATCAGTCGGGCAGTATTCGGTGTGCTACAGAGCAGATGAAGGGGGTCATTAAAAAAGGAGCTGCAGGGGTAGAGCTGTATGTCCCAGCACTTACTGCTAAAGCAGGACTTTGGGTTTAGAGCAGCAAAACAAAAGCAAGAATGGGGCAGGTTTTGAAATGCCGTTGGCATTGGGCTAACTGCTGCCTTTGAAGCCAGCTTCTGTGCAGAGGCAGAATTGCCCCACAAGGGTGGTGGTCTGCTGTCACTGCTGTTTGAATTTGGTTTATAACCTTGTTCCCTCTAACAAGTGACACTTCTTCAATTAAAGTCAAAACAACTTTGCAATATTGTGGTTTTCTCTTTTCTTTTCCCCATTCTTCAGTGCTAATATCGATGGCAAGTCCTGCCAGGCCACCACCATTCAGCAGTTACAATTCATGAGCTGCATCAACCTTTTGCTCTAGCACTCCTAATTAAGCAATTTTAATGACAGGATTTAATGTTTTACACAGTCTAAATGAAGTGGAAAAAATATGAACTGATTTTTTTAGCTTTCCAGCACAAGATTTTGATCAGATAATTTAACCTCTGGGTGAAATAGAAGTAGGAGCATTTATGCATAGGTGGTTTTCTCTGCAAAAGCTTTACTTTATGTACATCTATGCATTAATAGTTACTGTTTGGCTTTGGGTATCCATTCTGAAGTTTTTTGTATGCCCTCTGCCCTTCTGTTGTCAGTAACAAAACCCCAAAGCCTTTGATATCCACTAATTTGTGACCAACTTAGTGCAAATTGTGTTGCATGTTAATAAAGCAAGAATAAAGGCTTGCAAAAACAACTGCTGGGAGTGGTTTTCTAACAGCAAAACAAGTTTGTATCCTTTTAACCTTTTTAAATTTCTTTTGGTGGTGTTCTGCTCTAATTCTAGCTAATGCTAGATGAGCTAGGTATGTGCATTGAGTGAAATGGTCTCTCCTTTGAAGGCAATCTTGTGTCTGAATTGAAACTACCTGATATGTGATTGGGAGACATGATTATTTTATATAGGCTACACACAGAATTATAACAATCAGTCTTTTTTAAAGAAGAGAAAGCCAGTATGACAGCAGAAAAGTTATGTTTAGTAATGTAATGAGTGCCTTTTTTGACAGAAATGGCACTGTTAAATTTGGGGTTGTGCAGCTGATGGGCATTCACCCTTGCATGAGGTGTTTTGAATTCTGCGAGGGAAGTGCTGCTTTAAGTAATTATGTCTCTTATGGTATTGCATGTCATAATCACTTCCAAAATGCTTATCTAGTTGCTAAAGCTGGAGAGAAGTGAGCTGTTTGGTGCAGTACTGGATTTTTTAGTTTTACTTTAGTATGTCTGAAGTGAATATTAAATTAAGCAGAGAGGTGTAGCTGGGGCAGCCTGAGGAGCTGCAGTTGAGGCGCAGAGCATTGTTCCCCAAGTATTTATAATAATGAGAGATACTGAGGGAAGATAAGTAATATTACATATACTGGGAGGAAAGTTTGGTTCTGATCCATTAAATAAGTAAATAAAAGTGCCTTTTACCTGTAATCTGCAGATAGCACATAAATTAACTGCAGTGGGAGCAGGAGAAGCTGTATCCCTCCTCATGACCCATGCTAGCAGAAGCTCAGCATCACCAGCCAAGAATCCTCATGATAATCAAGCACACATGATTCTTTCTCTTAGTTTCTAGGTTGATCAATTGAGACCTTGCTGCCTTTTTTTCCTTCCAAGAAAGACCTTCTACAAAGCAGATTGCTCTGGCCAAGTTTCTTCCAATGACTAAGTAACAGCAAGCTGCTCTGGTCTGGAGAGTGAGTGCTTGGGGGATATCTTGATTTGTTTAGAGTGACATATCCTTGATTAAAATAGGTTAATAGTTCTTCTCTGCATGTCCTGCTTCACAACTTGCACATTAGCCTCCAGCATTTGAAAAGATAAATTTGGGCTAGCAGGAGTAACAAAAAAAAGAGTGAAAATCACATAAAAGTGAAATGCAAATGCCCTTATTTAATACAAAAGGATTCAGTTCACTGTTGGCTTTCTGTTTTTCCCAGGGTCATGCTTTCCTTGACAATGCAACAGAAGAAGTTAAAATTGTTGGGAAATGTGTAAAAAAATCCCGTAGTTGTTGGGAAATTGGAAGTAGAACAGGATTTAGCAACTTTTCTTCTGTTATAGCAGGCAGCAGCCAGCATTGGGATCTTGGGCATTTTCTTTGTTTCGAAACTTAAGAAAATATATATTTTTAGCTTTCCAAAAGTAAGCAAAGGCTCAGAAGTTTGTTGAAGAATACTGCTTTGGAGATACCTTTCAGATAAATGCTTGCTAGATGTACTGTTACAGGTAAAGGGATACAATTTGGCCACATCTCTCTGCGAACTCAGACCCTTTCTGTGCCTCCTGGCCACCCTCTGCATCCACCCCTCATCTTTCTGTCATAATTCCCTTTGGTTTTCCCTCAGCAGCAGAGATGCCTGAACATGGCAGCAGGGACAAAGACAGTCTCCTCTTAAGCCCACTATTAATTTTTGGATTTTGGTATTCATTGTGAACCTATGAATTACCCATTCTGGAGTGAGATGGGGAGTTAAGAAAACTCATTATCGTACAGGTTTTTGAAGTTTCTGCTGTTTTCCTTTGCAAACAGATTTGAAGTAGATTTATAATGTATTTTCAGTCAGGCTGGGGCTTCTGTATTGATTTCAGGTAACACATGAATGTGAAATTTGAGCCCAGCTCATCACATACCAAAGTTAATGAAGTAATGAATGTGACACCAAATGCCAGTGTCTCTGTCTCTCCTTATCCCACAAACATGTACTGTGTACATGCTGTGTGTTATTTTAGAGGCCATTGCATGATACTGTCCTGTATCTCTTTTTGGATGGTTTAGGTAGGGCAGGACATGATCATGAGCTCTTTGTGGGAGCTTTTCTACTGATGTTCATAGCACTACATGCAAGTTTGCTGTGATAAAAAATAGGTTGTGAAGTCCTGACAGAGGACAGTAATTTTTATTTCCTTATATCCCCTGTATTTTGTTCTGTATTTCTCACCATCTCTGCTCTGAAACATTTTAAGCATCATCAGGCTCAGAGAAAAGCAGAGTACCTACCACGTGCTTCAGCTCTGTGGTGTCTGTTGAGGAATGAGTCAACAGCAGCACCTCTTCAGAAAGAATATCTAAAATCAAGGGAGGATGAAGCAGATTAGCTAAAAAAAATCAAATGCCGGAGTGTTTGTCCTCCCCTCACCCTTTGTCAGCAAATGTGAGGTCAGTATTCTAATATTTACGTAGCTGAGGGGTATTAGAAAATCAGAAGTACTGTGGTGCAACACAAGGGGTTTTGTTCACTCCTGTAATGCCAGTAGGTAATTCTTTTCTTTATATACTTGAATCTTTTTCGACTTCCTTTTTTTTCCTGTTAGTGTCATTGGTAGCTTAATGGATTTCTTGATTGTTGAGCTTTTCTTTTTGATGGAGTATTGTTAGTCTTAGCATGCATTCAGAGTGACAGGGAACATTAAAAATAGTCATTTCCATTTGAGATATCTAGAGATAATTTTTATAGCCACTGTGTGAAAATAACTTGAACAGTAGCAGAATTATCTATTGTGAGAGAGATGATTTTACTTGTGAATTGGGTTTAAAGATAAAATCTGCCTACTTCCCAAGTCATGGATTTCTTATTCATTGCTCTGTTAAATTTAATCAGGAGTAAGACTTAATCCAGGACAAAGATGATTGAATTGCTCTTAAACAGTGATGTAGAACATTACCCAGATCTCACTTCAGTCTCACAGTGCTGAGAAGTCACAAGCGTGAGAGAGTTGCTTGTGAGTACATTATACAAAGAGAGATGCTTTTTACTCATTTGCTGGCTCATTAGAAAGTGAAATGTTTTCTGGCTTTTGGAATAAAGTTGTTAGGAGGTATGGTACAGAATGGGTTAAATCTGTTCAGTGTATTAGCTAGAAATTACTTTGGTATGCAGTAAAAAGGCTCACTGGACTTGCAAAAGCCTTTGATGGCTTTGAGTTCTGCCATAAACTGAGCTGCTCCTGGGTTTGTGCAGTAGCCAGGATGGATGGATGAAGTTCCTGAATGCAGCTGTGATTCCTCTTTAAGAACCCAGGGGAGGACAAGCTCCAGCACTGGGCAGCGTGTCCAGCAGAGCCACAGCATGATCCCCTGCTCCCCTTTGCTGCTAGCCCCAACAAAAACATGCTTTCAAAAAATACTGTCTTTTTTAACCTCTTGTATCCTGCCAGGAAGTGTGTAGACCTATGAGGTCATCCTAAAGCTCCAGTTACAGCCTGGAACAGAGTTATGATATCAATTTTGCTCTTTGAGGGCAAAGAGTTATGATATCAACTGCATTTTGCTCTTTGAGGAGAGAGCATGGAGGGGAAGCAGCTAATTAAAGCTGTCCAGGCTGTGACATGGGAACTGGACAGCCTCTGTGTTCATTTCAGGGCTCTTACCTGAGCGCAGACTTTTACTTTAGTAAAGCTTGGGAGCTGGCACTGCTTATTTCAGATGCATATACCTAATGTAAAATAATTTTTAAGAAAAGGGGACATGGTATGGGAGTGGTAAAGCAGCATCTTGCTGTAGGGACTCTGGCAGGCAACACATTGGCAAACTGTTCCCTGGAGTTAAGGAGTGTGTTCAAGGCCAAGAAATTTAGGGGCTTATTAATGGCAGTGCAGCTCCAGGCCCTGCTGTTGGCTGGCAGTCACCGAGTGAGAAAGGCACTGTCAGTGCCACATTTAAAGCTTTGGGACATGTGAGTGTGCCCCATGCAGCATCTCTTTCTTCTGGTTAGAATGATTTTGACCTTCTGAGTTAAACTCTTCCACTTTATGATATTTTCCTATTATGTGAATTCTCTCTTCTTCAGCTTATTTGCATGCCTTACATCACCTTCCATTTAGGATTTGATACGGTCAGGAGCCCAGGATAAAAGACAGTGCATAAAAGGCTGGTGTAATCATGAAATTTTCTAGGACTGGAAGCTACTGGGACCAGTTAGGACCAGTCATGGGCAAAATAAATATTTTTTGTCCACTGTTGCAGTCTTCCTAGAGCAAAGTGGAGGTCTCTGTCTGCTTTAGGACAGCCAGCTAAATCAGATCGTTCCCCTCCTTACACATATGTTATCCTGCAATGAGAGAGCTCCTGCAGCATCCTCAGCTGCAATGTCAGCCCTTGGATTTTGTTTGCAGCATCCACAACCAAGTATAATTGCCAAGCGTTAAATCAAGCTCAGTAGCTTAGAGCAAGACTGTAATCATAATTATTGGGTTTTGTATTAAAATGCTCTTTTTTTTAAAGTTCTTGTTAGGTTTAGCAAACTGGCTGTAGAGGTTATTGCATTCTGGTTGGAGGGATGTGCATGAGTGGAGCAGGCTGCATGTCCTAAGGTTTTCCCTCCCCTCTCCATTCTTGCCGCTTTAAGAAACAGTCATTTGCTTTAAAGTCAGGTTTGCAGCTTTGATTGAAAATGACTCTGCAAAACCTCATCAGAACTGTGCATGCCACAGAGTCACTTAAAAAGAAAACATTCTAAAAGGCACCTTGAAATGTATGAACTCCCTGGGATGCCAAGGGCCATCACCTGTGGTTTGCTGGTGTCCCCAGGTAGGACCTAGTAAATCTTTGCCAAAAGAGCCCAGAAAAAAAGGAAAGAAAGGATGGAATTGTGCTGTCTGGGGTTTGGGAATGATTATTAAGTGCTGGCCCACTGCCTGACAGCTGTCATGTTTGCAGTAGTGAGACAGATCTGGGAGAGGCAGCTGCAATTGTATAGCTGGGAAGTTGAGCTTTTAATTGCTAATTAAAGTTTCCATTTGCATTTGGGGTTTTCCTTTTTAAAGGATGACACCATATTCCACAAGAAACTGCAAGCATTGTGTATTTACAGCACAACCAAACTGGCAACTGGCTCTTGCTGCTTTGCTGGTACATCTGTATTTCACCTATTGCCTACTTCTGCTTTCCCATCTGTATTTTTTATGACTTCTGTCCTGACAGCCCTTGTTCTCCTAGTCCTTGACTCCCCTCGCATGCAGACATATGATCCCGTACCGTTTTCCTTTTTGTCTTTATAAACAATAGGCAAGCAGTCTGATAGCACAAGTCCAAAGTCAAGGGAGCTTTGCAGATTCAACTTGACAGCTCCTCTCTGAATTATTTAAAAGCCGTAAACAAAAGAAAGCCCATCTTACAGCTTCAGGTGGCTTCTCCTCTAGTACTGTGGAGATTGCCTGATAGGTGAATTCAGCTAATTTTGCTCATTTAAATATATGGGATTTTGTGAAATAGCAAATGCAATTAAAATTCAGGGGCTGCCTCCTGGTATTCCTTAGGGGAGGGTAAGTTGCAGGGAGGTGAATGAGCAAGTTGAGGAGAGGGAAAGTTGGAAGGTGAATGAAAGAATAGAGAATTTCTGTCTAGTATGAATTTTGTGTAGTTTAGATATTTTTTCCTTTTCACAATCAATGAACTTGTCTTAAGACATCCTGTATTTGCTTCTGACTTTAATCTCAGTCCTTGGTGGGTGTCCTTGTTTGTTCTTTTTGCATCCTTTGTTTTCAAATCTAAAATGCTTTTTTACACCTGAATGACCCAGTGATTTCTGACTTTTTGGGTGCATTTTAGTTGCTGGTTTCACTCATGCTTCTGGATTCAGAAGTGTTTTAGATGGCTGAGATTAGGGAAGCGGGCAGAAGGCACAGTTGAGTCCTCTAGATGATGCAAAGTTCATTATTATCTTTTGAATAGTTCATTCTGCAGAACGAAATAGGGAAGATGCCATGCTTTGCATTTATTGTACTAAAGCTATAAAGCTGTACTCTCACCATTCTTAATGCCTAAGGCATAGCTGTCTCCTCACTCCCTTCTCACCTCAGATAAATGCAATGGGGAAAGCATCAGGAGTAGGATGTTGAAAACAACTTCATGTGTATCATCTGTACTCTGCATGATTTTGTTTAATGAAGTTCTTCACTTTTTATGTACCACCAGACCTTACTAAAATGCAATTTACTGTACTGTATTTATCAATATCATACAATATTGTCATGAAAGCTGTTAGTTTGCATTGTGTCTTTACTTTGAAAACTGACCTGCAAAAATGGCTTTGAAATAGCTTCTTTCAGAGATCCCAGCATCTTCCACTGTACAAAGCAAAGATCCCTGTCTTCCAAACAGCTTTGCAGGCATGACCTGGCCACAGTTAAGGTCAGCTCCCTCTTCCATACAATTATAATACATTTACAGAGCCCTCACTGGCTGTGAGCCATGCCAGCCTTAAACCCCTTCTTGGCCACTGGTGTGTAAGAGATGGTTCTGTTGGCTGGGGAAGATACTCTGCTGCCTCATCCTTGCCTGTACTGTGGGAACAGAAGACAGGAAATGTTTTTAATACAAACTCTATTTGACTTGAATTAATGCAGGGAGAAGATTCAAGTACAACTGGAATTTTAGCTGCTCAAGAGAAAACTTGTGCATGTGACATGAGATGCCTGCCATCAGAACCTGCCTGCAGGTCTTAGGCTCTGGCCATTTTTCTTTGCCATTCTCAAGTTTATCAACATCCCTTCTTCATTTTCCTGTGTGTCCTGGCTAGTGAAAACATGTGCTCACTGCACTCAGGGCATTTTTGGAACAATATCTTGAGGAGACAAAGTGTCCTATTTCCCAAGCCTAGGGAAGGCCACGTGCTCTGGTACAGCTTGCCCAACCTTGTCTGCATTGCAGGAGGTTTCAGGTACGTAGGGCTGCTCTTGATCCTGTTATAGCATTAGCTGAAGTGGATGGTGAAGGAGAGCAGCAGACTGTGAATTCTATCAAGATTAATGGAAGTTTTTGTTTTACCTTAATTAAACTCTCATTCTTCAAATCAAAGTCTTTTTTCCCAAATCAGCATATGTTATAAATAGCATTAGTATAGGTATAATTTCATGAAGCTCCTCTGTGTGCTAATGTTAATGTTTGTGCATTGAGTTTTCTCCACAAGAAACCATTTATTATTTCTTTTATCTCACCAGGTTCTGGTGAGGTCACTTCTATGGCACATGTGTGTTGCATAGAAAACAAAAGGAAAAAAAATTTATAAATACATCTTTTTATATAAATAGTGGTTTATGCAGCTACAAGCTGGGCCACCTTGCAGGTATCCTTCTCTTGTCTGTTCTTACCACCAAGCAGCCTGCAGCCTTCAGGGATGAGATATTTTTGCTTTCCTGGTGTATTTCTTCCTATTGCTGTAGCCCTGCTTGCCCCATAAATGTGTAATTCCCCACACTCCCTGCCTGCAGCCTCAGCTTTAACATATGCTGTTGTTCCCTGCCTCAGACAGCACCCTCAGTGCTGACACTTTGAACTGTGACTCCATTCCTGTGGCTATTAAATATATTGTTCTTGGCCTAAAGAGAAATGAAGGCTTTGATTTCCATGGCTGCCAGACTTCTGGCCTATCCACTAACACAATTAGAAAGCTTGCAGATGCAGTGAAACCATGATCCTTCTTTTCCAGCTGGCATAAGCAAGACACTTAGAAGAGTTAATGTGTTTATTGAGCATTCAAGTCCCCCTGCAACATTATTTTGAGACCCACTAATGCAATGGTCAGGATTCAAATGCATGTCCAGAACTTTCAAAGTTGGTTGGTTTAGGATTGTTGTATCAGGATTTGGCTTTGGTTTGGTGTGGTGGGGTGCCACTTAAAAATGGTTAGGTATGTTTAAGGGATGTTATTACAGATACAGCGCAGAAACTAAAAAGGTCAGAATTCAGGCTGGCTCTTTTTTGATTATCTATGTCAGATCAGTCTTGGAAGTGAAGGTGTTTTTCATGAGAATGGGGCAAAGAAGCTACAACCTGCAGGAGATGCAATTTACTAGGTGGATTTGTGTGGCAAGGTTTTGGTAGTGGGGGGGTTGAAAGGGTGGCTTCTGTGAGAACTTCCCCAAAGTTTCCACCCTGTCCAACAGAGCCAGTGCCAGCCAGCTCCAAGATGGACCCACAGCTGGCCAAAGCTGAGCCCATCAGCGATGCTGGTAGCACCTTTGGGATAATGTACTTCAGATGAGTTGAGTATATGAGAAACAATTCTGCTGCAGACCCAAAGCTCAGTGAGGAAGGAGGGGCGAGATGGTGCTCCAGACACAGGAGAACTCCCTGCAGCCTTTGAGGCAGCTGTTCCCTGCAGCCATGGAGGTCCCCAGAGAGGAGGATCCACCTGCAGCCCATGGAGAGCTCCATGCCAGTGCAGGTGGATGCCCAAAAGGAGGATGTGACCCTGTGGGAAGCCCCCATTGGATCAGGCTCCCGGCAGGACCTGTGGACATGTGGAGAGAGGTGCCCACACTCCAGAGCAGGTTTCCTGGCAGGACTTGTGACCGCACAGGGACTGATACTGGAGCAGTTTGTGAAGAACTGCAGCCTGTGGGAGGGACTCACATTGAGTTTGTGAACTGTCTCTAGTGGGAGAGACCCCATGCTGGAGCAGGGGAAGAGCTTGGGGACTCTTCCCCTTGAGAAGTGAAGGAATGGCAAAGACAATATGTGATGAGCTGACTGTGGCCCCAGTTCCTTGTCCCTCTCTGTCCCTGAGGGGGAAGTGATAGAAAAAATCAGGAGTGAAGCTGAGCCTGGGAAGAAGGGAGGGGTGGGGGGAAGGTGTTTTTAAGGTTTTCTTTTATTTCCTATTATCCTACTTTGATTTGATCAGTAATAAATCAGATTTGCCCCAGGTTGAGCCTGTTTTGCCTGTGATGGTAATTGGAGAGTGATCTCTGCCTGTCCTCATCTCGACTCTAAGCCTATTGTCATCTCGTCCAGCTGAGAGAGGGGAGTGACAGACTGGCTTTGGTGGGCACCTGGCTTCCAGCCTGGTCACCCCACCATGCTAGATGTTGCCCAGACAGCTTGGCTGCCCCAGATTGTTGACAGCCAACCATATAAAATGAACAGTAGCAGAGTATATATCCATTATCAGTTTTGAATAAATTGATTTCATGAGTTTCTGCCAAAGTGTTTCCCTTTTGCTGACCCACCAGCCTGGCTCAGCTTGGCTCCCTTCCTCATTCCTGAAATCACCTCTGATTAACCCATCTTCCTGTATTGATTGCCATCATCTCTGGTTGTGATGCATGAATTGTTCTTCCACTTTTGCCTTGAGGGGATGGTGTCATGTGAGGGCTTTAGGAAGGTTTTTTCCCCAGCCTGTCCCACTAGCAGTGGCCAGTATGTAATCCACCAGTTACACAGCTGCAAGACTTCTGTCTCCAGAGGTTAGCTTGGGTCATTCAGGAATTGCTGCTTGGAATTCCTGAATGACCAGGCATGGGAGTCTGGTATGAAATTCCCCATGGGCTGGTTGAGCTGTTGAAGCACCTGGAGCTACCAGACACTCACGTGCATCCAGGACCTCAGACCAGCAGGTAAGTGTCCAGCGTCCCCTGAGCTCAGGTGTGTGTGTAGGTGTGAACTGTGATGTGGGAGGGTCATATGGTGTCATTCAGAACCCCCAGCTGGGGATGATGTAGGATCCACTGTATTCAGGCTCACCAGGCTGGCTGTCACAATTTAGGGCTGGTTTTCAGCATGCTTGATTGAAGTGGTTTGTGCCTCAAGTGTTTTTGGGAGAGGAATGCAACTGGAATGGATTTCCCATCAGCAAATAAGTAAATACTGCAGTTCCAACAGGAGTTCTTGTGAAGAGAGTTAAACCTCAGTTTAACCTTCATCCTTGCCCTTTTTGTTCAACACCTCATTGGGAACATCTGGATTAACCTTGGGCAAATCTACCATGTGTGTTGCCTTGATTTCCCCACATGTAGGATAATACTTCACTACCTCACCAGGGCATTTATTATGCTTAATTAATGTTGTAATGTGTCTTTGGTTCCTCTGATAAAATGTGTGGTGCAAATGTGAAGTTGTTTTTACTGATTGGATTGTTAATTAAATGTGCACATATAAATGATTTATTGGCATTACAGAACTAAGATTTAATAATTTAAAATATTAACATCAAGGTGGTTGGATCAATTTTAAGCCTGTTACCATTCAGCTATTTAGAGACTGAAACAAATGGCATTGGGAAAGGAAAGGAAACTGTGCTGCAAGCAGAATTTTCAAAGGTGAATTCACTAGAGGAGGAGGAGGAGGTGGAAAGATGTACCTAGTACTGTGGAAGAGGCAGTTGAAACCAGCGTCAGAGTGCTGAAAGTAAGGTTTTGATGAGAAATGCCATGCCAGGGACAATGATCTCACAAATACAAAAGCCCTGAAGAATACAGGACAGATGGTCTTGGAAAGATCCAAGTGTTCTTGCACAAGTAAGGGAATTGCTGATTCAAGTGTGAAGATGATTTGAAAGCAGGAGCTGAGGAGTGTTGGGTACAGTTGAGCTAGAAAAGAAATCACTGACAAGGAAGAAGAATAGAGAAGAGAGGTGGGAGAGGTAGACCATGAGTGTGAAAAAGGCACAACAAAACCATCAGAGCATGAAGCAGGGCTTTAGCAGATTGAAGTTTACCTTTCGCAGTAAGGGCAAGGGGAGTGTGATGTAAATTAAAGAGGACCAAGCAGCTGGGATAGAATAATATAATATCATGAGTTGGAAGGGACCCACAAGAATCATGAAGTCCAACTCCTGGCCCTGCACAGGACACCCTGACAATCCCACCACATGTGTCCAAACACATCCTGAGCTCTGTCAGGCTTGGTGCTGTGACCACTTCCCTGGGGAGCCTGTTCCAGTGCACAGCCATCTTCTGGGGGGAGAACCTTTCTGTCATAAGTTTCCCTGCATCCATTCTTTCCTAGTGCAGCAGCTGGGAGCTGTGGTCCTTGCTGTGCTTTGGGACTGGGCTGTATAGCTCTGGTGTTTGTAGGGTGGATTGCTTGTCTTATCTAATTCAGGGTAGCTTGAACAGAAAAGGCTTTTCACATTCTACTGATTTCTGTTTACAGCTCTGATCCCTGATGGTTTGCCACTGGTCTGCACAAAATCAAAATCTAAAAGTACCAGATTTAGATTATATGTCTGAATACTCTTATGCAGATTGGTGGCTGTTTCTGATGCAAATTTGGAAGGGAGACATATACAATACCAATATTAATGATAACACCCTGGGGCTTGGTTTTGCCCCACAGTGCACTGATGGGCAGGGCAGCCTGACCTTGGCTAGAGAGAGATTAAGATACATCACCTCCAGCATGATGTAATGACTGACTGCAACAAGCAATAGAAAGGAAAGGGGGGAGACATTGGCAGTAGGGATTCAGGTCTTAACTGTGCAGTTGTCAGGCGATGTGTGGCATTGCATTGCCAAATGAATATTTGGGAGTTTCAGGTCTTAAAAGAATTGATGCTAAAAGCTGTCTTCACTAAACTAGTACCTTGCCATTTCCTGTGGTTTTGCAATATTGATATTAATGTTGTTGCATGTTTATGTTTTTTGAATCTTTATTGTAAGCTGTATTTATATACTGCTGCCGCTTCCTTCAAGGTCTTGACCATATTGTTTATGGGGAGCATCTGATATCTCAGGATTTATGACTATAGGAACAAGTAACTTTAGACACCCTGTCACAGATAAATGGGCAGTGGAACTCAATATTCCTACACAGAGAGGAGGGGAAGACTTGTGCTTTGGGGGTGCAGGGTTAACACCAGAATAATTTGGTTTTAACGTATGTCTCCCTACCTTTCCTGATGGGGGAGTGTGCAGCAGCTGTTAGAGCTGTGTATCTTGCTTTGCAGTAGATGCAGAATAATAAGTATCTAATGAGATTTTCTCATCTTGGATTCTAAATAAATTAGATGCTCATCAATACCAGTTTTGTTCTAGAATGACTAAATTGCAGAGGCAGTTGCCTGTAATATGTCAGCAGTACCTGGGTTGGGCTTTGTTGGCTGGCTTGCCTGCCTTTGCAGAGCTTTCTTTGCCTTCTCCCCATTGGCCTCCATTTTCATCTGGAATTCAGAAGATGGCATAAAAACAAGGAAATTGATGGCTGTGTACAGCACTGGATATGTATGTACTTCTATTTTCTTCTAGCCCTGTCTTCAGTTGCCTTGTTGATACTGTTTTTTGAGAGCTACATGCAGAAATGAAAAGGGCACATTAAGAAAAAGGGGTTTCTCACTTGGCTGAGAGATAGCTTACTGCTTATTTGAGTGTGTCATTGGAGCAAGCCTTGCTGCTGTCCTCAGGGCACCCATGAGCTGTGAATACAGACCTGGATATGTATGATAACAAATAAGCTTCTGGTTACACAACATCTTCTTCTGCTGGGTTTGATCTGAATAGAAGTAGAAAAAGGCATTGTAAAATCCAAAAATGAGAAGACTATTTCAGGGAATAGGAAAAAGGCCTGTAGTCATGTGTATTGAGTTGCAGCTAGAAATACCAGATGTGGAAGTGTCAGAAAATTTGATAAAGGCATCCCAGGTATAGAGGTTAAAGTCTGAAATTGCTGAAAAACAAGGGAAGGGATTCAAGGAGATGCTGAATTTCTACCTGGGCAGATTTCCTAGTGAGATGCACTTCATCTGATGTGGAAGCTGTAAACTCTGCATGATGTAGGATGATGAAAACACTAATTTGTTCAAAAACTTTTTAGAAAAAAGCTTTACAGTGTGCCCATGAATTCTGACATAAGAAGAAACTATATATGTGTATGTGATTGTAGGCAAGTCTTTCTACAGAAAGTGAGTCAAAAGAATGGCATAATCTTTAAATCTGTGGCTTAATATTTTAGGAAATATCCTTGTTATGCTGGGTGGGTATAATTGTGTAGCATTTGTGAACTTGAAAACCCAAATGATTGTGTATTTGCAGCTGGATCTAGAAAGAAGCACAGTCAACACCTTTTTCAGATGGATTGAGTTTTCTTTTTTCTGGGGCTCAGATAAGCCTAAAGAGGCTTTACCTCTCTGTGTACAAAGGAATTACCTTCAGAATTAGATAAAAATACAGTTTCTAAGGATAAAAAGACACAGTTTAGGTGTGCATGTGCTGATCCAGGTTTAATACCTAAAGAGTTGGGTGTTGCTGCTCCTAAATATTTTGGTACAACATCTTTTTTATGTTAGACCTTGTTCTGTAAAAAGCACTTGGTGTAAAGTAATTAATTTCTGCTTGAGCCTGGTGTTCACAGTATAGATAATAAATATTCCTTTAAATTTGCTCAGAAGGAATTCATTTTAGGCATAGAAAGTAAATTCTGGTTTACAAGGAGATTGACAGTTGTGCATCACTTCAACCAACCCACTGTGCACCTTTCATTGATAACAGTTGTATCACAAGAATAGGGAAAAACCCCAAACTTTGGAATGCAGGACATTGTCCTGCTGGGGTGGGATCAAATCTAGCAGTTCAGCTTTTGAAAACCTCTTGATTTTTGTATGCTGGACATTCATTGTGTTTCCTGGGTTAGAATTTGTTACTTTCTTTCAAAAACAAAAAGCTGGCTTCTGTCATACAGCAAGGAAATAACCAGGGCTCAGGAGAATTAGAGTGAAAAGCCATTAGAATCTGCTAATTACAAGATGAAGAGCAGTCAAGGAGTGGTGGTCTATTGGGGAGCCACTTTTGCACATTTAGGTGTGTAGAAGGACTTTGTGTGTGACATGGATGGGAAAAGTTCTGGTGAAATATGTCTTGCAGATAGTCTGCAGCTCAGTCCTAAAAGCCAGCACTGGAATAATAGTTGCCACCTTCAGTAAGGAGGGAGTAAATTTACTTAAATAATGGAGTTTCTATACAAACAACACTAGATTTAGTTCAACTATATACTTTTATTCCACCTGTAAATAACAGAAGACAATTGAGTGCAAGCTTTCTCACCCAAGTGATTTTCCCACTGGTTCAACAGCTTTGCTTAATTAGGCTCCAGCTCCTTGGAATAAGTGTTGAAAAAACAGCCATTTGTTAGCCAAAACATCTGCTGGGGAGGGAACGTGAGAAGTTGTTAATTTAAAATAAGATCTTTAAGAGCCCTAACTTTGAATCCATAGAACAAACCTAGCTGAAAATCCAGGAAACTCATGCTTACCTGACTGATGGCTGTGCTGGAAGTTTGAGGTGAATCTCCTTTATTTGTGCAGAAAAGAGGCATAACAAAGAAGTGCAAACATCATGGCCTGTAATTATTTATAATATGGTGAAAGACCCAAAAATGATTTCCAGTCCTTCATGTGAAAATGTGCACATATAATTTGGAAACACATCCATCCTAAGGAATGATCTCTTCAGATTTTCCTTCAGTGTGGGCTTCTGATTTCCACTTCAAGAATTGATACGTGTGGGATAGCAAGGGAGGAATAGTCTCAGAAAGGATTGTATTCCAGGGGGAAACATTTGTTAGTGATTGTGCTCATCTTGCCCTTTTTTGAGCCCTTTTGGCACAGGTTTGATGTCAACAGAGGAAGATTAAAATGCTATGATTTTACATGAGCCCACTGGTGAGATGGATGTGTAGCTCCTGCAGCTGCAGTGAGGTATTTTTATTGGTGAGGAGGGATAGCAGAGAGGAGCCCTGCAGGTACTGGGAGGGTGGAGGGTCTGTCCAGAGCTTTTCCTTGCTCCCTGGAGTTGAGCCCACTTGGGTATCAGTGGGTGTCCCTTCAAGGAGGTGTGTGTGTGGTTTCCCATTGTCCATCTGGGATCAAGTTCATTTAGGGATCCTCTCCTCCCAGCAGTGTTTTCTTACACAAAGATGTAAAGGAGTGGGAGAGCTCCAACCTCAGCTGTCATTGACTTCCTGTTGCACTGGAGCAGCTCTGACAACTTTTGAGTTGTTCAGCTGAGTTTCTTCAAGGCTTGCAAAACATCCAGAGCATTTCTGATTGTCTTAATGTTGACTACTCTTGCATGAATACCAGCAGTCAGCCAGACTTTAATTCTCCTCTGTTCCTTTCCTGTACAAATTGCTTCACCAGGGCCATCCAAAATAGGGCTCATCTTGGAGGGAAGGAAATCAGTGTGCTTCAAAACTCAGCTGTCACCAGGTGAATAATTCCTTTGAATGATGAATCTAGCAGGTATCTCATATACTCTGGAAGGTCCTAAACTTGATTTTGTTTTTCATTGTCATTGAGAATGTGCTGCAAAAATTTCTCTTTTTTGGGTGCAAACAGTGAAAGTCCCTTCAAATCCCATGGGTGAATGCTCTAAAGTTACTGTGGGTCCAGCAGTCATATTTAGACTGGAGAGACAGATGTGTCAGATTCAGGACAGAGGTGCTCCTGTCAGGTCTGTCTTTGCACTCAAGACCAATTTACAGCTTCATTTTACATAATGGATGCCTCCTTGTGAATGTGTATCCAGCCTGTACAATAACAGAGATTCCTGGTGGAATAAAGTCCTTCCCATGTCAAGGTACTGCCCTTCAGATTTCCCATAACACCATCTCTGCAGTCCTAAAAAAAAAAAAAAAAAAAAAAAAACGGGCAGGTGCAGAAAGCTTTTCATAGGTCTTAGCACAGAATTCAGCCCTGGAGCATATTAGAGCAGTTCTGGAACTGCACCCTATATTAACTTGAGTCCTGACAGGCACCTATGTTTGCCAATTAAATTTTTTAATTCATATGTAACACTAAAAGACAAGAAGATGCATAATTTTGGCATCCCTGGAGCTTTTTTCTATTGCCTTAAGAGGACCAAGATTCTAAAGGTTGAGATTAGCAGCCACACAGAACAAAATGCTGCTGTTTGCCAGGTAGTAAACCCTAATCTCTCAATCTTTGCTGTGTTTGTTCATTTTTCTTCAGCCTTGTTTAAGCAAAGGCAGCTTGTTCCTTCTGCCTCTTCTGGTAAGAAGGGCTGCAGGTGAAAACCACTCATAGGAGAAGATTCATGTGTAGAAGAGTCATTTTAATAACTGCTTTCTTCAGAGCAGATTACTCAGTTGGGCTGGGTCTTCCATATTCCGATTGCCTCTGCTTTGGGAGTTGCTGGCTCCTGCAGGCAGCAGAAATGGAAGGGATGAGTAAGGCCAGTCTTTAAACCTTCTTGCCCTGCATAGAAACACCAGTTGGTTATGGTAAAGTAGAACATGCAGCCACAATGGATGGTGAAGGCCCTGTTTTTCGTGCCTCAGGGATACAGGTAGTCATTAGTAGTGTGTCTGGGGAAATAGGTGTTCTGCCAGTTCAGTGGTGTGCTGGTTTTCTTTTGAGGTCCTGGTGATTCCATTCATACATGTCCTGGCAAAAAGATTGGTTTAATGTGCACATAGTTACAAACCTGCAGATCTAAACAACTTCATGACTTCTTAAGGTGTTTAACACATTGAGTATATTGACTGTTTTACAGGCTACACAAAAGGAAGTGAATTGTTTCTTTGGAGGATTAAAACCAAGTTACTTAGCTGTGTTCCTGGAGAAGCAGTGCTAGTGTGTCTTAACAAGCAAGTCACTGTTTGTTCGGTGACAGATTTGGTGCTAATTTTGCTGCTGTCTGCTCCTGTTTGTGTCTCATGGTTGTGGATGAAAGCAGCAGAGCAGTGATTAGCTCAGACCCTGCTGAAAAAAACCCAACACCCAGGGGCTTCTGAAGAACAAGGGAATGAGAGTAAATTACCCTCTGGCATTTTTATTTTATTTAGCAGGTAAAAGTGTTCATTGAAACAGAGTTCATTTACAGTGGCACCCCAGCAGACTGCAGTAGCAGGGTGAATTACCAGTCACTCACAGTGCAAACGGGAATCATTCAAACCCTGCATCATCTGCACTCGGAGTTCAGGTCTCCTGCATTGCCCAGCAGATCGCTGCTGGTCCCTCTCCCTTGCTTCCAGAATCCTAACAGGCATCTTGGTCCCTGTTTCAGTGCCCAGATAATATTTATATCTGCTTCCCCCCCCCTCCCCTTTCCTCCTCCCAGGTTTTGATTTTAATGGTTAACCAGAAGCTGAGAGTTTACTGCATTAGATTCTTAGCCACCAAATTAAAAGAAATTGCAGTATAGTCTTCCTTTGAGGATATATTTCCTTTTCAGGAGCTTAGACTTGGAGGTTCATTAGTGAGGTAATATCAGGAGTTTTAACTAATCCTCTAATGATTGTGCCAGGGTGAACAAATCTATCTGTGTCAGTTAGCCCAGTGGTCCACCACAAGGCTATTCTTACCTGATAAATGGATTTTCACACTGGAGGGGATTTTTCTTCTTTTGCCCCAAATCTTGAGGCTGTGCAAAGTCCTGAACTTCATGGTGAGGCAGCACACAGCCAGCTTGGGGCTGTGTTGAGCTGCCTTCCCATTGCCTTCAGAGCAGGGCGTGCTCTAGTCACTGAGTTCGTTAAAAATGCATGGTTAAGCGATGGGATAATTACAGCAAGTTTGTCTGGGGATGGATAGCAGCAGCGAGAGAAATTTTAAATGTGTCTCAGAAAAGATATCAACTGTCTTGAGAGAAAACAGTTCTCTGAGGGCGGTTCAGCAGCGCGCACTGTGTCTGCTGGCACGAGGATGGCTGCAGGACACCCATCTGGGAGCATTGCTTCTCCCCACATCTCTGGGGCTCTTGCCAGTACCCCAGTGCTTGTGTGTGGATTTCCCTGTAGATTTTGGATAGGATTTTGGCTGGCGAGGGTGCATCTGTGCCTGCTGGTCACGTGAGGAATGTGGTCTGGGGAGAAGACGCTGGCTGTCTCCAGCTTTTGCCTGGGGGTTGCCTGACTGATGCAGCAGACCATTAATTTGCAGTCAACCAGGATATCTCCAAATGCAACTCCATCAATTGGCAGGAGGTAAATAGATGCTGCCTCTCTGCTTAAGGCAGGGCTGGAGCCCTCTCTGTTTATCTTCCCTTTCAAACTGGGTGCATCTGCTATTGCTCTCTAATCTCTTCTCCTCTTTGTTTTACTCCTCTGAAGCCTCTTGGCCTCAGAGCTAGAGGGGTTTTGTAACGATGATTAGTTGGTTTAGGTAGGGTGCTGGAGATCTTTGTCCGTGGGCTGCAAAAAGATGAAATAACAATTATTTTTATTAGTCCACTTCACAGGGAGGCTGCGAGAATGAATTCATGTTTGTAAATTGCTTTGGAGATTTAAAGCTCTGTACAAGCACTAAGGATTATTGCTTTCTAATTCTTCAAGGTAGTATAACTTATAAAGACTTCTAGCCTTGAAAGCATCTCGGATATAGGAAGAGTTAAATCCCTTTGGAATTAGATATACTTCTAATGTATAAGATAAAAATAACTTCTTCATCCAAAAAAAAGGGGGGGGAGGGGAAAAGCAATGGCAGGTTCTGATAGTGCCTCTTTTTTTTTTTCCAGGAGTCCAACGTGCTTATTGCTGCTAACAGTCAGGGTACAATTAAGGTAAGTTATTTTACACATCTCGCCTTTAAACACTTGAGTCTGTTGGTAGTGAAGAGCAAGGTCAGAGGCACTGAACAGCCAGGAGAAACCATTAGAGGAGGTCATCTTGGCTGTGGAATTTTGCAATTTAAATGATGTATTCGCCTCTGGCACACAGTGGAGTGAGCAGGCAGTGCCCCAGCAGTGAAACCAGTTGCAGTGAGGTGTGGAAGGGTTGTTGGTGGCCATCCAGCACCCACTGCTGCTCCTTGGGGTCCCAGCACAAGCACCTCCCCAGGCTGGTGCTGGCTCCCACGGCAGCAGAGGCTGAGTGTAAAATCACCAGCATTAGCCCGAGCCCATGCTCTGGCTGCTGCAGAGGCAGCAGAGCTGAAAGCTGAGCTCCTGGTGTGCAGCTGGCTGGAGCAGCACTGAAATGAGCAGGGATGCTCCCTGTCTTTGCTGACTCTGGTGCTCAGACAGGTGGTAACAGACAGCAGCTGCCAGCATGGGGTTTTGTGAAAGCATCAGCCTTCCCTGTGCACAGTACCAGGTTTCAGCTCTTTAATTAAGTCTTCCAGAGTGTCTGGTCAATGTATTTCTGTCTGTGGAATGTCAAATGATAAGGAGAAGACTGTCCTTCTTCATGTGTCTGTCAGCCAAGTAAAACCAGTACCCAAGGCAGTACCAAACTCAACCCAATCCTGGAACTTCATCCCACATTCTGCACAGCAGCACTGACCTCCACCATGCTGTTAGGTTTGGTGCTTAATGCCCTAAGCTTGTAGCCCAGACCCCTGGCAGCATTCTGGAGCTGCTGGTAAAGAAGTTTACTTGTTGTCTGCAGTTTTACACTGTATTGTCACTGTCATGAGGCTGCCATCTTGATTGTCCCTCACATTCCTGTGGCAATAGCAGTTCTCTGGAGCCATACCAGAGCTGCTCGTCTGAACCACCCTGGAAAAATCACTAAAAATGCAAGAATGGTGAGAGAGCCGAGTGGTTTGTGTTTAACTGCGTGTCAAGATTTTTTTTCCCCTTTTTTAGACACAAGTGGCTGGGTTGCTCCTCCTCTTGCAGCTTGTGAGGCTGTAGCCTCTCATTCATAGGGGATTTATTTGTATATCATGTTTTGGAATTGGTTGGTGGTTACTTTGGTCAGCTACTCCTTAGGAAAATGGACAAAATGCACAGAAGCTTTTGATATTTTGAAGTGAATCCAGCAAGAGCAGTGATTAGAGAGGAGAGGTTTTGCTCATGCACTTTGCTTGTTAATGAGAGAAGGTAGACAGAGAGAAATGTGCAGCCAGCCAGGGCTGTCAGAACTCTGGCGTCTCCATTTGCCTTTGACAGTGTGCAGCAGGAAGGTGGGATGGTCTGGGAAAGGCCTGGGTGTGCCCAAACCCACCCCTCTTTGGGGACAGATGCCATACTGGGCATCACCCATGAGCTACAGCTCTAGAGCTTCTCCCAGTGAAGCCAAACCAGGTTCATGCAGACTCTGGCAGCCCCACAGGCACTTTCCTGCTGTCTCTAGTCCATGCCTTCACATGCTGCTGTTCTATCCCAGCCTGGACAAGGGAAACAAGAGCACAGAGGGCTGGGATGACAAAAGCTCTGATCTCTGTTACAAGATTTCCAAGAGCTGTGTGATTGAGATGAGGGGAAATGAGGCATCTGTGGATGGTTTTGCTTCGTGGCTAATTTATCATCACACAAGCAGACATCAAAATTGGGATGCTTGCCAAGTGCTTTTCCCATCTGTGGGATATTATTGCCTGCTGGTGAATAAAGGGTAAGGGGTGGAGATGGAAGGGTCAGTCCTGTCTTAAAGATCTATATGCTGACAGAGGAAATAATGAATGTCACAAATTCCTATTCTAAATGTCTCGTCTTCCTTACTCACCAGGTACTGGAGCTGGTATGAAGGGTTTTCTCTCAAGGCATGAGGTACTTGGTCCTGCTGATATGCTACAGTATTCATCTGGGAACCACAGTGGGACAAGAAACCAAAAACACCTTGATGTTCCTCCCCAAAACATGTTTGGGTTTTTTTTCCATTTATGGACTTGGTAGGACATTTTGAGACACTGGTAACACCAGTAAACTGTCTGCCATCAACATTAACTCCACAGACTTTGCTGGTGGTGGTGGTATGGTTGTCTAATTTTTATGATAGGAAAACAAATTCTTTTAAATAAAAACAAAAAGGAATAATAAAATTTATTGAGCCACAAGCTAAAGCTGGAAGATTGTCTTGTTGCATAAGAGAACAGATTTACTTGTGAAGGGAGCTTACAGGAGCACACAGGGCTGTCCTCAGTTGCACATCTCCAGTTACTTTCATCTGGACTCTTCTTCATCCCCACTGGAAAAAGAAAGTCTCTAAGCCTTACCTGGACATGCAAGCAATTCACTTTGAAATCCCATCATGATACGGTTCTGTTGTTCCTTTGATTTATTAATTATTTTTTAGATGCATTATATGAGAGAAATGTCACTGAAGTTGAGACCACTGGAGATTGAAGTCCTCTAGTCATCAAGAAGAGGAGGACACCTTCCCTTTCCTCCTCCCCTTAGAGCCCTTCCTTGCCCCAAAGGGGCAGTTCCAAAGGAGAGGATTAAGTTGTCCTCCTGTCCATGTAGGCCACCTGCCACCAGCAAGGTGCTGAGGGGGCCTGCAATTCCTGGGACCTGGACTGACCTTGCCAAGACAGCGTGGGATAAAGATCTGCCTCCCACTGACCTGGCTGTGTTTGACTAGCTCAGCTAGAGGAGGAAGATTCTAGATCCAGTTACCAAAGCCCTGCACCACTCGCTCTCGCCTGTGTGGTCTGGTTATGTTTGCCCCTCTCTGCACACCACGGAAGCCAAGCATCTTGAATGTTGTAACAAGAGAGGCGATCGAGTTGGTTTGTAATGTGTTTCAGAGCCACGATATAAGTAGCCTTATTTTT
Source organism: Vidua macroura (assembly GCF_024509145.1). Classification (NCBI taxonomy): domain Eukaryota; kingdom Metazoa; phylum Chordata; class Aves; order Passeriformes; family Viduidae; genus Vidua; species Vidua macroura. The sequence goes on from NC_071579.1 coordinate 5,809,288, forward strand.
AATGGTCATGCATACACTTAATTGTACATATGGAGGGGGAATAAACCATGAAGCTGAGAGTTGTTGTTGCTTTCTTGGCAGATAGCAGAGCAGATAAGAAGGTGCAGACGTTCATCACGAGCAGCAGCCAGGCTGAACTGTCAGGATTGCTGCCAGAACTCATTAAGCTCTAAAGTGCATTTGGTGAGCGTAGCATCTTTTCCCTGCTGTGGGTGTCACAGGTGCAATGCAGACATTGCTACCTGTGGGAAGTGTTTTGGTTTGCAAACAGAATCCTTTTCCATTCACTCACTGCTGGGCGTGTCTCCTTCGAGCCACAGGGGCTGGGATTGATGCCGGGACTTTGCACACGTCTCTCGTCCTCCACGTGTTAAAAGCCTGACTCTGATCTTCCCAGGAGGATTGTGTGATCTTCTCACACCCTTTGGGCACACAGCAGGGAAGAGCAAGGATGCTCTTGAGGATATGAATAAAGAAGCAGGGATGAAGCCTTGTAGCAGAACTGGAGACAGGTCCTGTCCTGGTTCAGTGCTGGTGCATGTTTCTAGGGGGTCATCTGGTAGATAGAAGGATGTGGGACACACCACCAGTAGCTTCTGGAGAGTCTAGTCCAGTGGGGAGAAAAGTGATGCTCCAAGAGATGTGGATGCCTGGCTCTCAAATGCTGCATCCTGGTTTTCTTCCATGATTTCTAGTGTGTCAGTGGGGGGGAGAGTGAGGAGAGAAGGAAAGGAGAGAGAAGAGAGCACAGCAGCTTGTGTCCTGCTCGGGACACCTGCAGGTCTGCATTGTATGAATAACCCGAGTCACTGTGGCAGAAGAAAACAAAATTGGTTCCTTCTGCCTGATGGCAGCTGTCTGACACATCCCACTGAGCACTAGTTTGATTTCCATTTTGCTGCATTTTAAGAGAATTTCGTGTGGAGTGACTGTGCTGAGCATCCTTCCCAGACAGCCGTCTCCAAAGGCAGGCTGATGTGATGATCCATTACCATTGCTCTTCCTGCTTCCCCTGGTTTCAGGTGTGGCTTTTCCCCAGCCTCTGGCTTGTTTACCAGTGCCTACTAATTTATTTTGCAAACTGCCCTGGCTGCTGTTGTACCCCAGCCCGGTGCCACGCAGCTGCTGTTGGCAGGTGACCTCATTCCTTCTCTCCCCCCACTTGAAGATCCTCTGTTTTTTAAACTGAAATTACTCTGACAAAGCCAAGATCTTTAAAACAGAAGAAAAAAAAAAAAAAGCAGCTGTTTTGAATGCTGTAAGGATACTCCTTGAATTAAACAGGGAAAGATGTTTAACATCGGATGCCTTTATTTTTTCAGTTTTCATTCTGTTTCAATCAAGATAAAATGCAAATTTGGTGTCTGGCCCTAATTAGAAACACAGCAGCTCATAAACACAAGTTGATGGCAGTTTTTTGCCTTCATCTCTTTGTCACAAGAGGTAATGCTCCTTATTTTAATCCCCTTAATTTTCTTTCCTTCAGGTAACTGTTCACAGTTGACAAATTAAGTCGCATATAATTACTGTAATTTTGTTTGGGTTTTTTTTAAGCGGCATGTGGTCAATATTTTTTTTTTTTAATTAGTCACCAACTCAACAAATGGTTCCTGTCAGGTTTTCAGCCTTTTTAGAGTCGGGGGGGTGATTGACACTGGGAGGAATGTGCATAGGTCTTTGGTCCAACCCCCTGTGCAGAGCAGAGTTTACTCAAAGTTGGATGAAGTTGCTTCAGGGCCTGGAGATGTTCACAACTCAACCAGGTAAGGACAGAAGATTCCCAAAATCAGATTTCCAGATTTTAGAATCCAGATCTAAAGTTTTTCCAGATTTCCCTCTGGAAAATCTGTTCCAGCACTTAACCACTCTCCCTGTGGAAGTTAATTGTAGATGGTGGGCACTTGGAGTCTTTATTCTCACTTTCTTCTTTTGAGAAAACCAGGTTCCAAAGCCCTTGACTGGAAGCTGCTTCAGAATGGTTTTGCCTGCAGCTCTCTTGTCCTTGTGAGAGGTGTTAGGTGAATCAGATTTTTTGAGAAAGGGAATTTAAAACCTTTCTTGGCCAGCCAGCATCTTCAATTAACTTTAAAGCATTTAACAGAAGAGTAGGAAGAACATGCCTCAGTGCTAAAAAAATTCAGTGCTGGAGGGAATTGAAAATGATGGTCAATGGGAAATCTAAATTAATATCAATATGTCAGGGCTCTCCTGCAGTGAGTGTGGCCAGCTGCTAATGCCAGTGTTCGACCGAGTTCGGAGCCCTGTTTGTTTAGGGTAATTTTGTTTAACTATGGAAGGTCATAATGACATCAGCAGATAATTGGGAAGGCAAATTAACTCCTTTCCAGCTGAAATGTCCTGTTTCCTTGCTCACTGCTTTTCTGGAGGCCAGAAATACCCAGCAAGGACCTGCAGCAGTCAGGGGTGAGCAGAGTGTTCACTGTGGAGTTTGCCTCGGAGAACTCCTCTTGTGTGGCAGCAGCTCCTGGTGTCCTGGCAGGCAGCCAGAGGGGGTGATGGCATCCTGCCTCCTGTCAGCCTCCACCACTGCCTGCAAAGGCTCTTCCTTGAGGCCAGCCTCATGGGATGTTCCTCGCCTGATCTCAGAGAGGGATTTTCCTTCCTCTCAGCAGTGGGGAGACCATGTCCTGCACTCCTTAATGGGTGGAACAACTGTAGAGGTCAGGGAGTGTCACCTGCTTTAAATGCTGGGGATCTGAGAGGTTTGGCTAGTGGGCAGGTGTGCTTGAGACTGTGGGAGTCCACAAATTAGAGCAGCATCAGTGGCGTAAGGACCAGACCCACATCTGTCTCCTGGAGAAGCACCTGTAGCACTAGTTCCCCCAGCCTTCTGGTAACCATCACCACATGGTTTGCTTTAATTTTGCTTTCAAAGCAAGCTGCAAATTCTTGAAGTGATGATCATCTCATTTCTGTTCAGTTACAAGGCAATATTTGGGTATGTTAAGTCTTTAAATTCTTCTTAATTTAAAAATGGTTAGTTGGGTTAAAGCAAGATTAATTCTCTGCGTCTTAATCAGGCATTTGAGTTGGTTTTGCCAAAAAAAAACTGTTTTAAATCTCTCCATCTTAGCTTTCACATGTTAAATCTGCCTCTGGCTGATGGCTGGCCATTGTTACTCAGCAGAGGCAGGACAAGAATTTGCCCTCCAACATCAAGCAGCAGGGAAAATTTCCTTAGGAGAGGAAAGAAATTGCTGAGTTTTTGACATCTCTTAGAAATAAATTTTGACAAAGAAAACTAGTATGAACTTTTCCTTACCAGTGTGCAGGGGAAGGGGGGAAGGTGGTTCCACCTCTCCTAGACCACAGCATCTCGCAGGGCTCCCTGCATCATGACCATTTCAGGTGAAGGAGGGCTCCATGTGCACATCACAGCCTCTAATCTGCCTGGTATAGAAAGTTTGCAGTGTGCCTGCTACCGTCAGTGGGCTGTGGTGGAAAAAACCTCATCAGGGAGTGAGTGGACAAAACCAATCTCATATGATAGCTGCTTGCCTAAAACCTCTGATCCATGCAGAGAGACAGGTTTTATTCATCTCTCAGTTCTGCCTTCTCCAGTGTCTCCCAAATCTGTTCAGGGAGTTGTATTACCTCAATACTCTTGTTTGACTCCCAAAATTTGGGGATGGAGACTTGCATGAATAGCAGAGGACTGTGAGTACCATGAGCATCTCTAACACCATCATCCTCCCTGAAATACTTCCAGTGCCTCCAGCCATCTGAGAACTGGGGAGCACACTGTCTCAGATAATAATTTGGGAAGATAATAAATTGGGAAATAATTCTGGAGGTAAAGGCTGTCCTTGTGAGGCACATGACAGCTGAAACTGAGCCAGCAGCATGAGCACAACACAAGTCCCAAACCCACAAGCACTGATGTAGCCCTTGTAGCCCCAGGAGCCTTTAATCCATGAATTAGAAGTGTTTGTTTCAAGATTAACTCATCATAACCCCATCAACATCAGGAGCCTCCCAGAGAGGCCCAACCACCACGGTGGGTCTGCAGGGAGCCACAAGCACAGTGCTGGGCTCTGATGGGTTGAGCCATGGAGGGGTGAAGGCAGTAGAACCTGTGTGTCCCCTGCTCCAGAGCCCACAGTGAGGGAAAATGCTCAGCAGCTCTGATTTTGTCCTTAGGGGCCTTATTTCAACAACTAGTTTGTCTTGATTTCAGTGCTTAATCTGACTTGTCAAAATCTCCATAAAACCATTTAGGTTGTTTAAAAGGGGAAATACACTCCTTTTATCCCCTTAGACCTGAGCAGGAGCTGGTCTGAAGCCAGCAGGCCAGCTGCTCCTGTCCCATTAGCAGTGTCCTGGGTCAGAGGCAGTGCCAGGCTACTGCCTCCAGGGATGAGCCCTCACACCCCCAGCATGTTGCCAGGGCTCAGCTACCCATTAAACTACAGAGACTTACTTTGTTTATTGCTTAATAGTTATGAAAACAATTACCAAGAGCCAGTGGCTCTTTCCTGGTCCTGTGGTGACCAAAAAACATCCTGAAGCTGGCATTGATCTGCAGAGAGCAAAGCAGCCCATGCCTGAATGGGGCAGGGGGTGCTGAGGGAAATGGAGTGGGGCTGACCCCTCAAAGTCAGCAGAGCATCACGCTCGAGCTGGCGCCAGATGCACGCCCAGGCCGGGCTGAAATGGGCCAAAGCCCAGCAGACCGTGATGGCACAGCCTCAGGGAGGGCTCTGAGTCCTGGCAGGGACATGGGACAACCCTCCCCAGGGCTGTGGGGAAGGTAGGGGTGCATCCCCTGCCTCCCCAGCTCTGCACTGAGGAGGAGGAGAGCTGATTTCCAAGCTCTTGAAATGGGAAGTGATTGCTTTATGTTGCTAGCAAAGGGCAGTGGAGCCAGGAAGAGTCAGAGCACCACGTCTATTTTGTGAGATCTTAAGAAGCAGTTTCTGTCTGCTGTTAGTGGAGAAGACATCCCTGCCTGCCCCAGAGAGAAGAGGAGAGGATAGCATAGATTACAACTTGTTCCCACTCCCTGCTTTTCTCCTGTTCAGTTTTTTTCCCTGTAGGAGATTAATGGGAACTCTTTGTCTTCTAACATGACTGTACCTTATGAATTCTCTGTCTCATCCTCATCCTTTAAATTACCCACATAATAAAATATGTATTCAGTGATTCCAGGTCATAATTTGATCTGCTTAGGGAAGAAAAGGAATGATAGAGAAGGGTTGCCAGCATGCTCAGCTCTCCTCCATTTATCTTTATTTATCTTATTTTTTCCTAACAACTTGTGTGCAGCCAAGTAATGGAAATTCCAGTACCTGTGTGCTGGTTCCTTGCAGGACAAGTGTCCCCCTCATGCCCCCTAGCTGGCAGGACCCACTGAGCTGCTGTGGCTGCCCCACCCCCCCATCTGCTGGCAAAGGAGGTGTTTGGGGTGGTGACCCATCCCTCTTAAGTCCTGCTTTGCCCTCACTGCTTCTGGGATCAGTTTTATCCAAACTCTAAACTTGCCTCCATGCCAACTCCACATCTGTGTTGGTTCCTGCAGGAAAGTGGGTCTGCAGGAGTAAACCTGGAGAGGCACATGAAGCACTGGGGATGTGCCCAAATTGCTGGCAAAGGCACAATGCCATGGCCTTATCCCAAGGCAGAGACATGGGGTTAAGGTTCCTTCCTTTGTGGAGCTTCTGTGCAGCTCTGGAGCTGCCAGAGTTTCGTTTTAATACCAGATTTAAGGTCTGAACATGGGTTTAAATTATTTCACTACATCCCTGTGACATCTAAAAAGCCTCTTGCATGGCAATAGCAGCACTAAAGGACATTTTTGCACTTTAAAAAAACCCAGGAATCTGTAATGTCCTGATCTTGCTGAGGTGTGCTGCAATTCCCACCAGAGCTGGGAAAGCTGCCTGTGCCCCACAGGCCTGGAAGAAGGAGGAGGAAGAGGAGGAGGGAGAGGGAGCCCAGCACTGTGCAGCCAGTGAGGGGACATCTCCAGTCCAGTGTGTCCCAGGCATGGAGCACCCCCGAGGCTCTCGTGTGGAGGAGGTAGGAGACAATTTGGGGTGGGAGAGGGCTTGTCCTCTTCTGCACAGGGGCAGGGAGACTGTCCCTGCTTGGCTGCACCGAAGGAGCGATTGTGCCCACAGCATACGATGCTTGTTTGCAGTAAGAAATCAGGATTTAAAATCCTTGCATTTAGCCAGGATTTTGTGTATCCATTTTCCTCATGGCTCTTTTTAAAGCTGTTTGTCTGCCTGAGGGCTGCAGAGCCTCTTCTGATGGGATGCAAAGCCACGGGTTTCGATGGCATGGGTGGGGGGGTCAACACTGCTTCTTGGAAGGCAGGAATTTGGGTGAAAGCTTCCAAAGGAAGGTTTCAGCACCACTTGAGCCCACAGAGGCTGTTTGCCTCTTGCCTGTGCTTTTAAGGGCTGTTTGTTCTGGTGATAGAGATGGTCTGCATGTGTGGCACTGCTGATGAGTGAGAAAGCAAAGGCTCATCACAGGGATGATGCTTTAATGATGATGAAGTGTTACTGTGACCCTGGACAGGCAAAGAGGGACAAAAGCCAGATTGGAGCTGCCTGCCCAGGGGCTCCAGGAATTTCCGAGCTTCTAAGGCCTTGCTGCTGCACCTTCTGCTGTGGGCAGTGGGACAGAGGGGGAAGAAAACAGCGAAGACAAGGTCCCAAAGAAAGCTGGGTCCCAAAGAAAGTTTTAGAAAGCTGGGAACTGTTGTGCTTTGCCTACTCTACATGTGTCTGGGCTTAGATAAACCCTCTTTTTGGCTTGGCCCTGAGAGTAGGGGGAGATTTTCAGCTTGCTTTGCATGGAAGAACCTCAGGATACCAAAGGAAGGAGCTGCTCTATCCAATGGCTGCTCTTGGTTCCTGCCTGCCCAAATTCCCTGCTCCCGCCTGCAACCTGTCCTCTGGTGAGCCAAGAAAGCCACTGGGGGCTTCCCCAGTTCTCAGCATGTTTTGAGGCTGGGGGTGACAGCACATGGCAGAGCCCCCTGCCATCAGGGGCAATCTGCTGCCCCACAGCCCTGCCAGCCTGGCCACAGCTCCCACTGGGCTCTGGGCTCCAAGAGAGACCCTCAGAAGGACGACCCCTGCAGGGTGACACCTCTCTCTCCATGTGGCTGGGCACCAGCCATCTCAAACATAATGGAGAGGTATTTGGGAATGCATCTGAGGACGGGCTGACAACAAAGCCGCTGTTAAATGCAGGGGAGACACAGCTGATGCTGGGGAGGAGCAGAGAAATTGCTGCCAGCAGCAGCAGCAGCCTGAAACCCCAGGATGGGTCAGTATTGTAAATGCAGGTGAACCCGGTGGGAAGAATGCTGATGTCTGACTCCAGTTCAGAAGGCTGAATGATGTCTTTATTATAACTATGCTATAATACATTAATATACTATTTAAAGGAGATACTAAAACTACAAACCTACTTTTTCTAACTACCATATCTAACTCATTCACAACTCGTGACCCTCTCGTGAGAGTCCAGCCACAGGTGGATCTGATTGGCCATCAGGCTCAAACAATCCTCACCAGAATCCAATCAAGCAATCACCCCAGGTAAACAATTCTCCAAACACATTCCACATGAGAAAAACAAGGAGCAGAAATAGAAATAGTTTTCTCTTTCTTCTCTCTGTGCTCCTTTATGAAAAGATCCTGAGAGGGAGAAGAATGTGCCTGCCAGAGAGCAGGGCTTTGCACCCACTTACCCCAGCAGTAGTAACCAACCCCATGGATGTCTGTCTTCTCCTGGGCATGCTCAAGGAGGGGCTGGAGACAGAGAAAGGTGGACAAGACCAACACTTAATGCCAGGAGCTGCCACATCCTTGTGCCCTCAAGGATCAATGTGTCTCCATGCTCTCAGCATCAAAGCTGTGTCTGTCCTTAACATGCAAAATCAAAGAATCCATCTGGTTTCTTGTGTGCTCTGTTGATCCCTAAGCACAGGTCTGTTGGATGTTTTCTGAAAAGCCTCCTCTCCTGATGGGTTTTATATATACAGGCATCTTGGCTTAACACACCTGCTGCAGCAGTTGGGCTTCACATCAATGCTGTTCTATAATACTGATATTTATTCACAGGTAAAACATTAGAAACTGCTTGGTCATTACAAGACAAAGTTCCCCTGGCTTCACAGCAAAGGTGTTTGCTTCTCCCCAGCAAGGTCAAAGATGGACACAGAGCTTGTGTGCAGCACAGGTTGTAGCTGCCAGTACATCACCCACCTGAGCTTGCTTGCATTCCCCACCGCTGGAGCATCTCAAGGTCTTTCTCCTCTCCTTTGGAAACACAAACTGCACTGAAGGAGTTCTTTGCAGTGGACTGGGGAGTGGCTTTCCCAGCCCATCCCCAGGAAGATTGAAGCCCTGGTGGTATGGACTAATACAGCACCTGAGCTGCCTTGCCATAAAGCTCACATCTGTTTTGTGGGACGTTTTTTTGGCTCTGTTGCCATTCTCCACACCCTTGCCAGCGTTCACATTCTATGATAGCAGATAATCTGGAGGCTTTGATTGAAGGGTTTTTTGCTCTCATGACTGTAGTCAAACCTTTTTTAATATCACTTTGGTTTGCAGTGTGCTGCTCTCTCTTATTATAGACACACAGCCCCAGTGTATTCTGCAAGTTCCTGCTATCAGCCCCCCATGGCTCCTCATTCTGAGCATCCTGCCAGGGCCCTGAGCAACCCATGGCTTCAAGTATCTCCCCAGAACTCCCCAGGTCTCCAAACTTCCACTCTGGAAACTCAAGAATCCTAAGAGCTCTAAGAACTTCCCCCTGCCATGGCCCCAGTAACCTCCCCATGGTGCTGAACATCTACCCGAGGTCCCCAAACATCTCCCCAGCCTCTCCATAGCCTTGAGCATCCCTCCCCATGGGGTTCAAAGGGGCTGCCGTGCCTGGAATGCCCAGAGCGAGCCCTGCGGGCTGGAGACCTCTCCAGGACTGTTCAGCCTTCCCGGGCCTCTGTGAGGGGAAGGCGGTGCCTGTCCTTGTCTATAATCGAAATAGATGGAATCAGGACGGATCAACATCTAATTCCTCGCCTGGGTGAATGGAGACATATGTTTAATTTTCTGGTGATTCGGGCTGGGAGCCGCGGTTGGTTCCTCTGCGCTCACGGGAGGACGGTGCTGCCGGGAGGCGGCTCAGCTCTGCACACGCAGCTCTGCATAGGAGCCGCTCCCTGGGGCTGCAGTCTCCAGCGTCCCCGAGGGCAGGAAAGAAAGCCATCTCCCCAACTTTTTCTGCAGAATTCCCATTGCCACACACCTCCAGGGAAATAGCAAGGATGCTCAAGGCCCAGGGAAGTGGGTGGGCACTGGCTGCAGGTCTGTTTCACGCAATTTTTTTTTTTTTTTTGAGGGATGTACTGAGAGAGGAGCAGCAAGAGGGGAGGGATGGGAACAGCAGTGGCTCACTGCTGGCATCCCCCCAAGACTGCACAGGGAGGAGCTCTTGGGGCTTTCAGGCCAGTCCAGAAGGTCTTTCACTGGAGAGTGCTTTTCCTAATACTGAAGTGATGGAAACCCCTGGGGTATCCCTGTGGCTCAGTCCCCAGTGGGATCAGCAAGGCAGGCTTGTGAAACATGAGGGTGCCTGTGCTCTGTGGGTGATTGTGGCCCCGAGTCCCAAAATGAGCATGAGCAAAACAGGGAGAAAAGGGATTTGAAATAATCTCCCAAATATTTTTTTCTAAACGAAGGTCTCTAGTTCTTCCCAGCATGGCCCCCAGGGACCCCTTCAGACCATCCATGCCTCATGCAAACCACATGCTCTTCCCTCCAGAGACTGTCCCTTGAAAACTTCTTGTGTTGGCTACAAAACAAGCTGGTTTCCCATTTTGGGGTGTACTTTGCTCTGAAGTACATGTAAGAACAAGGGATTTTGTCTATCCTCAGCAGCATTAAGGTTTCATTAAGGACCCTCAAACAGGGGTGACAGCTTTGGGCTCTGCTTGACCCTGCCTTTCCCTTGCACCTGCACAGGAATTGGAGCACATGGGTTTTACAGCCAGGCACTCTGCTCTGAGGCACTTGAGTAAGAAACTCCTTAGTGTGTGGTCACACTCAAAACACATGAGTTTTGGGGACATTGCCCTTGACTTTGACTTGCAGGCTCATTGTTGGGCTGGAAGGTGAAGGAGGGCAGTGACTCCTCGAGCTGGAGAAAGCCAGGAGGGCCCAATCAGCTGTTTCAGTCTTGCTTATATATGGCTTCTTGGGGTTTTTTCCATCAGTGTGGTCCAAGGAATGTGATTTTGGTCATGCTGGTACCTCTGTAAAGCCAAAGCCGAAATACCTAGTTTCCAACTCAGGCTTTTGCATGATAGTGATGCCTTAGGGTTTAGATTTTATATTTTTAGATTCTGTGCTGCTTTAGTGTGTAGTTCTGAGCTTCATATTAAAGGATGGTGAGCTCTCATCACAGAGCAGGGAGACAAAACAATTTCTTTCCTAGCTGGGAACCAAGGACAACCACACAAATCTCAGGCCCAAGAGCACAAACAATATTGACTGAAGAGAGAAAAACAAGAAGGATGGGACTTCATGGGCTAAAGCTGGAATTGGACAATGAACTCCAATATGCAAATGGAGCAGAACTTATAAAAGTGTCAGACCCTGTGACCAGTGGTTCATTTTGTGCCATTTTGGTTCATCTGGGGTGTAGACCTGGCTGGGCTCTTGTGCTGCCCAAGGTGGATCCATTGAGGCCTTTTAATAAATCCCTGCTTTATTCTTTAACTCTGCCTAGCCTCTGCTCTAGGTCAGCACAGTTGCCTCACCCAGGTCAGCCAGGTTTAGTTATCTCCGGTGTCTGAGACCATCCGAAAGTCCCTGCTGGCCTCCTCAGAGTGCTGGGTTTCACTCTGTGTAGGATGTCTCTGGGAAGGCACAGGACTCCCTACACATGTAAGTGTACAGAGCTGAACAGCTCATCACTTACCTACACAGCTGAACAGCTCATCACTATTAATGGCCTTTGTACTTCTCATTGAGCTTCTATTTTATGGAGGTAGGAGGTAAATTAGGCAATTTACCCAAAGCAGTGTGGGGAAACTGGGACACAAAATCATATCTGAGGAGCCATGGACCACTTAGGACCACCTTGTTCCTGTGACTGAAAAAGGTCTGTTTTAACATACCAGCACAGGAGTCTCTAACCTGAGGAAGTAGCTTGCCAAGAAACCTATCCAAGTTCTGTGCAGAATCAGGTGGAATTGCTCTGCTCAACTTCAGTTCACCAGCTCAGCTGCGAAAAAATACTTTCTACTGTCAACAGTGCTACTCATGGTTGAGCAAAAAGCTTTTGGAGGCTCATTACTTTCAATATTCAGGTAGGTTATGATGTTAAAAGGAATTAGAGTGTTCCAAATATGCTCTGTTCCCCTGTCCTGTCACGTACAACTGATACCCCAGCCTCCCAGCTGAGGAACAACATTCTCCCCCAAATGTTAATTAAACTCTGGGGGGCTGGGGGGTGTCAGACCCCAGAGTTTTGGGTACTACCCACACCTGTTCTGTGGCATTACAGAATTCCAGAATGGTTTGGGTTGGAAGGGACTTTAAAGACCATCTTATTCCACCCCTAGAAGACCAGGTTGCTCCAAGCTCTATCCAACCTGGCCTTGACCACTTACAGGGATGGGGAAGCCACAGCATCTCTGGGCAACCTGTGCCAGAGCCTCACCACCCATACAGGGAAGAATTTCTTCCTAATATCCCATCTAACCCTGCCCCTGGCAGTGGGAACCCATTCTCCCATCTCCTGTCACTCCATACCCTTGTCCAAAGTCCTCTCTTTGGAGCCCCTATAGTCACTGGAAGGGGCTCTAAGGTCTCCCTGGAGCCTTCTCTTCCCCAGGCTGACCAAAGCCAGCTCTGTCAGCCTTCCCTCACAGCAGAGACATTCCAGCCCTCCGACCATTTCTGTGCCCATGCCGATCTGCATCCAGACCCCAGGAAGGCTGAGGTCAAACTCAGTTGGCTCTCACTTATTTTTGCATCCCCTTTTACCGCCTTTTCTCCCTCTCCTTTCTCCCTCCCGTTCTTTTTCAGCGGCCCCGCTCCTCCGGGAGCCGTCTCCCGGCGGCGGTCGGTGCGCGGTGCGGGGGGGCCGCGGGGCACCGCGGGCGGTGGGAGGCGATGCGGCGGCGGTGCCGCCCGCGTTTGCGGGTGGGATTTTCCTCCCGCCTCTGCCCACTAGGCGGCTGCGTGCGGGAGAGCCCGGAGCGGGGAGCGGAGAACAGGGGAGAGCAAGGAAAAAAAAAAAAACGGGGGGGGGGGGGGGGGGGGAAACGAAGCTGCTGAAATTTAAGGAGGGGACGGAGCGGCAGCGAGGCAGTCTCGGGGTCGCTCCTTTCGGCCGCAGCAACCAGAGGGGCTGCCGGTGCCAGGAAAGGCGCCAGGCCGAACCCTGGCACCCGCGGAGCGGGGCCGCCTCACGCTCTTCCCGGCGGCAGCAGGAGGAGCCGGCCCGGCCCGGCCCGGCCCGGTGAGTGTCCTCAGCACCGCGGACAGCTCCGCGCTCCGCGCTCCGGCTTCGCGTTCGGCGCTCCGGGCTCTGAGCTGCGCGCTCCGCGCTCCGGGCTTCGTGCCCCGGCTCCGCGCTTCGCGGCACCGCGTTCCGCAGTCTGCGCTCCCCGCTCCGCGACGCTGAGCTCCGTGTCACGGCTCTGAGCTCCGTGTTACAGCTCTGAGCTCCGTGTCACCTCCGCGCCGCTCTGCCCCGCACTCCGCGGGCACAGCTCTCCGCGCTCCGCTGCCCCGCGCATCCCAGCCGCGCCCCGGCCCCGGCTCTGTGCTCTTTGCTCTGTGTCTTCGCTCTGTGTCTTTGCTCCGCGCAGGAGGTGCGGAGTTGAGCGCGGAGGGAAGCGGCGGTGGGCAGGGACCCGCGATTACCCCGCCGCGCCGCGGCGTCTCCCCGGCCCGGCCGCGGGCGGCTGTGCGAGGAGAGAGGGGGTATGTTGGTTATTTTTGTGCAGTGGTAAAGGCTGCCTGCACTTTCTGCAAGTTCCTTTTGTGGCTGGAATGAGATTGAAGAAATTTGGCTCTCGGCACCTGCGTCATACGGAGACAGTTCGTGGGGGGAGGAGGCTCCTTGCTGCATCCTTGCAGGCAGCGCTGGGGGGCTCATTCACACCCTCTCCCCGTCAAACCCAGGCTCCGTCTCTCCTTCCCAGCCCGCTCCCTCCCTTCTAGCCACGGCTCCCACTCCCCGCAGGGCCGCGGGGGCAGCAGCATCCCCAACTCCGGGAGCTGGGAACAAGCCTGAGCAGCCTCTCCCTCCCTCCCGCCCCGGCTGCCGCCGGCGCCTGGATGCTGCCGACGAACGCGAAGCCCACCCAGGCTCTGCTAAGCCTTAGCCCCGGCTTTCTGCTTCAATTCACCAAAGTTTGAACACGGTTTTTGCCTCCTCTCCCGCCTGCTCAAGCAGCAACACTGCCTTTCTGTAGGAGAGCTGACCCCTGGAAGTGGCCATCGCAGAGCTTTGGGCTGAAAGATGCTCCCCGAGCCTGTGCACAGCTGCGACTTTTAAAGCCAGGGAGCGGAGCTTGCTTGGCGAGGTCACCGCTGACGGAGGGGTGGTGGAGCACCTGGAGGAAGGGACGCCGAGGGTGTGTCTGAGGAACGCATTAATTAGGCGTGCTTCATTAGCAGTTACCTGCTATGGCTTCCGGCAGAATCCGTCTACCCGGAGAGGAGGAGAACGATAAGCCCAGTGCGGGGGATCCTTCCTGGAGCGGCAGGGGGCTCGCTGGGGGGCTGTGGAAGGAAGCATCCTGTATTCTGCCGTCCTGGCTGGAAATGGGAGCACCTCGCCTCTTTAAGCTCTTGCCTGTGTATCGGCTGGGCTGGCTGAGACCCATCTCCCGCGGTGGCACTGAGGTCTCAAGGAAGGGTCAGATTTGGGCATTGGTCTCTGCCGGCTGCATCCCTGTGGCTGCCCCCTGCATCGCACTCCCGTGCGTCTGCAGGCAGGGAAACTGAGGCCTGGGGAATGGGCAAGAGGAGAAGGCTTGGTAGGCAGGAAGGAGAGTCAGAGGGGCTTTTCCTGCACCTTCGGTGGAGCACGAGCCTGGCTGTTTCTTTGAATCTCAGGTGCTCACAGCAATGAGCTACAAATGCCCGGGGTTGTACAGGGAGGCTGGGTGGGAGAGAGGGGCCCCGGGGCGCTGCCAGTCCCGCCAGCCTGCGGGGAGGAGCGGGTCCTCCCCCTCCTCCGGGCATCTGAGCAGCGAGGGGTGGTGTCTGCTCGGGAGCTGGGGCTTTTCCTGCAGCTACAGGGCAGAGCTGGGCCCTGGGGTCCTGTGGATCCCTTTGTAGGACCAAATTTGTAGGATCCATAGTGCCAGGACTGGAGAAATCCTGCTGGCTGCTGGGGCTCATGCTGCTGGTGCTGGGGAGGGGTTGGCTGTAAGACCTGGCTTACAGGATGAACATCCAGCCAAGGATGAAGGCACTGTTTGTTTTCTGGGCTGAGGTTGAGGTTTCCTCTGGGCTCGAGGAGTGAGGTGGCTCTGCAGGTAGGGAAAGGCTGGGATCCCATGTTTGTGAGGCTGCTTGTGGGGTGCAGAGCCACTCCCCTGGAGAACTCCCTGCCCTGCACCCCAAAGCTGCTCACAGGGACTCGTCAGGTGGATTTGAGCATCAGCAAGGTGAAGCTGCAGGGACAGTTTGTCACAATGGGCAGCAGCCACGGGCGAACACATGGATCTCTTGCTGTTCTCCTGATGGTGGTGCTCCAAGCTCCCCAGTCCCCCTAAAGCAGCTCAAGAACTGTATTGAGAAGGGGAAACCAATCCTGTGAGAGCCCTTCCCTGGCACAGCTGCAGCTCTGACTGCTTCACCCACAGCTTATGGGGCGTAACAGGCACCCAAACCTGCTGGGCTGGGGTGAGCTGGGGGCTGCAGCTCCTGCCCAGGCACAGAGTGTCTGGGGGGTTCCCAGCCTTCTCCTTGCTACTGTTTATCTTGCCAGAGCCCGCAACAAGTGCAATAAAACCCAAGAAAAAGTCTAATTAACAAGTACAAGCATGGAGGGTGTAAAGTGGATGTTTAACCTTATTATATAAACAAACATAAAGGAGACATGAATTAGGCAGGGAAGAAGTCAATTCATCGATGGAACTGCCCAGGCAGAAGAGATAAAGGCAGCAGGAGGCAGCTGAGGGACGGGGACACGATGCAGCCAGCGCCTGTAATCCTCTCGCCTGTTAATTGCGCCTGTAATGAGAAACAAAATGTCAATGGTGTTAGATGCTGCTTCCATCCCTAAGGTAGTCCCAGCCAGGGCAGCAGCATCCTAGAGCCAGGTAAAAATCCCAGAGATGGTAAAATCTGGGACTGCTTGGATGCTCCCAGCTGTTGGGTACTGGTGTGTCAGCCCAGTTTGCTGGCTGGAGTTACTGGGAGGTGGCTGCTGAGTTTAGTGGCAGTAAGCTGGAAGCTCACACTCTCTGCAGGACCTGAGAGCACCACTGGTTCCTGCTCTTCCCTCACCCAACCCACTGCACAAGAAATAAAATAAGGAAATCAGAAGGGATGGGGATAGAAAACAAACAAACAAAAAAAAAAGAAAAAAAAGAAAAAAAAAAAGGAAAAAAAAAAGAAAAGAAAATATAGGGCAGGTTCAGCAGGTGCCATTTGTCTGTCTCTTGTTCTGGAAGGGGTTTTCCCCTCATCAGTCTCATATCCCACAGGGAAGGTCCAGTCTCCCTTACAGATGAGCCTGAAATGAGTCTTAGGATGCCCAGCACCATTTCAGCTGACTTTTAGTTAAAGATTTTCTCTGTCGGCTCCCTCCACTCCCACAGCCCCAAGGGGAGGTGCTTCAGCTGCGTTCCATGGGCATGGAAAGGGCATCTCCCCTCCATCATCCCTGCCATTGCCTAGCCAAAGGAATGTCAGTGAGTGAGCCCCTTCCCACTGGGAAATAGTCAAAGGAACATCCTTCCTTGGCAAAATCTCAGCACCAAACATCCCATCCACAGGCTGAGACCCCCCCCCCCCTCCTGTGCCTTCCAGCTTGTTGTCTTCATCTTAGAGCTTGATTTAATTCTGCCTTTATAATTAGCCATCACAATTTCTCCTGGCAGCTCCTTGATGAACCCCAGGTAATTGTTTGGTTCTTTCCCTCCTGCCCCCCCCCCCCTTTATTTTCCTTGATGCTTTTAAATGTCAAAGCCTGGTGTTTCCATCATTTCCATCCCCAGGGCAGGAACCTTGTCAAGGTGCAGGCAGCAAAGCCATCTCCCGGTGAGCTGTCCTGTGGGCACATGAGCATCTGGGATGGCAAAGGCTGGGAAAAGAGGAGCAGGTGGGGGTATCAGAGCTGTGGGATGTCACATGTCCCATCTCCTCCTTCCCCCCGATAGGGTTTGGTACTCTGTGGGTGGTTGCTGCCAGACTTATTGGTGGGATGACAATCCCAGGGATGCTGAATTCTCCCCTCATGCTCCCTGGGGTGGCTGGGGTTTAGCAAGGGGTCTGGATTTCCCCCAAATCACCATAAGAAGGACAGCAGAGGTAGAAAGGGCTGCTGAGGTCCCTTTCCCTAGGCAGTCTGGTGAGCAGAAATCTTCATCCGAAGATTTTCCTTCTGAGCTGTTTGATTTTGTGGGCAGCTTGACCCAGGACATGCTAGAAACCATCCCAGCTACAACCTTCCACCCTCCCTGCCTCTCTCTCTCTCTCTCTCCCAGCTTTGTTACTAAATAAACACTTTTGGGGAGGGATTTCTGCTCCCCATCTCTTTCCTCAAGGTGGATGGAGCTCCAGCGAATCACCATGGGGAAGATGAGATTTGGAGCCTGTTGCCAGTGTGGTGGTGTGGATCATAGCTAGAGAGATTATCCAGGGGTGTTTAACTGGCACCTGGGTGGATGTGGGATGTTCCTTTGGCCCAGCCAGAACTCACTCTCCTGTTGGAGATCACAAATCCCACACACCTTGGGGAAATGAAATGCTTGTAGTTACTTCAAGTGTAGGAAGGTCCTTTGGTAATGGCTGTTCTCCTGAAGAACGGTTTGGGAGAGGTAAGGGATTTGCTCTCTCCTTCCCCTCCACTCATGAGAGCCATCACAAGAGGGAGAAATCAATTCAGCTCTCTGTCCTTCATCTCCAGGGCAGCTCCCTCCTCTTTTCCCCACTCATTTGGGAAGAATGTCCCACTTGAGACCATGCAGGGCTGAAGGCTGGAGGGCTGCCTGGCAGCAGAAGTGCTCCACTGGGTGCTGGCTCTCCTTCTGAAGTGCAAATATCCTCCCTGGTGGAAGGAAAAAAGCCTTGCCCTGCCGGCCTGGCATCATGGGACGAGTGGCAACGTCCCAAGGGGAAGCTGTTCTGTTTGCATTAGCTGGAGCACATGGCTGGCTGCTGTAATTGCTCTTCCTTGGCCTGCCTGCCTGGGATTTGAGAATTGATTGCCGAGTCAATACTGATGCATTTGTAAATCTGCTGGTGGAGGGAGGAGGCCCTGGGGGATGGCTGCCCCCACCAAGCCAGCATGGGAAAGGCTGGGCTGTGGCTCTCCATCTCATGGCTAGCAGGGGAGGTGACACCTGAGCCCTGCCCACACCACGGTGGAACCAAGGCTGTGGGGGAGCAGGATGGATGAGCTAGAGGAGCAGCAAAGCAGGTCCTGGATCACACAGCCCCTTGTGGTCCCCCCATCCCACTGGGGGGATGGAGCTGGAGCTCCATGCCCACCATTGCGTTCCTAGAGCTTCATCTCCAATGAGGAAATGTTTCCTAGGGAAGCCCTTGAACTGTGTTCCTTGGTTTTGGCTGATACCATCTTAGAAAAATCACCAAAAACGTGGATTCCTAAAGTGCGTTATTTTCTTTTTTTTTTTTTTTTTTTTTTTTTTTTTTTTGGTAGATGAGTCCTCTAATCCCCTTGGGGTTTTGTAGCCTCGCTTGGTTGGTCACCACAGTTAGGAATAGGTCCTGTCGATGGAGCACATCCGTGTCCCTGCTGAATAACACGGGAACAAGCAGGGAGCTTCGCCCGAGGCGGTTTTGGCTGCTCCCACTGCAGACGGCTCAGCGTCCCTGCAGGGAGAGTGTGGCTCGTAATTAAAATGCAGATTGATTTCATTCGATCTGCTGTTGTCCCTTGGGGATGCCAGGGACACATTTGTCGTGGGGGATCAGTGTCCCGCCCGGTCCTGCCTGGCTCTGCCAGTCCCTGCCCGTGGCCACAGCCCCTCACGGAATGCGTGTTGCTCCTGCTTGCAGAGAGACTTAAAAGAAAAATCCCTCTGCAAAGCATCAGCATTAAACTCGTCTTTAATTACACAGTTAATTTATTGTGTAGCACTAGTAACAATGTAAACCAGGCAAACGGCTGCGAGATAGCACGCCGAGAATTGCCTCATTTGGTAAATAATTTTAACTTAAGTAATTATTTCCTGCAAGGGGGAGGATGCTGGGAGCACCCTGGGGGCTTTTCTGGCCGCAGGAGGGATGAGCTGGTGGTGTAATTGCTCATTAATTACTCGATGCTGTCGTTGCCTCGTCCCCGCATCTGCCTGACAAGCACCCATCACCCCGTGCACCCCAGGACAACCACGGGGTCCCCGGAGGTGCTTTCAGTGCTGCCCATGGAAGCCACTGGCAGCACTCCTGGGCAGAGGGTGCTTGGTTTTCCTTCGGGTTGTTTCGATTTTTATTCTTCTCCTCTCCAATTTTAACCCATCTGCTTGTCATGTTATTAAGGCAGCATGCCCTTTTGCTAGCCTTGCTTAATGAGGACTAATTGCAGTGGGACACTGATTGAGGGGCAGGACTCTCCTCCGCTGGCTGCCTGGCAGTGGGCAATGGCTGAGCCGCAGGTGGGCGGTGCTGCAGCATCCCTGGTACCTGACTCGTGGCACTGCTGCCCGCATCCTGAAGTCCTCAAGCTGCCTCGCTTTCTGTAGGAAACACGGTGTAGATGGAGCTGCTCCATTGATGTTTTCTCCTCTCGTCCTCCTCTCCAGCTCATCCTGCTCGCCCTCCTCCCCTGGCTTCGTCCCCGTTCCCCCCACCCCTCCCCGGCTTCGCCCACTCGCTCTTCCTCGCTCCGGCCTTTTCTTTCCCCGGGTTCATTTGAAAGCGCCATTGATGCCAGTGGGCGCTCATATGAAGAGAGTCTCTCTCCGGCTGCCCTTCGCAGATGGGCACCGCGGCTCAATCCACCTCCTGTTCTCCGCCAGGGAATAACAATGAACTCGGGCGCCACAGGGACACACAGAAAGAGCTGCTCTGTGCTCCGGGAGACAGCCCTGTCCCTGGGGCCAAAATAACTCCACTTGTTTTATTTATCAACTCCGGGGGGACGGGGTGTGAGTGGCATACAGATGTTGCCACAGCTGGCTCTGCCAGCCCGACGTGCCTGGGACCGGTCCCACAGCACGGTGCCGTGTGGAGCAGGGGGATGCTCTGCAGCGTCAGTGCCTCGGCAGCCCCTTCAGAGCTCGAAAAACTCCTGGAGGGTGTTCTAGAATAAAACCCAGGGCTGTGGGCATCTCTGTGGCCAAGCCCCAAGTAGCCTCCAGCTGCCAGGATCCCGACCCTCATCTGGCCTGGTACCCCAATGAGGCTCACACAGAGCCTGGGCCAGGTCAGCTTCTACTCAGCAGCTCCAGAGTTTGCAACAGGGAAGGAAAGTCCTTCTTCATCGTGTGTGCGCACACACAAAATGAAATGACAGGTGATAGAAGCTGATTTTCTCCTCCTCCCTCTCCACACTAACGCAGGCTCCCTGCCTCCCTGTCTCCCTCTCTCTCCTCACTCTCTGCTCTCCCACGAGTGAATTGGATTAGTCACCTTCTTAATTAACTGTGCTGGTGTGAGCTCTATTAGGTATTAAATGTTTGTCACAATCCAATTTAAAAAATCCATCCAGCAGGGCAGGGTTTGGGAGGCTCTGGGTGGTTGCAGCTCTCTGGGGCTCGGAGGCGTGAAGCTGAGTGGGACTGGGGGGGACTGGGGGTGTAACTCCACCCCCCACCCTCGGCTTCTGGATACCCCAGAGGCTTGTTTTGCCTTCGGGAAAGGTCATCCCAGCCCTCTCAGCAAGGGAGAGACACAAAGCTGACACCCAAGGAGAGGCAGAAGCGTCCCCACGGCAGCCCCAAGCTCCCCCGAGCCAGTGCTGGCTGAAAACCAGGATGGAGCTGGGTGTCAATCCCTGCTGGAGCTGTGCTCCATGGGCTCTGGCTGGCAGCAGGGTGCCTGGCAGCACCAGTGGGGCTGAGCTGGGGGATAAGCCTTTGGGGGATAAGGGCTGCCTTGATGATCCCTGCAGGCCGGATGCTGCCGGGGGAGATGGCATCAGCATCCTCAGCAGCCAAGGCAGCGTTCCTTTTGAATGAACACCCACACTGGCAATGAACGAGCTTCAGCTTCTGCTTTAGAACCAGCCCAGCTCCTGAGAAGGGGCACAGATCACCCTCCTGCAGCCCCAGCATGGGCCAGGCCCCTCTCCAGGGAGATGTCCCAGGCTCTGCAGCTCATGGTGTCTTCATCTCTTCTCAGCTCTTTTATCTTTTCCTCTGTCTCCTAAACAGTTTCTAATCCATAGCAAACTTTCACCTCTCGTCTTAGTTTCCTTAATAGCCTCTGCAGAAGGACTTTATTAAAGCCTGGTGGAAACTCTGAATTCATTACAGCTCCTTATGCTCCATCACACCAGCTTTGCTGGTTCCCTTCGGTCAGGGCTCTGGTAGTTTACATGGGCCCTACAGAACACTTGGGCTTGTTTCTTCCTAGCCCAGATTATTATTTATAATTTTTATGTCTCTGTTAATTACATCTCATTAATTATTTATTATTATAATTGAATTTGTTTTCTCTCTGCACTAAATGGTGAGGCTTACTGGGCTGGGATGCTTCCCAGCAACACCCTGTAAGTGTTTTGTCATAGAGGAGATGAACCACTGACTGGAGAGGTGGGCAAAGCATCACTTTGCACAGAAAATTCTGTTGTTCAGCATTTTGGGTCTAAAAAAAAAGCCTCTTGAGTGAATCCTGTAGGTACCCAGGGTGTCTCAGCACGGGTCACACACCTCATTCATGAAGCCCTGATGCATGCCAGGAGGGAAGACCACCACGGGGAGCACCACATTTGCAGCAGTGGCAAAATGTCTAATCCCTTTAAATTCCTCTTCATCGATTGTGGCTTTACAGCTAAACCCCTCTCTGCAGAGACACAGCAGCTTCCCCATGGCCAGTGCATTAACAGCCTGGGGGCCTCCAGCAGCACAGCATGGCTGTGCTCACTGCTGTCCCTTCCAGGGCTGCTGGCAGGGCTCCTGCATCCTTGATTTCCAGCCTGAAATGGGAATGTTGGCACAGGCCCGGACAGGAGGAGCGGGATGCAGGGCTGATGGGCTGGGGCACTTGCCTGGGGAAGCAGCTGGAAGGGGCTTGTCTTCCATGGGTGCAGCGTGGAAGAGGCCAGGGGGATTTACAGGTTCCTTATATCACACATCTTCTTCAGGTGTCACACCTTCCATCCAGTCCTGCCTCCTACTCCGAGGCATGTCCCCTTCACTGAGCTGTAGGCTGGGCTGGGGGGTAAGGGGGGTTTGGAGGTTATTGATTCCCAGAGCGAAGAACGTGCTGCTCTGCAGGACTTCTTCTTTCCAGCAATCAATGGGAATGTGTTTATCAGGAAACCGTGTTTGACCTGGACAAGTGTTTTAGTGATGTAAACAAAGCTGGGGAGAAGGATGGGGGGAGAACAGATATGGAGGGTTGGGAGAGGAGAGGTAATGTTAAGATAAGGAGGTGTCCTGCCTTTCCCTGCTCAGGAGAGCAGGAACGGGGGCATGCACCCACCCTGAGCTTTGCATGGCCCATGTTAGTGCTGGGCAGGGGCTGCCAGCTTCTGGGGGGCAGGGGGACATCACTGCCTGCCTCAGTGCCATGTCTACATCCAGGCAACTCCTCAGAGAGCAGAAAGTTGATTTCCTTAAATTAGCAAGAGTGCAGGCAGGGGAAGGAGTGAGGGGGGCAGGTTTCCATAGAAATGGGAGCTGGCAGGAGAGGTGGCAAAGGCAGAACAGGCAGTGTGAGCCCTGGCAGGGGTGATGCTCTGCCCTGCCCCTCACTCCCAAGGGAGGGCTTCTCCCTGCAGTTTTAGTGTATTAATTCAAGCAAAAATTAATCTCTTTGTGATGGAGGTGTTCTTATTCCTGATGCTTTGGTAAAGGGTTTTCTCTTCTTCCTCCATAGCATCATTTGTGCCGTAAGATCCTCAGGAATGACAAGAGGCAAATGCCCAGCCTCAAAATGTTGTGTTGGGAATGAAAGCAGGCAGTAGGCTTGGAAAAAAAGAGCAGTTTCAAATGTCAGGGGAGTTGGTGTGATGAGGATGTGGTTAACAGAGGGCGGCCAGGCCGGCAGGTTAATGTGCCTACCCTTTGCAGAATGAACCAGGGGACATTTAATGACTCTAAAGAGCAAGGGCTGGGGTTTATGTCTGGTCTTAAAAAAGCCTGTTAAATCCCAGGCAATCTCTCACTCATCCATATGCCAGCCTCAGTCCTTGTATCTTCCTGGCTAGGAGCAGAGCTGCCTCTCAGTCCAGCCCTTGCATATCCCGTTCACATCCCAGTGCCACTGCGGGAGAAACCCTCCTGAGGGATCCCATGAGGGCAGAGCAAGATCCAGCTGGGGAAAAGCAGATTTCTAGCACCACGGGGACACTGCACATGCAGCACCGTGAGCATCCCGCTGACCACCACGTGGGGGCTGGGGAAGGTGCATGCCTGCATTCAGCTGGGACAGAAGCACTCCTCCCCTGCCCAGGGCCGGGTAGAGCAGAGCAGAGATGGAGCTGGTCGTGCCACAGGAAGAATAAAGCATTGTCCTGGCTTTGCACACAGCTGCAGGAGGGATGTGTGCTGTCGCTGCATCCCGCACATCTTCGTGCTGCTGGCAGCTCACTCCTACCCAGCTCT
Source organism: Vidua macroura (assembly GCF_024509145.1). NCBI lineage: Eukaryota > Metazoa > Chordata > Aves > Passeriformes > Viduidae > Vidua > Vidua macroura. Next base: position 5,832,263 of record NC_071579.1, read on the forward strand.
TGTGCAGCCTGCCTGCATGGGGGGGATTTTAGGAGCCCAGTCAGTGGCCCATGGATGAGGATTCTTGCGTTTGCAAGCCCTGGCCCTGCCCCAGTGACCTGCTCTTCTCCCACACGCAGCAGGATTTGAGACAGGGTGAAGGTGCCGCCACCGTGTGCAGTCAGGGGCCAGGCTGCAGAGCATCCCTGCCCTTCTCCCCCCGGGCTACTCCTGACCCCACAGTGCTGATTTGAAGCCATCCAGCCCTGAGTGGACCCCCAGGTATCCCCATCCTGGGAAGGATCCCACGCACACCCCAGCAGGAGAGAAGGGACCCCCCAAACCACACGCAGACAGTGCTGGCACACCCATCACTCCTCTGCTGTGGCACACACAGCCTGTGTCAGCCTGGCCCTGATGGCTTCTTAATAAAAAGCCACTGCTGGCATGAGGCCACCAGGCACGGGGGTTGGCACTGGCAGCTTTTGTTTCCAAGCCTCCAGGAGTTTGGGTCCCACAGCACCAGGTGCAGGCAGACCTCTTGTTGAATTTTGGCACGTGGACTGCCACACCCAGCCCACGGGACAGTCCTGCATCACCTGGAAAAGGCAGCAGGGACCCCAGGCTGGCTCCTGGAGCTGGGTGGAGCTGGGGCAGGCAGCACATCCCTCTGCTAGGGTCTGCACTGCTCCTGCTTCTGCCAGGGAGGAGGCACTGGGGGACCTGCAGGGCTGGCCTAGAGGAGCTGCTGAGTTTCAGCTCAGCATGGGCTCCCTTCCTCCTAAAATAAGTGTATTTGGGGTGTGCCACACCACAGAAAACAGCAGGCTTCATCATTTACGTGTTCAGTGCCAACACTGGGGTCATATTAAACAGGACTCCAACAGACTTAAATCTCCAGAGTACAAATGGCCCCCAAGCTGGGGATGCTTTCTTGAAAATTATTTTCCCTTTCAAGTAGTTTTTGCCCATGAATGTGTACACCTCTCTACCCAAACTGGGGGAAAATCTCAGGGTTTTTTTAGGGAAAGGCACTGGCTGCAGCCACATCAGTTGGTCCGTGTACCTGGGCCCAGCAGCATCCTGCCCACAGGCATAAATCACCCTCCCAGAGGGAATCTGCCTTCCCAACCCCAGGCAATTAGTATTTGCCTCTCATCCCGATGTGCCAGGGTCTTTTATTCCCACTAATCTTTTATCCTTTCTTGTTATCCCCTTTGGTGTCTAATCCTCTCTCAAATCCCACTAAGCTGCTGACATGGCTGTGCCCAGACCCTGACAGCCATCCAGGGATGGGTCCTGCATCTGAGGCTGGGATGTTTTGGGATGCTCTAGACTATAAGCTGTAACTCAGGAGGGAACCACCAGTCATCCTTATTAGGCTAAAAATTAAACTGGGGTGAAAAAACAGGGTTTTGGGGGGTATTTCCTCCTGAATCCTGCAGACAGCCATAGAAATACCTTCCCTGCCACTTGAGCCTGATAAAAGCTCTTACTCCAGATGAGAGAGGCACCAGTGCAGTTAATTGCTGGCTTGGGCTCCATACTGAGGGCTCAGTGGGTGACACCCCAATAATATGACCAGGGAAGGGGAGCTTCTTGCTCCATCTGCATCTCCTTGCTGCATCTTGCTCCTTGCTGCATCTCCTCCAGGGCTTTGCAGAGGGAAAAGCTCCCCCTTGCTCCCCCTTGGAGCTGTGGCTGCCCCAGCCCCAGGTTCAGCATGGCAGTGCCACTGCAAACTCGTGACACTGGTGGGTACCAGCCTTCCCCAACCATCATCCACAGGAACCTGCATCCTTTCTTCTCCTTTCCTTTTTGCCTCGTGGTCACTTGGAAATAAATTATATAATGCAAAGATGGGGTGGGGGGAACAACCCAGAATCATTCATTTATGATAGATTTGTTGTGCATTTGACATGAAAAGTGTCCCAAGCCCACGGCTGCAAGTGCCTCCCCACAGGCAGCAGCGTTGGTTGCCCCTCGTTACTCGGCAATTACCCGTTAATTACGGTATTTGCATTCCCGGCCTTCCTCCCTGCACCCCACAGGCGCATCCCTGTTAGGGGCAGCTGTGATTACCCCTAATGAGGCTGCTGGAGCTGAATGCCAACATCCCCATTTCCCGGGAATCGGCACCGCGGCAGAGCAGCGGCAGCTACAGCCACTCTGGCTTGTGACTGTGGTCGCTCGATAATTGTTCTCTGGACTCCTCAGGACGCTGGGGGTGAGAGGAGATGTCCCCTGGGGTGGCCACGGGAGACACAGAGCTGTGGTGGCCCCAAAAAGGCTCAGTGGGGTTTTCCCATCCCAGGCAAAGCGTGCAGGCAGAGGAGGGGTGCTGGAGTTGGTGGGGTTTGGGAAGGTGGTGGCTTGGGCAGGAGGATGCTTCCTGAGCCTTTTCAGTAGCAAGAAGTAAAAGACAGCTCTCAGCACAGAAAATTAATTGAGAAGTCCATTGAAAGTGTCTGTCATGGCATGAGGTGCTGCTCCTGGTGGTCGAGATCCCTCTGTAAGAGATGGAATGTGGAGGGAGGTGAGAAGAAACAGAGGGAAGGGTGAAATTCCCACTGTTACAATTTCCAGGAGGAATTAGCAGAGGTACAAACCCGATCCAGCTGCTGAACCCCCCAAAAGATGCCTGTGGGAGGTTCTGGATGCCCTTTCCCAAAACCCTTCCAGGATTGCAAATGGCTCCATCTCACCAGGGATGCAGGTGATGTCCATGGGGCCCTCCACCTTTTATGTCACTCTGCTGGTCCAGAGGGAAGAGCCAGAGGATTTTTATACTAAAAAAGGGTTTTTGAGGCTGGAGGTGTGCTGTACCCAGCATGAGGACTCAATTGGGAGCTCAGGATTGGGATTAGGGAGGCAGGGAGAAAAGTGAACCCCTGAAATTTCCCTTATTTGACCCCAACAGTGGGAGAAGTTTGGGTTTGTTCTGCACAGATGCAGGTTTTTGGCTGAGTTGGCAGCACGTGGCTGGCAGAGGGCCAGTCCCCAAAGCAGCAGCTTGGGGTTTTAGCCTTTCCCTGGGGTGAGCACAGCCAGCGTCAGCGCTAAAAAAAAAAATGTGACAGAGGCGTGAATCAGCAAGAGGAAAATTCCCACCATTTGGGGAAGGAGAGGAGGCAGAAAAATTACAGGCTGGACTCTGTGAGGCAACTTTGTGGGATGCAGTGGGGGAGAGGGAATAGGGAGGGCAAGGCAAGGCAGGGAGCTGTGGTGCCAAGGTAGTCAGTGGGCTGTAGCAGTGGGCATGGTCAGCTGATGATCGTCCAGGCTGGAATTGCAGCTGCCTGGAAGCTTGGGAAAGCTGCCCTAGGTGCCAGCCTCAGAACATCTCTGAAATGTGAGCTTTGTCCCCAAACCCACTCTCCTCTGCAGGGTGGAGCATCCCCAGGGGAAAGGATGCAGGAGGCTGGGTATTTGTCAACTGCAGTTTCTTGATACCTATGCCCAGGGCAAAGCCTAACCCCAAAAATCAGGCCAAAGGTGCATCAGGGAGGGGGTGCACCCACAGTGTGGGATGCTGAGCTCCTGCACCTGATGCTCCTTTGCCAAAAGGTCTTCTTCCACCTCATCGTGCTGTGTGGGGCAGATGGAGCTGAGGGTGGCAGAGAGATGAGGCAGCATTAGCTCACAGGTAATGCGTGGTGGAGGCCACAAACAAGATTGATGTGTGGGTAAAGAGACAGAGGAAAGGGAGGTAAAGGTTAAGAATATAAATAGGCAAGGCTCTAACCAGGAGCACGAGGTAGAGGCTGGGCAGGAGAGACAATGAATGAAGCAGTGGGTGGCTGGAGGGCTGGATAAATGTGCAAGGGGTGGAGGACTCAAAAGAAAAGCCAGGTGGATAAATAAGAAGCAGAATGAGAGCGCTACCAGAATGAGGAGCTGAAGGTTGGGGAATGCTGGGGTGGGGGATGTGGTACCCATCGTGCTGGCCCACTTGGCATCTCTGGAGGGCAAAGAAATACAATCAAACCCCAGCATGTCCCAAATGCAGCTCAGTTCCCCCACCAAGCACTGAGTTGCTTTATATGGCTTCCTATTTTCCCAACTCTCTGCTCAGACATTAATTTTATGGCATGAGTGGCCAGAGTTATTTGAAACAAAGCAAGAGGCACCACGGTGCTAATTCTTGGCTGCAGCCAGGCACCAGCCCAGCCCCCACTGCTGCCTACCCATAATGGGCCCCTGGCAGGCTGCACCACTGATTGCATCACCTGGCACCCTGAAAAGATGCTCCAAAATATATATGCATGCATGCTGCTCCTATTAACTCTCATAATGGGGGTTTCTGCTGGTTTTAGGGTGGAGAAAATGCAGGGATATCCTGGTGTTGGAAAGCTAGAGAGAGGCAGAGTGAAAAAGCAGAAAATCTCCCTCAGGGATAGAGGCATTTTGGACATCTCCTGGAGGAGCAAATCTCCCCTGCCACAGCTTCTCCATGCCCAGCTTTGCTCTTGGCTTACTCCCCTCTCTCCCTGCCACTGGCTAGGGGATTAAATGTACTTTTTACAGCATGTCTGGGGGGGGAAAAAAACCCACCTTGATGATTCTTTGCTCTCCCCCACAGCCATCAGGTGTCCACACATCCCACAGGGTCAGATGCTGGTGGGGATCAGGGACAATCACCTCGTTCTGGGGCCAGGGCCCTGCAGGGACACCCATGCCCCAAGGTACCTGGCAGCAGTCACGCTCCCCTTATCACTGGAGACAAGTTTTTACAACCAATTGGACAAAGAGTGGGTTTTACTACAGTTTTTACAACTTCTAGAACCACTGACTTGCATTTCTGGTGTCTCAAAATAGGCTGTCATTAACGTGTCAGGATGGCAAGTCCCACTGGTTGTCAGTTATTCTTCTTTATTATATCAAAGGCACCCAGTGAAAGGCAAAGAATAAAATAATCTGTGTGATACACCCCTCCTAGAGGTAGTAACTGGACTGTCCTTCATAACAGGCTGGGTTTGTGTCCAAGAAGTGTTGGTGATGTGAATGTTGCCAGCAGTGCTACCCTGAGACCTGAAACTCTCTGTCCAGCTCACGTAGGGGACCACGGGGACATTGCAGCAGTGTCACTAGCACACCTTCAGTGAAGGATGCACCCTCTTGCCCCCAGAATTTTGGGACCTTTCTCCGTCATTGCTCCAGCCTAGGATGCCTCTTGTCCAATCCCAAGACAGAGAGGACCTTGGAGCACCAGCTGGGTGTTGATAGGACCCAACAATTCCTATGCAGTTATTAAGAAAATAATTGAGAAAATGGGAACAAACGAAAAAGAAGTAGGAGAAGAAGTATTTGAGGTGTTTCTGTTATTCTGAGTCTTTCCCTGGGGAAAACAGGGAAAGAGGGGGCTGGTCCAGGGAACCAAGAACAGGGTTTGCTCACTGCTTCCCTCTCAGTGTTCACCAGTGATACTGCTTGGGATATTTTCTTTGGAAACACACTGGCATGGGATTTTGCTGCATGAAAAATCATCTCTTGTTGGCTTCCAGTCTTGGAGCAAGCTCTTGTTGGGATGGTTTTACCTGGCTGACACTTGCACTTTGGGACTTTGGGTTTTCCTTTGGGTCTACTGATGCCAAGGATCTGCTGGGCTTGCTAAAAATAAGAGAGAAATGTTTAAAAGTCACTTTAGCTGACTCCAATCTCATATTTTTTATCTTTTATTTTTATTTTAAAATAAAAAAAAAAGGGGGGCTCTGTTCAAGAGGCAAAGGACTGGATGGTTCCCTTAGGTTGTTTTAATTAATCTGTATCAGCATCCCCTCTATCCCTTACGACTCTTACACCTGGTCCTGCAACTTCTCCATGGAGTGACCATGGCCCAGGCCTCCTACCTCACCCCATCCCAGCTCCCTGCTTCATCCTCAGGCTGGGGGTGACTTACTGCTGTGCTTGCCCTGGAGTGTTTGGCATTTATTGCTATTTTGATTTTGCCCCTGAACTGGGAAGAAGAAGGGATGTTCTGGGACTTGTTTTCCAATCAGTTTAATTCATTTTTAATTGTCTGAGGACAGTGGTTTGATACAGACAATCTTACCCAGTGAGGTTAATCAGGACAGAGCGAGCCTTTCACTTGCCATAATTTAGAGAGGCATTTTATAGAAATACTGTTAGAGAGGTTATTTAACCATATATTTGTTTTCATTGTGTACACAGCTTTTTCACAGGCTTCCCAGTATTTAATGCTGAGAGATTTTATTTATTTTTGTCATTTTGTCATTTGGAGGAAATTCAGGCCTGCCAAAGTGCCTGGGATGGATAGCCCACGAGGCTGCAGTAATCTGTTCAGACCATCTGGGCTCCAGCTCCCAGAGCAGCCTTGATGGGGGCTGGAAAGCTTTAACAAGCCTCAGCCACAGCAGCATGGGATTTTTTTGAGGAATGGTGATGGAGAGATGCCCCGATGAGGATGTGCTGGCTCCTGTCAGTCCCTGCAATGCAATCCTGGTCCCAGTGCAGCAGCCTTGGAGTGAGCAAGGCTTAGTCCTGGCGGGGCATACTAAGGCTGCAAGTTAGAGAAAAAATTAGATCAGAAGGTGGTGCCAGCCCCCCAAAAAAGGTGAAATTTAAACAGTGAAGCAGCTGAATGGTCCAGCAAAGCTTTCCAGCCAGTAGGGACCAGTAGGTATCCACCCCACTTCCAAAAACATTCTTCCAGGGGCAGAAGGGAGTAAACCCAGCCCCTTACACAGCTGCTGAGCAAATATTAATTTACTCTTCCAGTCAGAGCTGTAGATGGGCATTCTCAGGCCAGGCACATGTAGAAAACCACTTGTCAGCAAAGTCCCTGGGGCTGATGCTTTGCAAGGAAAGAGCAGCAGCTCTTGACAAGTCAGAGATGTCCCCAGCACGGGCAGCACCTGCGTGGGGGCCGCGCTTGTTTTCGCCTTGTTGCGAGGAGTAAAGCTCTGTCTGGAGACAGTAAATTATCCCCAGCTGCTGTAATTGAGCTGCAGTTGAAGACTCCCCAGGCACTCCCTCCTCAGCCTAGCACTTTGTGCTGTTCCTGCTCCTCACGCAGCCCTGCCCGTCCCCTGTCTGCGATCGCAGTGGATGGGTGGGAAAAGCTTTTCTGCTCCAGGTCCCAGGCAGGAGGAGACGGATTATTTGCAGTCTGCTCTCAGGGAATGTGGGCTAACAAGCACCAGGATCAGCCCATGACAAGGGGCTCTGTGGAAGATGGTGCTACCACGCTTCAACCCCAGAATTATTTTCTGAGCTTGCCAAAAATTTCCGTCTCGTTGACACTTGTAAGAACCTCTGGGCTCTACTGCCCATCATGACTGTGTTTTACAACAAGGAAACCTGTGTTTTCTTTTAATTTATAAAACCTCCCAGATGTTCTGGCTCCACCTGTGCAGTGAGCAGCCCGAGCAGCACAAACCTGCTAGCCAGGGCTTACTGAGGGTGTTATTTTAATCCCAGAGCTGTTTTCCACCACGGTCTCTGCTTCCTGCCAGCTCCTTGCTCCTTTTATTTAGAATAAAACCCAAAGTGTAGGTGTCAGGTCACGGTAGAGAAGCAGCTCCTCCATCTGCTCTCTCAGGAAATCCCAGCCTATGATTTTTAAGAGGAAAACTGTGGGTATGGATTAAACCCAAAAGCCAGAAGAACCAGTCTCCATTCTCACGCTGCTTCCCAATTTTTCAGTCAAATGTTTTCCCTTGATCCCAAAAGAGCTTACATTTCCTGCTGTCCTGTGTTCTATTCAGCCTTTCCCAGGCTATCACTGAGGTGTGGAGAGGCCATGGCTGGCTGTTTAAATGCTCTTCCCAAATCCCTGTGGGAATGGCAGAGCAGTAGTGCCCCACATCCCTCCTGGAGGGCACTGCCCCGTGGTTTGCAGCAAGCTCAGCTCCCTCAGGCGCCGTTACAGGCAGCGAAGCAAAAAAAATAATAGGGAAGTGATGCTAAGTGCTTCATCTCCCTTTCTTCGGGTGCCTTTAACCGAGCCAGAATTAGGAAAAATTCCCTGAAATTTTGCAGGGAGGGGGCACAGTGTGGTGCTGGGAGCTGTTAGCTGCCTCTGCATGGCAGCTCGCTCTGCCTCCGATAGCTTTGAGTCAGCTCTCCCATTCCAGTGCTCCCGGCGGTGTCTGTGGGGCAATTGCACAGCATGGGGGTCACCCAGCCTGAGCTTGCTGGCTGTGCCTGTACCTACACTCCCCTCTACTTATTTATAGCTTCTGTTTTTCCCTCGGAGTCCTATTCCCTCTTAGCGTTGCTCAGCCAAACGAGTACAAAATCTGGTAAGAGCAAGGTAGTTTTCCCCCCTGAGGGATACATTATTTATGAAGCTTATCGATTGTGGGAAATAACCCAGGGGCGTTCCAACATGAGCTACATGCCCTCTTACACCAGAGCTGTTAATTACCTGCAAGCTGCTAGCAGCTTCTCTGCCCACAGGGGCGAGGGATGTGAGGGATGTCGCACCCACCTGGCCGGCTCCTGGAGCCGCTGGAGATGGCCATCGCTCTCACTTAAACCCCACAGGCTGCAATCACTCTCCAAATTTGCCTGCCTCAGGTCCCAGCCATCGCTCCTGTGCTGCCTTTCCCTGCTGTAAAGGGCTCTTTAGTACCTTCTTTAGTATTTCCCTGCCTTGACAGTTCTTATAGGAAGCCATGAAATCACCTCTCAATCTTCGTGATGAACTAAGCAGACCGAGCTCTCCAAAGATGGCGGTTTCCCATCCTTGAGAAGTTTTCTGACTCTCTCAGTAGCCACTCCAATCTCTCAATGTCCTCTCGAGGAGTGGGGGCACTGGACCTGCTGTCAGGGCTCTTGTCCTCTGCTGGGTCAGGATATGGTACACTACCTAACTCCACTGTGCCACCCTAAAGGGTGCAACCCACTCTACGCCACCCAAGAAGCCTTTTCCCTCCTCTTAGTGCTGATGAAAAAGCTTCCAAGGGCTGCTCCTGTGTCCCCAGTGTGACTTCTGGAAGATGAAAGGGGTAGGAACAGAGCAGAGGCAGGTCTGGCAGCTCTTGGGGTGGGCACAGCTGAAACTGTGGTGTCAGCAACACCAACGAGATCACAGAAGAGTTCCGGTTACAAAGGACCACGGGGGGCATCCAGCCCAACCTCCCTGCTCGAGCAGGCCTTCCTGGAGCACGTTATTCAGCATGTGTCCCAATGGCTTTGAGTTGTTCCAGGGAAGGAGACTCCACAACCTCTCTGGGACTTGATGCTTAGTGTTGCACCATTGAGAATTTATAAATCCTTGTGACAAAACCACTTTTGCTAATGTCACACAGATATTCTTTTAATTTTAACGGGTAGAAGGTCCCTAGAGCCATTGTCTAGCGCCAGGGATGGAAAATCAGGCAGGGTCAGGAATGCTCCTCTGCCCAGGCAGGAGGTGGAGGTGGTCATGTCTGGGAAGCTGCAACAGAGATGAGCTGAAGGATAACAGAGAGATAACATCAGTAATTAGGGCAGCAATGGAGCTTAGGTGCTGGAATTGCAGAGGACAGGGATGGGCTGTAATTACCTGCTCAGGGCTGATGCAGATCAGTGTAATATCACTGACCTGAGTCTCAGCCCCCACCCCAGTACCCACTGCAGCTATGATACTTCAGGGAGATCAGAATGGTTGATAAAGGAACCAATAACAGCAAAAGACTATAAAACCATAATGAAAAATAATTAGAATATAACCATTGGTATGGGGATAGTTAGGAATGCAGGGAAGGAAGGTGGAGGAAAGCAATGAGGAACCTGGAGCAAGAGAAGCTGGAGATAGGGCTAATGGAGACACCGACTAGTCTGGATGGAGATGCAGTTCTCAAAATTGTAATGGGAATAATTATGACTGTAATGGGGTGGTAATAAAGATAATGGAATCGTAATTGACGAGGGGATGGCTGTAAAGGAGGAGGTGCAAATAACAGCCCTGTAAAGGAGATGATAAGAAAGATAATGGATGGTAATGGGGTTGTTGTTAAAGGTAATGGAGTTATAATGAGGCGATGACTGCAGCAGGTAGAAGGGGATGGTCGGTTTAACCAGGACTGTGATGCAGAGAAAATTCTATTTCTGATTCATCATGACAGGCTGTGCTGGAGGTGACCATGAGGCTAATAATAACTGAAGGGTCAATCCTTAAGAAAAATGTAGGCATGCCATGGGCACGGCAGGACCACTGTCCCTGGAGATGCAAAGTGGAGGTGCAGATCCTGGGGAGGAGGGAGGCTGTGCTGCAGCACGAGCTGCAAAGCAGAGGAGACAATAAAAAGCACTGTGACAAATGACCTGGGCAAGTGCTTCAATGTTTGCTTAAGGGCTGGGCTGCCCTTCAGAGTCTTGAACCGAGGAGGCAGGGATGGGGTGGGGGGAAGCAGCTACTGATGGCCTCATGCCCCCACTAAGGGCAGCCCACCACAAAGACAGGGATGAAGAGCCTGCAGCAGAGCTGATGGTGATGGGGACTGCCTGATGACCACAGGCAAGAATAAGGAAGGGCAGAGCTGGACACAAAAGCGAGCACATCATCTTGCAGCAGCATAGGCACTACCTGCCATAAGGGGGACAATTCAGAAAGCAGTTGATGGCATAATGCATTGAGGTGGTTGTTTTAAGTCTCGGGTGATCAGACAGTTCTTCAGCTCCCCCTAAAGCTCATCTCAAGGTCCCCAACCACCCCTGCAGAGCAGTCACCCTCCCAAGGCCGCTTGCCACACTCCACCAGCCAAGCTCCATCCCATCCAGCACCATTCCCCTTCCATAGCCTGGTTCTCCTGTCAGAGAAGAAAATTACAAATTCATTTCACTTAACTTGCCCTTGACAAACCATGCCAGGTGTCACTTTCTAACCTCATTATCCTCCAGGTTCTTACACATTGACTGCTTAGTTACATCTTCTTGCATTGCTCTATTTTGAAGCCTTTAACTCCTGAAACTGCCCCCCTGCAGCTCCCAGCCTGCCCTGCAATATTGGAAAAACCCTGAACAGTTCCAAAGTTGAATTAGCTTTGGAACTACACCCAAGGGGGAATTCGGCTAACACCAGCACACCTGACTGCTCTGAATACCCTGGCAGGTCTTCTGCTCTCTTCTGTTCAAGTTGGACTCCTGCCCCTTTAATCATCCTGTCTGAATTAGCTGGTTGCAAGGGAAGGCTGAAGCAAAGTCCACAATGAATCCCTTCATTGAGCAACATGCTGGGGCCTTCCTCAGCTCTCCTCCTTCCTGTGCATTTACAAAAGGGTTTTGCCCAGCCTTCCAATGGACAACCCACTGGAGCTCGTCCTGCAGCTTCACATCTCCCGTTGGCAGCAGCACAGCCACTGCTCCATGGTCCCTGCTGCCAGGTCTCTGCCATCAGGGCCCCTTTTCTGCAGCTCTTCTCTCTGTCTGAGGTCCAGCAAATCCCTGCAGCATCTTCCCCTTGTTCCTTGGGATGGGTTGTTGTGGTGTCCCTAACGCAGTCACTTTGAGTAATTGCCAACTTCCCTGTGCTCCTTACGCCGCCCTTGGATTACTTTCCCAAGGGTCGCTGCCTGATTCTCTGAGATTTTTGCAGCCCATTATCCTTACTCTGCTGTTTTCACTCCTTTTCTCATGGCATTCTTGGCTCCACTATTTCATAACTTATTTCCTGAAATCACCTTCCAGTTCTTTCAGCCAGTTCTGCTCTATTATTCAAATCAAGCTCAAAACAGCAGCTTTTCCAGTCGTCCTCGGGAGAGAGGAGATGTTGGCCTAGCACACCCAGGGAGCTGAGCAGCTCTCTCCTACCTGTATCACTCACAAGGGAGTTTGAGATGCCATTTACCACCAAGCTGGAGGTACTGTGGGTTTTAAGAGTCACTCACATCCACCGACCTCCTCCTTTTAACTCACATGAGCTCTGTCCCTCCAGTCTCACCCCTTTTAAGCTGCCCACACTGAAGCTGCCTGTTCCCAGCCCCTTGCTAACCTACAGGACAAACACACCCTGTTCTTGGTACACTGCTTTTCTTCATTCCTCACTTCTCTTCCCCAGCAACTTCTGCTCATCCTTCCAAATCCCTGCAATGCTATTTAAGCCCTAGTCTGAGCAAGGCACTGTCTACATCAGCCTTTTTATTTTGCCAACGCTTGGCCACGTGTGTACAGACGTCACCCTGCTATTTTGCTTTCTCCCTTTTCTGGCCTCACCACCACATTTTTTTCTTGCCAGTTGTTGGCATTTCCTCTGTTCTCCTGTGGATAAGTGGCACCTCCTTCCTTTGGTAGCCTGTCAGCAGAACCAGGTGCTTTTTCCTGCCCAGGTGATCCCGACCTCCCTCACCAACAGGACACCCTGTAAATATCAAGTGTCTCTGGTTCTGTTGGTCCCCAAATCACCCTGTCTCCATCAGCCACCTCTCAGCATATTTGACCCAGAGCTCCTCAAAACCTTTGGATTCTGCCTGTTTCCAGCACACAGCATTTAATTGGCCTGCAGTACCATCTGCACAAATCCAAGCAGAAAGGGACAAGAAATATCCTTCAAATGCAAAGAACCTGGGAAATAAATAGAAGACCTGATAGAAAAAAAAATATTAAGGGTGAGGAAAAATGGAAAAAGAAGAATGCTGGAGATTGCAGCAGCCTCAGAGATAACCCAGGGACATTTTTTATCACTAAAAGTCCATTTTCAGTCACAGATGGGACTTTTTTCTCTTAATCGCTTTCCCAACAGCAAACCACGAAGTTGCAATAACCTAAATCACCAAAGGACAAAGCAATTGCAAGTCCTTTCTCCCCTGGACAGTTGCCAACTCAAACTCTGCTAGATACAGGGGGGGATAAAAAAATTCACTGCAACAGGTCTCCCAGAGGGAAAACAGAACAAGGGTAAAGGATAGGAGGGGAAATTGGGAGTGAAGCTCCACTCAACTGCAGGATGAACTTGTGCACAGAGCCCTTAATGACTAACCTGCTGTGGCTGCCTGAGGAAGTTTGTAGAAAAACCTCCCATTTTTGTCATCACCAGAGGCTCCAGCCCTGGTAAATAACAAGTTGGAAACTTTGTGAGCAGTGTCATGTAATAGAAATCACTGGAGGCAATGGAATTTTGAAGGGAAACTGTAATACTCAGCTTTCACATGCTGTTACTTGGGAGGTCTGTGCCCGGAAAACGTCCCTTACCACCCATACAGGGAAGGCCAGGGAGATCAGCAGGAGTTTGTACAAGGATTTCAATAGATCAGGATATTTGCTGGTTATTTTGAAAAAGAGCTGCTTACACTGCCTGATGTAGGAGAAAAACCTGAAAAAATCTAGAGCAGAGAAAGAAATATATGAAAATCCATGGTAGTGCGTGGGAAGGCACCAGGACACAGAGCTGGAAAGGATCAATGGCTTGTCCAGCAGCCCTAGAATAAAGCATTTAAACTGTTTGGAGACTGCTTTCTCACAGAGCTCTCTGCCCAGCCAGTCTGTGAGTGCTGCAGCAATATTATCCACACTGAGAAATGCCCAGGATTGAGGGCATGAGTGGCACAATCCCTCCAAGGGATTTCCCTTTAGGGATGGCAAGATAGTGACAGAGAACAAAAACCTAGGCTGGGGAGAAAAAAAATTACTCTGATCTAGTGCTGACTGCCAGAGGGAAACTCAGAGCAGGACTTGTCTTCCCATGGAGTAAGAACTGAACTCTCCCACTGCTCTCTGCCACCTGCTTCTCACTAAGTTCCCAGTCTTGTGCCTTCAGGATCTCCAGGCACCTGCCAAAGCCCTTCCAGGCTCTGTGATAAGCCAGGAATGCAAATCTGGGTGCAAGTCTTGTGTGTGAGGTGCTGTGCTGGGACCCAGGGGCACTGGGGTGTCTGCAGCAACATCCCTTTTGTCACAGGGACACATCCTGTGCCATCAAGGGATTAGACAGCCTTGAAGTGTGGCAGGAGAGTAGAAAACCCAAATGTATGAAGGCATTAACATCTGGGCATAACCTCAGGATGCTTCTGAACTGGAACAGAAAATAGAAAGGGAGGTGAAATCCCCATTATTCAGGAGAAGAAATTCTGTTATTTTGGCTTTTGTAGATGCCTGGGTGTTGGTGTACACAGCCAAAGCTCCCTGAGAAGCCACACCCTGTGAGAAAATCCTAGAGGATGCAATAGCAGTGCAGCTAGTGGAATTACCCTGAAACCCACAGGTTTCACAGCTCTTTCTAGTAGTGGTTTTAACCATCCAGTGCAGGTTTTCTTAGGGCAGGGAGAATTATTCTTGCCCTTTCATAGAATACGATGCACAAGAACCAGCAATAAAGCCGTTTTCTATTAAGCTCTATTGCTTTCAAGGGGGTAAAAAAGGCCAGGAAACATCACTCAAGATACATTTCCCCAAACTTATGGGTTCTTCTTACTTCTTAGTTTAAGTTAGGATTTGAGAGTTGGACTCCCCACTCTTGGCACCCAGGTCATTTAGTTTTGCGATAAAAACCAGGTATGCCACAGTCAAGAGCTGACTGGGACCCAGCTTTGGACTGAGCCCAAGTATTCAGCTCCCAGTTCAGGATTTGCCTGGCAGACAAACAGAGGGGGTTTCCATGGCCATTGCTTTGGTGTCCAAGCAGTGAGAGACACAACCTGCTCTATAAAACATTCACTTTTCCACATTTCCACTAGGAAAGGACTGGGCAAAACTTTCCTGGGATACAGTTCAAAAATGGGAGTAAAAACATCTTATCCTCCTCAGCCTTAACTTAATCCTAGGAGGGGAAGGAGGAAGAGGAAGGGGGTTCTCTGATGCAAAGGAGGCATCCTGCAGAGATGGAGCTGCCTTTAAAGTTCCTGCAGCACCAGAGGTTCCCTAACAAAGAGCAGTGTGGTGGCACATCTTGGGGGACACCTGGCTCTTGGGTTTGTCATCTCTGGCTTGGAGCTGCTCAGTGTGAGTAAAGCAGAGTCTCTCAGTCGCTCACACACACACACCCCCTCCAAGGGATGCTCCTTGGCAGCCTCCTCACTTTAAAATATAGAACAGGTGCTGCAGAGAGATCTCCACATCCTCTCAGCCATTACCTTGACCAGCCTGCAGCCCCAAGCAGTGCTGCCAGGGGTGCAGGTGATGGCTGGGAGCTGGGTGGAGACACCACAGGAGCTGCTTTTGGTGTAAGTCAAAGCACCCATGCTGCCCTGTCTTCAGGGAATCTGGTTTTCCTCATGTGGTGCAGAAGCAGAGATACAGAGGGGCTGCAGAGCACATGTCACCACCTGCATGTGCTCTGTGCACAGCTGGGGAGGAGGATGTCTGCTCCAAACACTGCTGAAGAGCCCAGGACCAGGACATCATTTCCCATGGCAGATAAACACCTGAAGTGGATACCTGAGCTCTTTCACCTGGGCATCAGCTCAGTCTGAGTCATCCTTCAGGCAAACAGCAGCAGCTCTGACACTGCAGCCTCAGGGCTGCAGCTAAAAATAAAATTGGAAAGGGAGAAAAGCATTCTTAGCCTCAGCTCTGTTCCAGAGCCCCCCAGGGGACACTGGGATTAAGGGGAGAGGAGATGGCAAGGCCCAGGAGGTTGGAAGCACAGCTCTGGACTGAGTGTGCTGGGTGTGCAGCAGCTGCACCTGCAGCAGAGGGGATGCCACCTCCTCCCTGTTTTCAGGGAGGAAAGATAAAACTAAGCAAAGGAAACATCCAAAAGGCCATGCCAAGCCCCAGTGCACAAGGCTGTGATCACCATGCTGTAAATCCTCACCTGCATCCCTTCGATTTTGGGCTGGTGCTGCCTCCTGGCAGGCTTGTCTCGCTCTCTGGAACGGTGTATGTGGAAGATTTATTCTCCCCCGGCAGGCTCAGCTCACAGGCTGGCTCTCCACAAAGGTCACTCTGCTCTGTTAGCACCGGCATTTCAGCCAGATTTGGCAACAGGAAGCCAAGGCCCACCAAAATTTGGCTTTGCAGTAATTTCTCCTCCTTCCCCTTAGTTAGAAAACAACTTCCACTGAAACATGGCTTGAGAGATTTCCTTTAAAAGAAACTCAAGCTTCAGGGCCACTTGTCAACCAAAACGATACAAAGTTGAACAAGTTTGTGAGCTGACTGAGACTGAGCTATGTCTCAATCTGCCTTTGCCAACTAACACTGTACTCCAGCAGCAGACCCAGCCTAAATCCAGGAGCTGGAGCTCACAGGGTGCTCCACTGCCTGGGGCAGGGCTCACAGAGCTGCTGCTCAGGAGCAGATTGGCTCCCTGGTCCCCAGCCCAATTTTTCCATGCATTTGGCAATACCTGACAGAGCCTTCCAGCTGCCATGGTACTTTCTCCCAGCCCCAGGAAGGGGGGACTTTCACAGCTGATACACTTTTATGGCTATTTAAGATCTGATTGAAGTTCCTGCTGTCACAGCAATTTAAAAAAGTAATTTTTCATGTTTCGAGGAAGGCTGTCATGAAATGCAGACAAATTTTCATCATCTATCCCCCTGGCCCCCCCAAAAAACCCCAACCTAGACTGGAAATAAAGAAGTCTTTTCATAATTAGAGTGGAGGGGCACTGGCACAGGTCACCCAGAAACGTCCAAGGCCAATTTGGACAGGGCTCTGAGCAGTGTGGTCTGGTGGAAGGTGTCCCTGCCCATGGCAGGAGGGTCAGACTAGATAACCTGTAAGGTCACTTTCAGCCCAAACTATTCTATGATTCCATGAAGATCCTGTGTGGACAAGAACATAATTACAGACCTGCAGCAGACAGCTAGAGCTGTGTGAACCCAGCAGAGCCACCACAGCTGTCGGATGAACGGATCCCATTGGCACCAACACTTTTTACTTCAAAACTTTGGGCACCCCAAACCAGAAAATCCCATGATTTTTAAACTCAGCTCAACATAAACTTGCATTTTCCTGTGGTGGGAAGTGCCTGGCCAGACCATGAACATGACTGCTGAGGATGGAGGGGCCCACCATGGGTGCACCTGAGGCTGTGGTCCAACAATAAAGCACTTCTAGATAACAAGCCATCATCTCTCCCATGTCTCCAAAGCCTTTGTGCACCATAAATCAGTTTCCAGGCTTTTTCAGAATTGGGTTCACACCACCAAAGCCTCAGGTCACACATACTCAAGAGCTTCATGGGAATTCAGTGGTCACTTGTGCTTGTCAAAAAATACTACTTAAGCTCCTGGGAAAGGCAGGTGCTCTATCTGATTTTAATCACGGAGAGGAGCATTATCCAGTGGTTTAGGTATAGCAAAAATGCAAACCATTATATCCAGCAAGGATAAACTGAGTTTTGTTGAGCTTCTGAGTGAGTTTTTAAACAGTTGAGAGAGAGTGACCATGGCAGCTCAGGGGAAGCAGTTCAGTGTCTCAGTGTCCAGCACCTTCTCTTCACTGCTTCCATCTTTTACAGCCACACTCATCACTTCCCAGGGCAACAGTCCAGGAAATGCACCCAGGAAAAGCTCTGGGACATCTGGATTGTGCTTGCCTGATGTGCAGAAGTTTCCATGTGCCCAGCACCCCTAGATGGGGACAGTACTGTTGCCTCTTGACAGCTGTGCTTCCTGACTCTGGCAAGCAGAAAGCATCTTACTGCCTCCAACTGTTCCTCTAAATTTTGTTTAGGCCATGTAAAAGTCTGCATGCTCCAAAGCACCCATTTTTGGGGAAATAGGAAGGCTCTCAGGTCACCCTGGAGGGATAGAAAAGCCAGTGACAGGCAGTGGCACACTCAGAGCAGCTCACAGGAGATATCAAAGCAGCTCAGAGCCAGCATCAGCTGGCACACCTGGCATGAACCAAGCCCCCTAAAAACCACTGATGGGGAAACATGGAGAGGGAGACAAATGATGTGATGAGACCTTCCCTCCCTGCCTTCTTCCATCCATGCTGACAGCCAGCTGTGAGGAGCTTAAGACTGGGTGCTGGTTTTTAAATGTCAGTTTTCTCAGGATGTGAAGATTTAAAGACAATACTTGACTCTTCTCCAAACACGTGGCTGTCTATGATTAACTGCTGTGCCCTTCTATGACCCTGGCTTGGCATAGACCAGGGGTTAACCACACATCTAAAAAATGGAGACTATATATGTTGATATTTTATATAAATATGAAACACAGGAGACAGCCCAGCATTGTAAAGAATGAGACAGCAGAAAATCAACCCAAGAAGCACACCTGAACTGCAGAGCACAAGAGCCAGGCCACAGAAGATTGATGCATTTCCTGCTCTGTGACTCTCGGGAAGGCAGCACACCAATGGCATGCTAATGCACACACAGGAATGAGACAGAAGCATTCCTAGTGAGTCCTCTGGCATTTTTTCTGCCCAGTATGAAAGACAACTTCCCATGGGCACCAGACCAAACTTGAGATGTTCCTCTTGAAGCACAAAAGAGCAAAAACCCCAACAAACACCTCCCTTTCCTCACCTCCTTACCTTACCTTACCCTACCCTACTTGGTGATGTTAGTAGAACATCACCAACTCCTCCTGCACCACCATCCTCTGCTCCTCACCTATCTCAGCTGATATAAATGAGCACAGAAATTAGTGGAGGCACACCCAATTAGCTGTAGCTGACACCACCCCTCCAATCACCCATCTCACCTGCCAGACGTGCAGCAGATTCAGAAAGGAGAAACACAGGAAGAAAGTGGTGGTATTTCAAAATAACTATTAGCAATGCTTGGTGTTTGTTTAGTTTCTCCAGAGCAGCCAAGGCAGGCCTGTGTCTAGCAGACTCAATTCACTGCCAAGAAACAAAATCATACATGAAAATTATTAAAATTACTTACAAGCAGAAAACTTTCTGTCAGAGCATCTTGCAGCACTGCACGAGCACCAATGAGTGCAAGACCCTCTGTGAGGCACAGCAGGACACTGAAGCCAAACACCAGCCCTGCTCTAGCTCCATCTCTTTGGGCAGAAGAGGTCTGAGATGGTACAGGGAGTCCTGGCTTGCTGCCTGCCCCTGGCCACCAGGTTTTGGTCCCAGTGGTTGGGGAGGAAATCTGTAATAAAATCCCAGAACCCAGCAGGAAAACGCATCATATCCATGTGCTGCATGAAAAGAAAGTTTTCTCCACATACTCCCCAAGCCCTACAAAACTGAATATTAGGAAAAAAAAAACATATCAAACTGCTATTGATCTTCCAGCCAAGGCTTGCATTGAGAAAACATTTTTTCTGTGTACTCCACTTATAAAACAAGACAAGGAATCAGAGACATCACAGCTCAGTTGTATCTCCTAGAGACCAGCTAAATACCACATTAGACATGGCAAGACCAGCCAAGATAGGAAGAGAACCCACCCAAATTTCAGACCAGACCGTAAAATTAATTTGTTTTCCACAATTTGGGCAGTGGAGTCATCCCTGTCACCCTCCCAGCCAAACACGTGTCTGAGGGGTCTGTTTTCCTTTTCCATGTGCATTTTAGTAGAGTATTTTGGACTTTGAGAAAATAAAGTGCTACACAGAAAGTTCCACCGAAGTAAGAGGACTTTGAGTTCTAAATCTCTATCTAGAATGGGAAATTAGATTGGCAACTGTTATGGTCCAATTTATAAAGTTCTTAGAAATGCCCCTGCCTGAATTAAGGTGCAAATGAGACCATATGCCAAAGTCAATAATATGGATTTCATTTGACAGTAAGTATGAGAGAGAGAGAAGGGGGAAGAACAAATAGGAAAGAGGTGGGGGGATGGAAAGAGAATAGCAGAGACAGAATACAGAAAATGTGATCCCTCTGTGGATCCCACTGGTGTCTGGATGATCCTCTCCAGCTGGTCTTCTGGTGGTGAGGGTGCCCAGAAAGCAGAGAATGCGAAGGGTTAATGTAATTCCCACCTCAGGCCAGGTGGGAATGCCCAGGAGCCTCCCCTGGCAGGGGGTGCAGATTGACACAGTCTCTGCAGCAGACTCTGGGTCTGTGCCATCACTCTGCATCCTGTGCAGTCCTGGGGTGCGAGGCCCCTGGGGAGCACTTTGGGGCTCTTTGATGGGTTCTGAGTCCCCCCCAGCTGCCTCCCACGGGAATGTCCTGTGGATGTGTGTCCTAGGGTGACAGAAAACCCTTCCTAGGGCTGGGGTTCCCAGCAGGGCTGGTTTGTGTAGGGGAGGATGGGTGCTCAGTGCCTCTGACCAGAGGTTACACCCCACACCCAAAACCTCCTCCTCCCCCTCAGCTGGGGGAGTCTGTGCAAACCTGGCCTCTGTGCGCCGTGGTCTCCCCCACCCCAAACCCAGTCAGGGATGATTTTCTGCTGTGTCTGGCTTTCCTCTGAGTGCATTCTTTCCCCTCAGCCTTGTTTACCTCTCCCCAGGGCTGAGATGATTGAACCAGAGTGTCCCCTTTGTCTTATCGAGGTGGTTTAACTCACAGCCCAAGGCTCCAGTCAGGCATCTTCAAGGAGGGGTGGACTTCTGTGGTTGTAGTTTTTGCTATAATGGGCAAAACTCCTTCATAACAATGTTTAAGCCTGAACCATTTTAGTCTCTGACAGCAGCGCAGAAGTAAACTTCCACCAGCTCGTGGTACTGTTCTGTAGGCTGTTATTTCAGTGTTCCATAGGAAACTGCTTTTACAGTTTTGAAGCCATTCCCTGTGTCCTGTCAGTGCAGGCTCTTGCCCAAAGTCCCTCTCCAGCTCTCTTCAAGCCCCTTTAGGCACTGGAAGGGGCTCTGAGGAGCCTTTTCTTCTCCAGGCTGAACACCCCCAGCTCTCCCAGCCTGTCTGCATAGCAGAGGTGCTCCAGCCCTCAGAGCTCCTTCACAGCCTCCTCTGGACCTGCTCCAGCAGTTTGTCCTTCCTGTGCTGAGGACACCTGGGCCAGATGCAGCATTCCAGAGGTGGGGGTCTCAAGTAGAGGAGGGGCATCACCTCCTTGACCCGCTGCCCGCACTGCCCACCAAAGATGAGAGTGACTTTCTGGGCTGTGAGCACACACTGTCAGCTATGCCCAGCCTTTCATCTGCCATTACTCCCAAGAACTTCCCGGGATTGCTCTCTATCCCTTCCCTCCTCAGCTTGTGTTGATAGCCGGGGTTGCCCCAACCCAGATGCAAGGCTTTGCTCTTGACCTTGTTGAACCTCATGAGGTTCCCATGGGCACTCCTTGAGCTTGTCCAGCTCCCTCTGGATGAAATCCCTTTGAACCCTCTCCTATTTGCTCTGTTTCAGGTGTGTGAGATCCAAATCCACCTCAATTAACAGGTTGAGTTTTCCTAATTTGACAGGGCTGTCCCACTCCCAGCAGTCATCAAGGGGCATTTGCTCCTCCCTTTCTGTAGGATTAGGATGCAGCCAGTAATTCTTCAATTTTAAATTGCTCCAACAATGCAAATATTTCTGGCTGTTTCCACTGCTGCATTTGCTGCCCAAGATATTTCATTTCTCAGTTCAGCAAGCCCTACTCAAATGGCCACAGTGTGTTATTTGTCATTATTTATCTCTTGCTTTGATCAGAAGTGAAGGAGGACAGCAAAGGCAGGCAAGAAAGTGTGTTTCAACTGACCCTGGTTAATTTTGGATTAGAAATTATGAAAGTCTTGGAAATGCAAAGTGCTGAGCCCAAATTCTGGGACACTGGGGACCACAGGAGTCAATCCAAAGATGAATTGTGACCCATTCATGAAAGGACTTACATCACGGTCTGTCACAGGAGGTAAGAGGTCTCCTTCATCCTGAGTCTTAGATCTCCACAGAGTTTTTCAGCATTAAAACAGCCTCAAAATTGATTTGAGTGTTTGCTTCTGAACAAAGTTTGTAACCAACATTTACAATACTATTTGGAAAACTAAAGTGAGCAAAATCAAGCTCTCACATAAAATTCATGGCAAAGCAGTGGGTTGGCTTCCAAGCTCTCACGCTGTGCACTGGCTCCATGAAATTATGTTATGCATTTATATCCACTCCTTGATGAGGCACTTGCCTATTGTAGGGCAATAAAAACCTAACCTAACTCCAGTCTTTAGCTGGTGCAAGCCCACACTGACTTCAGCTATTTTCCCCTCACAAGGATCTTTTTTATCTCTGCAGTAAAAGTGCTGAGGCTATTTCCAGTTCTTCCACAGGGATGTAAAATGGGAAGAGATATGAGTTTTCTCTCTTACCTTCATTAATATGGTAGCCCAGGTTTTCCAGCAAATTCCAACAGAAACAAATCTATTTTTAACCAAATCACTGCAGTCAGCCTTCAAGGCCTGCTATAAAAATGACTAAAGAGTGTTTTCTCTGGTGTGCCTTGATGAAAGCCATTTTATATTCTTCTAGCAGCACCAGGGGCTCCATGCAGGTGCCCAGCCAGCTCCTCAGATCCAGACATGACCATGGGGACTATCCCAGCTGGCAGGAGGACAAAACCTAAGGAAATCTGGGATTTGAACTGCACACCTACAACATGACTTACTGTACATGACCCCCATTCTAACAGCCCAGACCAGCTCTGTCCTACACCTGTGAGCCCCTCTTGCTACCTCAAACCAGACAGGCTCTTGCAGGTTAGGAAATCCTTGAGTCACCAGGAGTGGTCACAGTCCTCCTGTCTCCTCCTCTATTCCCTCTTGCTATTCATCAGGAGCCCAAACCCAAGAGAGGCAAGAGGAAATTCCTCCCTTTTTTTGCTTCCTAAAGAGACCGACTTTCATCCCCCATTTTCCCATCTCCGTGCCTTGAGCTGTCACAAGAGGGAGGACAAGGGCTAGCCTGTAGTTTGAATTGTCCCATTGTGATGGCTGTTATGTTCTAAGGGGAGGAAAACTGGGCAGGGAAGGTGATGGGAACACCTCACTTCATGTTGTTGTTCCAGCAGCATGGGATCACAAAGGACAATCCTTGCTCCAGCGCTCTTCAGGGATAACCAGAGGTGATTTAGCTGGTCACCTCCAAGGTCCCATCTTTCCTGAGGGGACCCACCTGTGTGAGGTGCCATGTACTCTTTGAAAAGCATGCTTGAAGCCAAAAAATTTTATTTCAGTGGTGGGATGAGGGCCTTGGTCGTGGGATGGGGAAGCCACCTCTGCAGCACCAGGCTGGAGCAGGGTGCAGTTCAGGGTGCAGCATCCTGGTGTGGGGGCAGCTGGTGCCCACGTGGGCAGGGCCATACATCTCTGCTCAGCCATACATCCATGGCACCCATTATGCTCAGGAGATCTCCCAAATGTGCACCCCCAGCAAATTTCTTTCCTCCTGCCATGTCTGGGAATGCCACCTTCTCTCCATACCCACACGTGTGGCTGGCCAGTGGTGAGAAAAGCCCCAGATTAACCTGTCTGACAAAACAGAGTCTGTCACACTGCCTGGGAGGAGGAATATATCCAAACCCAGCCCAGCTGCCTGGGTGGGAAGAAAGCAGTTATTACAGTAAACTCCATATACATTATTTATCAAATGGAGCCTCTGCAGCAGGACCATGATTCATGGCTCTGCTCCAGCTTGCTCATGCTCTCTCTGACTGTCTTTTTAATGGGACATGATAGAAAATCTTTGCAGGCTCCTTATGGTCACTGACCCAATGTTGTTCCCCTCCTGAGGAGATCCTGCAGGTCCCCAAAGGACAACCTGGAACAAGCCTTGGCCAAGCACCCTCCAGGCAGCTCCACCGTAGCAGCTTTGTTCCAGCCTCAAATCTGTTCCACAAGTATCTGCTGCTGGTCTTTACATTCCAGGGAAATTACAGTGGGAAAGTGAGTAGAAAATATCAATTATTGGGAGGTTCAAACAGGACAATCCCTGCTGCTACCTGCCAGGTTGCATGTGCATATAAATCGACTGTAACGTGCTGTTTAGTTTGAGTAATACATTAAAAAGAAAGGAAAATCTGAATTTTTTTCCAGTATGGGGCTTATAAAGCAGGTTGGGGAAAAGTCACAGCATACTCAACTCTGATCACATCAGCTCTGCTTCATCTCTGTGGTGTAAAATTACATGTGAAAGGAAAATTCATGCAAAAATGCACCAGATGAGCATTCCTTTTCCATCCCCCAAACTTTGGGTAAGGGTATAAATGACTTGGCAAACTGAAGAGCAAGTAGAAAACAACTGTGCTTATTTGACTTCAGCAGGTGGGCTTGCTTTTACTGAAAGCAAACCAAGTTCCTGTGTGCTCCTGCTCAGAGTTCCCAGGGGAATGTGCTGAATGCACTAATTATGGTAAAAAACTAGGGAGATTATAGGGATCTTCCTCTGCTAGTCCACAGCACTGCTCTCCATTTAAACATGGTCGGGGTGGTTGTATGGGGTGACAGAGGTTAAGGTGCATCCAATGTGACTTTGTGCTTCATTGTACGCCCCTTTATCTTCATCAAGGCATATGCTCCATCTGTGCTGGGGTAATGGGTGGCAGCATTTTGGCAAAGAAGCATCCCAAGCCAGGTTTGCATCTGCTCCAGCTAAGCCCTGGGGAGGTCTGGGTTGATTTGCAGACTCTAATGCAATATGACAGCCAAGCACCAGGCAGATGAGCACAAGGGCTCACTGCCGGCACCAGAGCGAAATGCTGGGAGCAAATGGGAAAAAAAGCCCCGTGCCCATGGCTGAGAGTGATCCAAATCCCTGTGGCTGCTCATGGGATGTGAGTCCACAGCATAACTGAGGTGGAATGAATGAACCATGGAGGCTCTCGTGTCTGGTTTTCTCCATGCAGGAGTGTCTTGGTTTGAAAAGCCAGGTGTCTGCTAAGGAAGGCAGGAGCCTCCCCTAAAATGAAAAATGTAAACCCCCTCCCTCCCAATTATTATAATTTTGAAATTAAAGGGCTCTCAGACAAAGATATGGGAGTAGGAATAACAGTTCTTTACTAGGAAAATTTAAAATACAAGTGCAATAGTACAAAAAACCACTGACAGAGTCAGAATAGGAGCTGACACCCTGTGGGTCAGGGTGGTGGCAGCAGTCCCATCCCATGGTGGCTCGGCCCTCCTGCAGTGCCAGCTGTGCTTCTGCTGGAGCAGGGATCCTGGACAAGAGTGGAGTTTTCCTCTGAAGCTCCAGGGCTGCTGGAGATGGGCCTGGGCTTCCTCTGGGAATGCAGTGGAGAAGAAAGCTGCTCCTCTGGGAATGCAGTGGGCAAAGGCTGCTGTGGTGTTCCAAAGTCAGATTGTATCCAGGTAGGAATGCTTGGCTCCTCCCCCTGGGCAGAGCATCTCCCCATGGGATGATGGAATTTTCTCAGCCATGCAGGGACACTCACTGGCCATGAACAGAAGAGATCTCCTGGAGGGAGGATTGGTTGTAGAAGAGATAAAGAAAACTGACAATGAACAGAGGATAACTGCCTCATCTCTAACAAATGGGGATAGAATAAAATACACATCCCCAGCCACATCTTCCAACCTGACAAGAAGGATGAGTGGATACTACACTGACCAGTCCTGCCTTATCCTGACATCTGCAAGTCTCTGCCTGTGCATCAACATGCAGACAGACAGACAGGCAGACAGAAGGATGACACTGAGTGGGGAGTGGTGATAAAGTTGTGTTTGTTGGAGAGGGAGAAGAAGTGAGGTTTGTCTGTCCTGGGCAGCAGCACATTTGCAGTACTGTTAGTGGAGTCCACACCACACAGGTCCTACATCACCCTCCAAAATTAAATACCAGTGCCTCTGCTGAAGATAAAACTGAAATCATATTTATTTTTGTGCTTACATTCTTGTTGCCATGTAATAAAGTGCTGCCATGTTATTAAAGAGGATTTAGAGGGTATTTATGCCCTGTGATGCTCCACAATTGCAGCTAATTTCTCATTTACAGCTTCTAAGCATCTACAGTGGAACCCCAGGAGCTGCTGGGGCAGGGACAATGGCCATCACAGGGCTTGGGAACATAGTGCAGAGCTTTAGCACTGAAGGCTAGCATCTTGAAAGGTCTGTCCCCATCCCAAAATCTTCCTTCAGAAAATTAAACTCTTCCCAGGCACAAGGTAGGGTGATGACCCAGAAGCACCTTTATGTGCAAATGGGAGTGCTGGTGAGAACAGCAGCAGGAGCTATCCCAGTTTCTGTCCTCAGCTCTCCCTTGTAAAACTCCTTTAACTCCCAAAGACACCATGTAAGGATGAAATAAACCCTTCTGCAACATGCAAGCCTGCTGAGGGGGGATTTATTTCACAGTTCCATGGGAGTAAATATATGGTGTGAAGTGCAGGATGTGAGGGACTTTCCTAGGCAGGGAGTCCCAAAGGACAGGGCTGTCCTGGCAGCAGGGCAGCTAAGGCCATCTCCAACAGACATCAAATCTTAGTGCTCAAGGGCCAGGTTCCCAAATACTCACCTGTCACAACTCAAAACACATGCCCAGCCTCACAAGGTGGTGTGGAAGGGCTCAGTGTTAGCAGGTAACAGCTGCCATTAGGAGCTGGGATCTCAGGCACCACTGGACCAGGGTGCTGCACATGGACCCAGAGGGGAACAGGTCACCTTCCTGCAGGACATTGGGCACTATGGGTGTTTCTAGGTGTTCATATTTGTGTTGGAGAAGAGAGGAAAGCCTTTAACCATGAGCCATCCTGTGCCATACCATGTGTTTGCAGCCTGTGCTGCATCCCAGCATTGCCCACGGAGCGCTGGGGCTGGTAACAGTGAAGAGGGACAGGCAGTGGCCAGACCAAGCTCACTGCTAACAGCTTTCACTATGAAACTGGGCACACACCTTGGTCTTCAGTATAAAATCAGGTGCCCATCTTTGCAAGCCAGTCACAGAAGCAAATTTTGCACTGAGCAAGAATTCCTCTGTGGTGTGTGTTTAAACATGGTTTGAATGGGGAGCTGATAACGTACCTGTAAATATATGTATATATAAATGAAGGCAACATCGAAATTTGCTCTTTAAAAATGCTGGGATAGACTCAGATTACAGCTGTGACCTCACTAAAATAAGACTTAACCTGGTGATTCACAGACTTCACAGGGGAGCAGGCAGGAGGCAGCTGTTGAGGCAATGTGAAGCCAGACATGCTGGATCCAGACTCTTAATGTGAAAATAAAAGGAGTTTCCCCCCAAAACCTCTGCACTAAGCTGTTGCTTGCTTTCCTGTGGCAGTTTATAGAGGCTATTGATATATTCCATGGCAATTCAACAAAAGAATATGCAATGAAAGCAAGACATAACATAGGTTGCAATGACAGAGGTGTGTGTGAATTTTTAAACTGGCAGAATGTGCAGTTGGGAGATCCACAGACTTCTTCACCTACATATAGTTAGGGAAAACTGGTAAAAGCATCAAAGTATTTCCTCCTTTAACATGTCACTGGTCAGCAGGGTGAAAATCATTTCCCCTCTGAGGGCTGATGGTGACAGCATGGAATGGAAGTGGAAACACTCAGTTGTGTTTTTCTTGCATGGTGCAGGTTTCCTTGTTGGTCCTCAGCTTTGGCCCCATAAGTCCACAGGATCTGGCAATCAAGCAACCACTGTTACAGTGGATGGTTTGCTTCTCTAAGCTTTGCACCTCCTTTAATTTCCGCAAAATCCTGCAACAGGCTGTGTTTGGAGGGGTGATAAGGATTGCAGTTAAGCAGAGAGTGCAGAAGGAGTTCATAAGGGAAAAGGCTTCATTTGGTTTCAAGCAGCAAGGGCCTTCACTCTCCCCCTGGAATTAATACAATGAAAACCTTTTTAACAGACAAATTACACGTCGGCAGATCAGTAATAACAGGGCACCAGTGCTGTTTCCCCTCAGAAAGCTGCAGGAGGGAACTGGTCTGCAGAACATGCTGCATCTCTCCATCTGCTCAGGAGGATCCTACTGGTGCAGACCAGTCTAGTGATACCAAATTTGCAGCAGCTTCAGCTGCTGAGGAGAATTATTTCCACTATTTCTCCATGAGCAGCTGCTGCAATGAAGCAGCTCTTCTTTCCAGTGGGACAGGAAAATCACGGGAGTTTCTTGCTGAATCACAAAGCAAAGCAAAGTAAGGCACTCACCACAGGGTCTGAGAATCCTAGAATCATTTGAGTTGGAAAAGACCTCTAAGATCAGGGTCCAAACATGAATTTGGCACTGCCAAGCCCACCACTAAACTCTGTCCCCAGGTGCCATTTATTCAAGTTTTTAAAAATCCCTCCAAGGATGGTGATTCACGCCTTCCCTGTGTGTCAGTGCTTGATGTGTGCCTTGCCATGCACACATCCTCACCTGCCATGGCTGAAGGACGTGGCAGCCAGGAGAGATTTAAATGTCAAGGCAAAAATGATGCTGATGGATGGGAAGGATGAGTTGCCCTGAACCAGCGAGTACTGCAGCCTCACTTTGGAGATCCCAAAAAACTCCAGAGCTAGGATCCTGAGCTTGCAATGCAATCTACATCAGTTTTCCAGCTGTGTGATCACCTTGGAATGACAAGTCTATGGCTGGGATACCATGGAGCTGAATTTCCTTCCCAATGAACCCAAGAGGAAAGCTGCATGGGCTGCATCCTGCCATAGCATGGAACAGGCACCATCTGCACTAAACACTTGGTTTTGGCAGCCTTGAAAACCATCCATCAGCAGGTGGTTTTGGCTTATGGAAAACCTGCAAGACACTTTTCAGCATTAAAGTCCAAATAATACACTCAGAGGCTTCCCACATCACCACACCCTGGGGTCACTCCCACCATTAACAGCAGTGGGAGCAAATCCATCACAGAGGTCCAGCTCCTGCCAGTTGTGCTCCAGCAGGGAACATCACAGCTCTCATCACATGGTTCAGGGACTGCTGGCTGTTAGCAAAGACCTGCCTGCTTCTGCCATGCTGAGGAAACAGGCAGCAAACTCTGTTTCTTGATGGTTTCTTGGTCAGCATCGAGGATGAGCACAGGCCTGAACTCCAAATAGATCTGATTTTCCAGCTGGGCATCTGCACCAAACAGCAGGGCTTGGGCTTTACCTGGTGTTCAGAAAAAGGGAGTGGAATAACTGTAAATAAATATATGTACACATATCCATCTCTGTGTGCTCTGAGTAGATTAAAAGGTTTCTCACTCAAAAAAAAAAAAGTTCATTTTCACATCTTTAGTGACTTCAAAAACATTTTAATACACAATATATGGCTGAAGAAACAAATATTTTCCTTTCTCAAGCATCTTCCACGGCAATGTTGGACTTTTTTTTAACCAAAGCAATTCATCAAAACTGCCAAGAAAATAGAAATATTGTTGGACCATCGAAATATTAAACTATCCCCACAAAATGCCACAGATAAAACTGCTGGCATCATACTCATTGTGCAGACCTGATGTCTCTGCCCCCATCCTGGAAAAACCCAGTTTGCATTTGCTACATTCACATTGCTAAGTTATAAAAAAAGGGCAGCAGATGCTGCATTTTGGGGGGATGCTGTTCCCCCCACCCCCCAAACCACTGCCACACTGTTAATGACTTTCTCAGCACAGCTGCTCCAAGCATCCACACACACAGGTTTCCTTTTGCATTCATCCTCATAAAGCTGCTCACACAGATACAGCCCATCAGCAAAATGTAAAAATAACTGAAAAGATATAATTAGGGTGGATGCTCTGTGGATTTAATAGGTTTTTATATTTCTTCCTTTGCTGGCCCATAAAGCACAAATCCTGGATGGAGAGAGGCTGATGGGGAGGGAGAGAGAGAGCTTTGCTGTGGTATATGTTTGGCAAAACCCTCAAATATTTTTCTCAGTTTTCTATTGCCTGTATTTTTTATTGAGCACCACAGAGAAACTGCAGCAGATTGATTCTTTCACAGCTCCCCAAAGTTGAAATGCTTTGGAGCCAAAAGCTCAATGCCTGCCAAACTTCATAATTAACTGCAATAACTCTTTAATTTGAACTTTAATTCAAACACCCATGTTTTAGGAGGATTGTAGGGGGAAAAAAGAAGAGCAAAACAAACCAAAGGTAGCCAGTTCTGGTAAAATATAGAAGCAGCCCCAAGCCTGTGCTGTGCCAGAGGCAACTGGAGATCAGCTGTCCTATCCTGATCATGCAGAAGCCATTCTGGGATGGAGAGGCATTGTCCCAGTCCAGCAGAAAGTGAAGGAGAAGGACACTGACATCACACACCAGGGAAGTGACAGGCTCAAAGCTGCCTTCACTGCCCTGGATGGGAGGTTTTCCAAGGCCACCTCTAGGGATGAAGGGATCAAAGCCATCAAAAAAGCCACCAGCTGGGAGTTTTATCTGAACTTGGGGACAATAAAGGTGCAATTAAAAAAAAAGACTAAAAGTGACCTAGGTAAATTTGCTCTAATGCAACCAATTTTACACATTAAATTACACAGAAATTGGCTTATTTTCCTTGTGAGAGGGGGATGAAAAATATACAGTCCCGGATCTGTTCCCCCAGTCAATGATTTTTAATGGTTCTGTCACTGCAGTGTGAGCTGGACTGGGAAGCATCAGGAGCACAGGAAAATGAGGAACCCAAAGGAGGAATGTTCATGCAACTTCTCTTCCCAGGTAGACACGACTCAAGCTGTCAGACTGCTCATGCAGCCCCAGAGCTCTCCCAACCCACCCTGGCTGAGCTCCTGTGATGGGTCCTTTAGGGAAAAGCAAACTGTTGACATGAGAAGCAGGAGACAAAGCGGGACCAGATAGGGAATGGAGATGACGGAGCTCAGGAATGCATTCACAAATTTGGCAGGGCTTCAGAGCTGTCAGCCCAAGCCTCTGGGAAGACGTTGAGGATAGGGATGTCTGGCCTGCTCTGGGTTGGAGGACATCAAGGAGCATCCACCTGCCCTGTGCATTCAGCCAGGTTTGAGCTGGGGTCAGCCTGAACCATGGTGACTTTTCACAACTAAGAGCCCAACCAGTGATATGACAAGAAATCTCCCTAGCATTGTGCCCCAGGGATGCCAACGTTCCCACAGCTCATGCCCTGCCTAAGGGGCAGGAGGGGAATGCTGTGAATTGCTGCTCAGAACCTGGGCAGCTGTAATGAATGTACTGATAAAGAGATTCAGATCAATAAAGCTGGCAGCTCCTACCAGCAGATGAATGGCTTCGGGTCTGTGGGTTACAGAGTCGTTAACTACCCAACCATCCTGCTCACTGTCATTAGCGAGCAATCGCCCTGTGTATCTGCTCACCCTCCTTCATCCACCAGTCATCTCCCACTCCCTCATTCCTGCACCCACACAGAACCCTTCTCCTCCCATTCAGTTGTGCTCACAAACAGGCTCTGATGTCTCTCTTGAGGCAAGCTGGATCCGCAGAGGGGGAGAGGAAGGATTTCATTTCCCCGTGCCTAAACTGCTCCTGTAAATCCAGTTTTCCTTTGAAGCACTGGCCTGGCTCAGAGCAGCTGGCCCATGGCCACAATTACTTCCACTCTGTGCACATACAAAAAGCCAAGCGAGAGGCCAAGGATGGGGTGCTGAGATTTGAGCACCAACGAGTCAATCAAAGGCAGCCGGTGTTCATTAGTCCCTGTGCCTTCCCCATTATGCAGGGACAGGGAGTCTCTCCATGGGGCCGGCCAGGGCCACCCAGGAGCCAGCAGAGAGCCCAAAAGGGAGAGGACAACTTGAGGGAATCAGAGTCTGAGAATGTACTGATGAATGTGCAGCCCCAAATTGCCACTTACGGAGCCTGTCTCCTGTGAGCATGGTCAGAGCCATCCCATGGCAGCGTTATTTCCATTTTTCTTGCTTTTCCTAAAACCAGGAAAAAAAAGGAGAGAGCCTACCAAAGGAGTTCCAGGTGTTGTTGGAGAGAAACCAGCAAACATATATTTTCATTCAGCAGCAGGGTAATGGGGGAGGCAGGGATGCTCCCCAGGGAGCTGGAGAGCTCCAGAGGAGGAGGGCCATTAGAAGCAAGAGATAGCAATTGCTCAAGGTTATGGCATTGGCAGAGGGTGGCAAAGTGAGATGTGGTTAGTGGCCCAGAGATGAGTATTTGGTGCTTTGATAGTACCAGATTAATTGTTTCCTAAATAAAAAAGCAATAACAAGAAGAATCTCTCTTTATCACTGGTCAAGGGCTATGACAAGGTCTTCCCCCCAGCCATGGGCTCCATTCAGGATTGACTTAGGTTCCACCAATGTCGCAGTTGGGACGGCCATGATACACAGAGTATCACCATACAATTTCAGAAAGCTTCAGCCCTTACAGAGTAACACCTTACCACTCCAGATGGCTGCAAGCATCTGCTCCTCTTGTTCTTTAGCCCAACCTTGTATCCCACTCACATTCATGCATTGCACCTGTGTGCCTTCTGTTCCCTTTGGTGGTTGGTCAATGCACCTGGGTACTCCATGGCTCATTGCTGTCAGTGCTGCTCACCTGTAGCTGTAGCTCAGCCCAATAGGGATGAGGCTGGGCTGCAGCCCCACTCACAGTTACCCCAAACCGTGTCCCTACACACCAAAGCCAGCAGGACTGCATATAGGTCAAGTTGGCCCCACATGTGTCTAGATAACTGCCAAGAAGGATTTACCTCTCTGTGCTGAGCATAGTTTTGAGGCTAACACCAGCCATGCTCTTTTGCTTCTGTGTTCCCAGGTTCTCCCCACTCTTGGCTGACCAAGACTGGCTTGGAAGGCTCTCCTCTCTCCCAGGAAAATGGGGACTGATGGTGAAAACCCGGTCCTGAGGAGTGTGGTCATCAGCTTCAACTTGCTTCTGCTGGGCGCTGTCCTCAAGCCTTTTGAGTGCCGTCTGGAGATGACGACAGAGACGGCCGAGAGGAGGGCGGTGGATGAGGCGGGTGGCCTCGCCAACTGCAGCCCACCTATCAAAGAGCAGCCCATGGTCTTCCACCACATCTACAACATCAACATCCCTCTGGACAGCTGCTGCTCATCCGTGTTCAAGTCTTCGGCCGAGGAGGTGAGTTCAGAAGACGACCGGCTGGCAGAGTACACGGAGCAGACCTCCGACAGCGAGAGCCAGGTCACCTTCACCCACAGGATAAACATGCCCAAGCAGGCCTGCAAGTGCTCCACCTCCCTCCCGTCCCTACAGGAGCTGCTGAGCAGGATTGAGATGCTGGAGAGGGAGGTCTCCATCCTCCGGGACCAATGCACCTCCAATTGCTGCCAAGAAAATGCAGCCACAGGTAGTAATGCCATCCTGTTAGCTCTTGCTGGGGACTGAGGGCTTGAGCAAAAGGCAGGAGAAATAATGCAAAACCTGATGATGCCACTCAGAGTAGTGACAGAGGAAAACCAATGTTTACCCACGATGGGGCTGTGGCTTTAGTGAAAAAACTTAAAATAAATCCTCTAAGCAAGGAAAACCCGCGGGAAGGCTTTGGTCAGTTGAGTGCCTGTGCCACACTTGCTGCAAAAACTCTGTAATGGAGAGAGAGCTGAACCCCTTTACAGATGAAATTGCAGCTGGGTAGGGGTGAGCAGGGGGATCTCACAACTCTGCAGTTCTCCCAACACTCTTACACAGGTGCCACTGCTTGTGGGACAGGGAGCAGAGATGTTGCTGCTGCTCTCCTAAGCTGTGCCTGGGCTGAAGGCAGCGCCATGGGAGTTGGCAGTAAGCCCTTTCATCTTCTCTGTAAGGGGAGTGAACTTATCTGAAAAGCTGAGTTAAAAAAAAAAAAAAAAGGATTAAAAAATTCAAAAGAAATACATGAAATAAGCAAACAAAACCTAAAAAAAAAAAAAAAAAAAAAAAAAAAAAAAAAAAAAAAGGCACAATACCATCAACGTGATATTTTCACCTGAATAAAAAGATGTGCTTTTGTGGAGACCTCCAAGAGGTCCCACTAGGGTTACTCCATTAAAGGCAGCCCCTCGTTCCACCTCAGCTGTCCCTCAGGGTCAGGAAAGCAGCACTCAGCTGAAATGAGATGGGTCAGGAAGGTTTGGGCTAGCAGCTGCATTTCCATGGTCCAGGAGCCAGCATATTGATAGTTTTCCTTGTCTCAAGGAAGAGGGGCTGTCGCAAAGGGCATCCATCCCAAATGCAGCCCAGCCCTGCTCGTGGCTTCAGCACACCATGTTCTCCTTGCAAGGAGAACCACACAGGGCATTTTCCAGGGGAAAACTGCTTTTCACACCAAGAACAGCAACAGAAAGGAATAGAAATTAAAACCAACCCTTTTACCCCCAATAGACATTGCGTTTTTAATTTTAAAGTTTTGCAGCTATTAGAGTGATTTTTCCAGTGGTACCCCAACACCTCTGTGTGTAGGACACATTAAAATGAAATGGGTGCAACCAATGCTCTGGTCAAGAGTTCCACTAAAGGTGTGTTGGTCAGGGAGGGAGAAACAAGGATGGACACACAGCAGGGTGGCTTGGGCTGGCATCTATCCTGAGGCCAGTGGAAGTCAATGTGTTCCCAGCCATGGCTTCAGCCCATGGCAGCTCACAATGCCACATCCATCAGCTGCGTTAATAACTAAGACAAAACAGGAAACACCAGTCTGTGCAAAGTGAGGGTTAAAATCATGTAGGAAATGCTATGGGAAAAACCCGTTTTAAAGGAATTAATTTGAAACTCTGATGGGCCTATTTGGGTTACTTGCAACATGCATAGACAGTCCCATTAAATATTCATTGCTTGGTGAAGTCCCCACTCCCATCACAGATGTGCCAAGCTAAAACTGGAGTAATTTCATTTACTTTTACCAGAGCTGCTTTCAATTCACTGCACTGCAAAGGAATCAGGATCCCTACCCTACCACCCAAGGCAATTTCCCTGAGGAAAGCCTCTTTTCTCTAGCACACTTACAAGCAACCTCTCTCATCTTTTGATAACTACTAGAGGCTACTAGAGGCTGAGATCTGAAGAGATCCTGACTGGCATTCCCAGTATTTGCAGTTTGGATGGGAATTGTCCTGCAAAGTAACCTAAATGTGTCTGTCTGGCACAGCATGCAACTGAGCTGCTTTTACATGCTCATCTGCTACATCCCCCCACTGGAAAAGCTGCTCAGAAAATTCAGCTAGGATGGAAAATTTAGCTGGGGACAGAGTCCTGGGGCTTGGAGGTCTTCGGGGTGCAAAGGCTCCCCACGGTTTGGAGGAAGCACAGAAAGGGTTTCTGTTCTTCCTTGGTTCACATGAGGAAAAGCAGTACAAATCAGCAAGGAAAAGTTAGCCTGCCTGGGATAAACCCTTTGCTGGAGCAATGGCTCTGTTTCAGGGCAAAACAGGGGAGCATTAGCAGTGTCACTGACTGGTGCCTTCATCCCCATCATCCCTCCTCACCCCAGACCATCCTGTGCAAGGATGCCAGGTAAAGAGGGGGCATTAGAGGTGCTGGCCACAGAGCCCACGTGCTGTCCCTGCTTTTCCACAACCTCAGTGTGCCCAAAGCCAACAGTTCTGTCTTAATCAGGTTCACCAGGTTAGGGATGAAGATGATGCCTTTGGGTACATACCTACTTTGTATAGGAGAGAGAGAAGCTGGGGATCTCTCATCTATAAAAAGGAGAAGTGGGCAGATGTGAAACCAGAGGAGTCATGGCTGGTGCAGAGGGTTTGGCCAGAAAAGTTTTTTCCCAGTAAGAGGTCTAGGGAAGTTCCTATCAACTGAGTGCTGAGCTGGAGAGAAACCAAAGGGAGCACCTACACCACCACAAGGCTGATGGCACCCAGAGTTATGGAGGCCACTGCTCCCTAGGGAAAGATCCACCCAAACCCCACCACAACCCCACCAATTTTCCCCTTTCAGTCCTAAAGCCACCAGTTCGCCAGAGCTGGGCACGCTCAGAGGGAGAGCTATCCCCCCCTTGCCCCACACCTGCCCCTTCTCCAGCCTTTCAGAGGGCTGACCCGAGAGCAAAACTGACCTTTTCCCACCTCCCACCCGGTGGGTTCTGACCCTCGGTCCTGCATCCTTGCAGGGCAGCTGGATTACATCCCGCAGTGCAGCGGCCACGGGAATTTCAGCCTGGAGTCGTGCAGCTGCGTGTGCATGGAGGGCTGGGCAGGCAGCAACTGTTCCGAGCCCCGCTGCCCCGGGGGCTGCTCCAGCCGCGGCGTGTGCCTGGAGGGCCAGTGCATCTGCGACAACGACTACGGGGGCGAGGACTGCTCCCAGCTCCGCTGCCCCGCCGGCTGCGGCTCCCGCGGGCTCTGCGTGGACGGCGAGTGCGTGTGCGAGGAGGGTTTCACCGGGGAGGATTGCTCCCAGCTGCGCTGCCCCCGCGACTGCTCGGGCCGGGGCCACTGCGTGAACGGCACCTGCGTGTGCCAGGAGGGCTTCGCCGGCGAGGACTGCGCAAGGCTGCACTGCCCCAACGCCTGCAGCGGCCGGGGCGTCTGCCGGGATGGGCTCTGCGTCTGCCAGGGAGGCTATGACGGGCAGGACTGCTCAGCAGGTAGAGGGGGGATGTGTGAGGAGAGGCAGACTTGAGCGGGTAAGCGAGGGTTTCTAGGTGCCCAGAGTCCCATAGGAGCACCGTGAAGCCTGGGAGAAATCCATACCCGGCAGAGAGCATCACTTAGGACACACCGAGGCCCCGCAGTGCGCAGTGTGGCTACCTCCCTGTTATCCCTGCCCCCAAAGACACCATGGACAAAAGTCTGGGAGGTGAGCAAAAAGCTAGTGAGGTTCATCCCAACATGGGGGCTAAACCCTTAGTGCAGCAGGTTCTCCTGAGCCTTTACCTTGCTATAGCTGTTCAGACAACCACAGCTAGCACATAACCCCCAGCCCGTGCCTATAGCCCACCAGCAGACCTACACACCCTCCCACAGGAGTGGAGGAACAAGCCACGCACACCCTGACACTCTCCGTACCTCTGCCCTTCCCACCAGTGTCTCCTCCTGAGAACCTGCGGGTGACGGGGATCAGCGACAGCTCCATCGAGCTGGCTTGGGACGGCCCCGGGGCAGCCACCGAGTACGTGGTCTCCTACCAGCCCGCGGTGCCAGGGGGCACCCAGCTCCAGCAGAGGGTGCCTGGGGACTGGAGCAGCATCACCATCACGGATCTGGAGCCAGGTGTTGCCTACAATGTCAGCATCTATGCAGTCATCAGTGACGTCTTCAGCATCCCCGTTACCTCCAAGGTGATGACTAGTAAGTATCCTACTGCACTTGTCGCTTGCTACCCATGTATCCTGAGGAGATGCTCAAGCTGGCTCACTTTTTCCATAAAAACCTTCTAGCAGCAGAAAGTCAAGCCCTGAAAAAAAAAAAAAAAAAAAAAAAAAAAAAAAAAAAAAAATAGTATCTGTATAGGGATATAGGAAAAGGAGGAAATGTATCCATCTTCTTCAGAAAGGCTCAGTTTGGATGAAAACCTGGAT
This sequence comes from Vidua macroura, assembly GCF_024509145.1. Classification (NCBI taxonomy): domain Eukaryota; kingdom Metazoa; phylum Chordata; class Aves; order Passeriformes; family Viduidae; genus Vidua; species Vidua macroura. Next base: position 5,869,364 of record NC_071579.1, read on the forward strand.
GTCTAAAAAGAAGAAAAAGCTTCCAGAGTTTGATTGAAGCCCCCAGAATGTGGCCCAAAACATTACATTTTTTTCCTCAGAGAAAATACTACAATATAACACAGAAGTCTCAGGTTCTCCTCCCACTCCTGAACAGATGATTCCCCATGATGACTCCCCATGATATGGGGGATGGTGCAGCAAGAGCGGATGCTGCTGTGCATCAGGAGAAGCACAGTCCTGACCAGGACCATGATGCACAGAGGAAAACAGGAGTATCAAGCTGTAATGCCAGCCTCCAGAGGGGTTTCTTGGAGACTAAGGATACAGAGGGCAGGGGAAAACCAGAAACTATCCACACCCCCCTTTGCAACCCCAGCATTCACTCTGTTCACACAATAGTGCAGTGGGATGCCTCGTGTCTGTAGGTCCAGGCATTTCCCTCTTTTCCCTCCAACCCACATCGAGCAGGGAAAAATTAATTTTGCTAACAGTTACCAAAAGTTTCCCTGTTCTTGTTGCCCAGATAACAAAATACCCACAGGGAGCAGGGTGGGTACAACAGCACGTGCACACCCACCCTGCTCTGCTTACCACTCCCTGCTCCCTTACAGACCTCGCCACACCGCAGGGGCTGAAGTTCAAGACTGTCACAGAGACAACGGCAGAGGTGCAGTGGGAGCCCTTCTCCTTCCCCTTCGACGGCTGGGAGATCAGCTTCATTCCCAAGGTACTGCTGCCACACCTATGGCCCTGCAGGGTATACCTGGTCACCCTGACAGCACCCAGTGAGTGGATCCTAAATCAGTTTCCAATTACCACCTTCCCAAAATACCCAGGCTGTGTTTGCCATTTCTGTGCTGCATATCAGACTCCCCAGCCACTGCCAGCCTGCATTTCCCCATTACTTCTTGTGTCAAGACATGCATGTCCTCAAAGAAATGTCCCCCAAAAAATCCAGTGATGGGGGAAAAAACCTTCCAGCCTCACTGCCTCTTGTTGTTGCACCCTCTGTTTCCTTTCCATCTCCTTTGCAATGACTCTTTCTCCTCCTCCTCCTCCTCCTCTTCCTTGCCCTGCTCTCTACACTAAGCTCCCCAAAGCAGCCTGGATCAAAGCAAGCAGCTGCTGGCTCTCAGACAACAACCTTCAGCATCCCCGAGTCACACGCACAGTTCATTCCTGCCATGGAATTTTAATCGCAGTGACGAGCAGGTAGAAATCGTGCCAGAAAAGATGAAAGGATAAAAATGTTGCCCTAAATACCCCATATTTTCTGTGCACAGCAACAAAATTTGTACATCAAGTATTTAATCTATATTCATAATTTCTACATCATTTAGCCATAAGTATAGCTGCAATTGTACATGCAGCCTCTTTATAAGAGTATTCAAGTCCCAGCAGTGAAAGAAATGCTGATTAAGGGCTCAATTATGATGTTTTCACTTGTAAAAAACCTGCACTGGAATCAAAGGCAGCTCTGGGCAGTGGAGAACTGCAGAATTTGGCCCCGAAGTTTTAAATACTCTTAACTATGAAGTATCATTACACAGCACAAAGCAAGAGCCCAATAGCCTTAAATAACTCAGTTCTCTCCTTTCCAAAGAGTTGCTGGAAGATTATTGATGTGATGTTTGCTACATTGTGTCAGAAGTTGAAGTTCATGTAATGCAGGTATAGACCGTGGGATCATTTGCAGTCACCATCAGGTGATCATTCAGGATTAAAGCTGAAAAATGCAGCAATATCACAGAAAAGCTTTTGATAGGAAAAAATAGCTCTTTCAAACACTTCACTATTACTCAGGAATTAAGATGAACAGCATCCCCCTGAAGCAAATAAATGCAAACCATTGGTTCTTTTTTTCTGTTTTTAATCTTAAGCTTAAAAATACATGGAAGCATTTTGGGATTTAAAGGCAGATAAGATGCAAAATGATGGCTGTTCCTGGATGCAGGGTCTGTGGTAGGGAAGGGATGTAGCTCACTGGGCTTTAAAGTTCTCAAATTCATGAGTTAAGACATAGAGTCACAGTCATGTTTCTGCCCATCAGCTGCCAAAATTGGCCTCTCTTGAGTCTCCATCATCAGCTTTTCCCTAAAATTAGGCAGAGGGTGCTGTGTCCTTTATTGCCCTGCAAGCAACACTTGCTTGGGTACATGCCAAAACATTTCCACACCTCAAACAAGCACAAAACTCATTCCCAAAGGGTAAAAACAACAGAGTTATAACTGCAGCATCACAACCTCTGTGATAAAAATTGACCTCCCTGTCTTCCCAAAAACTGGGTGAGGAAATGCTAATTTGGTCCTCAGCAGCCCAACGAGGATGCTTGCAGCTTCCTGCAAAGCTCTTTCCATGGTCTGTGTGATGCTCTCGCCCCCACAAAAGCTGGGTCAGGCAGGATTGCCCATCTGCTGCCTGCACTGGGGATGGGGTGGGAAAAAGACAAAGAGAAGACAGATTTAGCAAAGAAAATTAGGAAAGGTAAAATGGTAATTGATGGCTAAAATGGAAGGTTTCCTGTTTAATGAGAAAAGAGATGAATGTGAATTGAGAGTTATGTGCAAAGATTTGTTTAGCATGTTATTAGTGAAGACAGCAGCAAGAAAAGATCCTTTGTCCAAGCACTGGCAGGAAAGGTGACATGTGCAGTTGTTTAAAGCCTTACAGTTTTTCAGGGAAAAACCACAAGGCATAAATGAGTGTACTAAAGATGGCTAAAAAGCAGGTGACAGCAAAATAAAGACCTCACAGCTTCATACCTATACATCAACAACAAAAGGCTCCTGGCACCTGAAGAGCAGGGAAAACAAGTCTAGCCAAGGCTTTGGTTTAATCATATTTCCTCTTCTGGAGAACAGCAGAGGCACAAACGGCAAAACACAGAAGCTGGGGAGGGAGGAGGGATGGGGAGGATTTTGCAGCTCAACAACATGAGTACTCCACTCTTGGTGGGTGACTTCATCCCAGGTCTCTCCCTCCACGGTGGGGTGTGCCAAGGTGACAATGTGATTTGGGGATGCAGAGTGGCCCATGCAAGGATACAACATGGGGGGCACCTCCTCTTTGTGCATCAGTGCCCCCCAAAACACCAGCTGGTGGGGGAGGGTTAATGCTTATTTCATTCCCTGACAGAATAATGAGGGTGGTGTGATTGCCCAGCTCCCCAGCACTGTCACCACCTTCAACCAGACGGGGCTGAAGCCAGGGGAGGAGTACACCGTCACCATCGTGGCCCTGAAGGAACAAGCCAGAAGCCCTCCCACTTCCGACAGCGTCTCAACCCGTGAGTCAGCCTCACCTGGGGGCAGCACAACAGTGCCCAGGGCTTGGTCCCAAAAATAAAGTCCCATGGACAGGGATGAAACTTCCAGCAAACATTGCAGCAACAGCTTCTTCATGCAGTATTTTGTCCCTCTCTCCTAAATTGCCACAAGTGCAGAAACTGTGGTGAGGTTAATGGGGTTCGGAGTGAAGACTCAGTTCTGCTTTTATTGTATATCTGAGTAAATTATTCTTCTCTGCTAATCTCACATTTTGGAGGATGGATGCCCTCAAGAAATACATCTACAAATGTATTACTTACTAATATATAACAGATTAAAACTCCCACCTGCTTTTGTGCCACCAAATGCCCTCAAATCCCTCCTATTCAGGCAAATCAGGCAGCAGGGCAGGGAGCCAGGAGCAACAGCATGTTCCTTCCACACCAATTTGTTTGCCCACTCACTGGTCCATCCTGCAGACCAGAGGAAATTCAGCTGGCTCTTTTTGCTGAAGGAGATGCAGTGATGGGCAGAGCTCACGGGGAAGAAGAGGCTCTTCACACCAGATCTGTTGCAGTCTGCCTTGAAAGCCAGACAGACGTCTACTGGCTCCACCTGAGCTGTTCCAAGAGGAAACAGCACTTAAATAGCTGCCGGAGGGTTGTAATAAGGTGCTGCTAATTGAGGCAGCGGTGAGAGCGAAGGGAGGGTCTCTCCACGGCAGCAGTCTGTTGCAGGTCTGAGTTCCCCAGCACAGTCCTCTCCTCCTGCTTTGCCTCCGCGTTCAGCTCGACGTGGCTTAATAGGGACATCTCCTGGTCAAGCCCGAAACTTCCTTTCCCTGGGAGGTCAGCAAAAATAGAAGCTGGTACCTCAAATTCAAGGGTTGACCTTTGCAGGGAGCGCAGGTGGAGCAGTGGGCTCTCGGATCTGTGCTCCGTGAAAGCAGCCCTGTGCTGGCATGTCTGCCTTCTTCTGCAGCACCCCCAGAGCTTTATCCCCACCACCCTTGCTCTTCCTCAACATCTTGTACCAGGATCAGGCAGCAAAGACATCTTTTATGCCACACAGCTAAGTAGATGTGGATCACATGGATGGCTGGACAACATGGAGCAGTTGGAGATTGATGGTATGCATGACCTGGTCCTGGCCAAGCTGGACAGCCAGCTCCTACCTGAACACTGGGCTTCCCAACTGTGCTCTTTTGGTTTTTTTGCCCCCAGACCTCACCTCACTACTCCAAATTCCTCCATGTCCTTTTCTAACCCTCTCTGCTCCTTCCCACCCCTGCCCACATGCTTGTCCCCCAGAACTCCCAACCATGAGGTGCAGCATTCAGCAGATCCTACTGTCATTTTCCAAGATATGCTGTATATTAGCTATATGTATATATGGTATAGTCTAAATTACAGAACCAAAGTGGGCTTTTTCACCCACCTTGTGATCATCTAAGTGATAACACAGGCTGCCCAGCAGGCTTCATGTATGAGCACTGCCATGGCACAGGAGCAATGGCAAGGCTTGGCTCCATCCATCCATCTATCCATCCATCCATCCATGCGTTAAGTTGTGCTGGACTCAAAGCATCCATCAGCCAGGCAGCCAGGCTTGAGCCCAGGATGTCCAAAGGTTGAGTGTTGAGGGATGTGGAGCAAGGAAGCGCCCAAATCTCTGGAAAAAAAAAAAAGCAGAAATGTCCAAAAAGGTCTTCCAGTAGGTCTCTGGTATGAATTTAGCTAAAAACCTTTTATCTGAAAGGTTTTTTTTTTGGACACCAACCATAGCCCCACACCCAGCTAGTTATGAAGATTCACCAGAGCAGTTGCATTTTCTCCTCTCTTCCCACTGCCAAGACACCAACAGCTTTATGAGCTGATTCCTCAGTTTAAGGACAAACCAGGAGCTGGCACCAAAGCAGGAACATTTCTAGAGACATTCCTCAGTTCTCAATGCTTGGATCTTGTCCTTGGCCCCACGTTATTTAACACATTGTCAACACCTCTCAAAAGACATAATACTGTTGCTGATAAATTTTGCCAATGATGGAAAGGCTCAGTAAAGAGTAAATTGTGTAGAAGAACATCAATAAAAGTTGTTTGGATAGTTTGAAGGGTTGGGCACAAAGGAAAATTACATGTTTTTCAATGCAAAAGTACATGCAGCTATCTAAGAGCAAAGAACGTGTGTTGCAGTTAGATATAGGAGTTTTATATCCTGGGAAATACCACCTTAAAAAGCCAAAGAAGAATTATTGCCGACAACCAGCTCAAGAGAAGGGCATGACTTGCATTATAGCTGTGATGGTTATCAATGAGAGAGCTGCTGGGTCCTGCTCTGGTATCTGCAGACAGTGGAGAGGGTTCAGGAAAGAGTCAGGAGATGGGGACAAGGGACTGGGAACCCATGAAGACCAAACCCCCTAAGTGTCTTGGGGTCAGGGTCATGTCTCTTGCCCATGTCACCTCTCTCCCTTGTCCCTGAATACTAATTCGAGCCGCTAGGAAGGTCAGGTTGAAGCATCCCTGAAGCTTGGTGTCCCCAAAGCTTCCACCTTTCCCCATTCAACTTTGCCAAAATAACAAGTGCCCGTTTCCCCCCGCTCCCCCACAGTCATCGACGGCCCGACGCAGATCCTGGTGCGGGATGTCTCTGACACAGTGGCCTTCGTGGAGTGGACCCCGCCGCGCGCCAAGGTGGATGCCATCCTGCTGAAGTACGGGCTGGCGGATGGGGAGGGCGGCAGGACCACCTTCCGCCTGCAGCCCCCCCTTAGCCAGTACTCCCTGCAGGCCCTGCGCCCCGGCGCCCGCTACCACCTCGCCGTCAGCGCCCTCCGGGGTGCCAACGAGAGCCGGCCAGCCTTTGCCCAGTTCACCACAGGTAGCTAGCTGGCCTTGCTGGGAGAACTGGTGTGCATTTTTGAGTCTCTGGCAAGCGTGGGCAGATGGCTTGCTGCCGTCTGCAGATGGGCTGTCCTGCAACAAGGATGTATCCAGAGGAAAAACTCAGGGTTTTTCGCATCTGGGGTTTAGTGATACCTCTTTTTCTCCTGGCACAAGTGGGCTGGGGTTTAATGTGGTGTGCTAGGAGGAAGAAGTGGGATGAAAAACACAGCGGTTAAGATGCAGGTGTAAATGGTGACACCTGAATGCAGGTGTCTTGCATCCTGTCAGAGAGCAAGGCAGAGCAGATTATTCAGCTCGCCTTAAAATACACACCCTAAAACTGCCCTCTGCCCCCCACTGCTAGTGGCAGTTTAGCCACTAAACCTCCAGTGCAAAAGGTCCTCTTTATGCCCTGTGCCCCACAGGGATGCTCATATAGTCCCCAGGGCAGTCCAGGTGATCTCAGATGCCAGTGACGAGGCATGGACAGACCCAACCCACCATATTTAGATTATAAACCCCAAGCCAACCCCATCTTGGCCATGTCTTGCTGCAGCATCAAGGCTGAAGCTGTTTGGGACACACATCCCCACCAGCTCCAGTGCCCGTTCAGACCCACAGCTTAGAACTCTAGAACTCAGTAGTTTAAGATCACCACAGCTCAATGCACAATTTTCAAAAACACCAAAATGCTCAGCACAGGTCTGAGTTCAAGGGGACACTCGCTCCCACTCAGCATCAAGAGCCAAGGCAGGTGCCTTGACCAAGGAATCAGCAGTCAAGCAGCTGAAACCAGCACGTCCAGAAACATGGTTATCTTATTTTATATCTTCTCTGAACACCTAACTGGTCAGTAAAACTTTAATTAATGTTACGCCTGCAGATAGCTAAGGAATTTAATTTACCGTGCCATAAAGGAGTCAGAGCGTATATTTCCATGCTGGTTTATGGTATATAAATTATTTGTCATGTACATTACTGCTGGATATGAGGCTCCTACTGTAATAATTGTGGTACATGAATTGTGTGTGTACATATCTCTATAGATAAATATTTCAGACGAGATGCTTACCCCAACTGATTTGCTGCATTGCCCTTCCTTGCTTTATTTCTAAAAGGCAACATAAAAATACCCGCCCCAAACTCAGATCCATCATTGTTACCCACCGTCTGCTGGTGCCCAGCCCCAGCTGTTGCTCACTGGAGGGGTTTATTGTGCAAACCAGAGCAGATTCAGTACACAGCCTAAGCAGCACCAATAAACAAACCCTTTGGGCAATATCTGAGTGTGAATGAGCCTGTAAAGATGCTCAAGGTTTTCTTCTAAAAGCAGTTCAGGCCAATGCATGGCTACTACAGAGCCCTTTTTCTCTTACTCACTCAGTGCCTCAGTTTCTTTTACTCTAATGCGGGGAAAAAAGGGTTTTCTTTTTTTAAATAACATGGAACTAGCTGCCAAACCAACTTACTGAGGATGCTGCGAGTGCCCAGCATCTGCATCACCCTCCTGGGTGGCATCTCACAGCCTGTGCTGAGCAGGAGGTCAGAGCAAATGTTCCAGCCCTTCCTGCCAGGACACGCTCTGGGGAGGAGGGACCTCCTGGATGTCCCACCCAGGTACCTCCACTGCTGTCTCACTGTGGCAAGGCTGCGGGGCGCATTCCCAGCGGTGAGACAGTGCCTCTCTCCCTTGTGTTGTGCAGAGATCGATGCCCCCAAGAACCTGCGGGTGGGCTCGCGGACCCCCGCCAGCCTCGAGCTTGCCTGGGACAACAGCGAGGCCGAGGCGCACAGCTACAGGGTGGTCTACAGCACCCTGGCCGGGGAGCACTACCACGAGGTGCTGGTGCCGCGCGACACCGGTCCCACCACCCGGGCCACCCTCGCAGGTATGCGTGCATCCACGCGCCCTTCCTCCCCCTTCATCCTCCTCCTCTCAAGCAGGTAGGGCAATGGAGAACCCAAATCACACCAAGACTCGGTTGCACTTGTGCTGGGACGTGTTTGAGGTTGTTTTGGAGTTTACTATTTACTGGAGAGAAGGTTTTCCTTGGGATAGAGCTAATTTTCACTGTGTGGGTTTGGGTACACCTCCAAGTAATGCACCTCCAGCAAGGATCTGTCCAGGTGGAAAATAGAGCTGGCAAGGAGCAAAGTGAGAATTGGGAAGAAGTCTGTTTAGGCTGATCTACAGGAAAATATTATTTCACCCTTCTCTTTTTTGCTTGTACCATGGGTGATGAGGTCCCGTGGGCAGCGATGGGGAGCTAGGCTGCCTGAGTTTTTTGCCTTTTTCCAAACTGGGTTCAAAGCAAACCTAAATCTAGAGATGCTGGTTTTGAACAAGTCCTTTAAGTAGTACATTATTCAGGCCAGCACAGGAGCTGCAAACACCACCCACCTCCCACTGCCAGGAAAGCCCCAAACACCTTATGCAGCAACACAGCAAAACATGTGAGATGTGATTTCCTTGTTTTTTGACTAGAACTGCTTACCTCATGGATTTGCTGCTCCCGTGGCACATTTTGAGCAAAGAAAAGAATCACATGCAAAAATGTTCTCTCATTCATCTTGAAGTTCTTCAGTATGGAAGGACACCAGGTTCTTCCATGTTGACACTCTGCCTTCCCAGGACCTTCAAGGGCCCAGGAATCTGCCATATGAAGTTATAGGAGAAAGGTCAGTGGGAAAGTTACAAGCACAGCAGCAGAGTCACAAGAAAGGCTGGAGGGCAGCAAGGCAATTAGAGCAGTTATCTTGAAAAATGTGGAATACAGAAAGAAGAAAAACATCAGGGCTGGTTTCTTCTGTGTTCTTGATGAGGATGCGTGGGGAGAAGCAGGATGAGGTCAGAGACTCAGTGCTGGACTCCTTCTAGCTTTCCTTTAGGACATTTATTGGCTTTCTAGGTGAGAAGAAGCATTAAAAATGGGCCAAATCCCCCTCCCTGGGCAGAGGCACAACAGTGACACACACTGAGATGATATCCATGGCTTGACTTGAGCTTGCCTTGAAATATATGGCAAGAGCCTGAAGTCTCTTGTTTTTCTCAATAAAACTAAAAAAGATGCCAAGGCTCTTCCAGACTCAGGTAAGGCTGAAGGAAACCAAACCAGAGAAAGCTGCAGAGATGCAGATTCTTAAGTCAGTTGTAGAGAGTGATTTTTTATATAGTACCTCCATCATCACACAAGTGTATTGCTTCCAGTCCCCAGTGTACTATGTCATAAACAAACCAATAAAAAAAAAAAAAAAAAAAAAAACCTAGTCATAGCACGAAATAATGAAAAGAACATTCTGCTAGCTCCGTTATGTACAGAGTAGTCATGTCCCGCAGTCTTGTTGGATGTTGTGCAAAATCCATTGGGGTTTTTTTCCAGTCACCCAGGACCTGGTGGGATCCATGGTATGAAAGCAACCAGCAATTCTTTCAGCCAATCTCATCTACCTGCAGGAAAAGCAGTGAGGAATAGCACTGAGCAGAGTTTATCAAAGATTTACACTTAAAAGTGCAGCAAGCCTGGCCCTGGCCCATAGTCTCTATTAAAAATCAGCATTTGTGCAGAAATAACCATAATTTTGCTCATCCCAAAAGAGGTGGGAGAGAAAAGGTTTATATCCTCCTGCTCATTTCTTCCTTCTCTTTCCCTTCTGCCAGGCTCTTCTTTCCAGAATAATTCTGACACTTATCGAGCAGGGCCAAGGGTGTCCATCTTCTCCCCATCCCCAAGACTGCACTGTACCAAGAGAAAAGCAGGGAAGGAGAGTGTCCCTCTCTCCTGACCTCTTGGGAAAGGTTTTAGTGGCTCCAGGGATGCTTCCCCTGGGCAAGGCACAGTGAGGCTGAGCTGGAGAGTTGATGGCTTTTTCTAACTTTGTATGAAAGATCATGAAGCACAGGGAAGAGGGGAATAAAGCCACCAACAGCCAAGCAGAAGTGACAGGCAGAGGCAAGAGATATTCCATGGAGATAAAGCAGTGCAAGAGGAAAGGAGCTGGATGAGCTCAGTTCCCAAGTTCTTTGAGAGAGGCACCTCAGGATATGTCCACCCCAAGGAACAGGGCTTGATTCAGCTCCCAGAAAAACTGCACCTTTTCCAATTAATGTGCATTTCATTTATTCTGCATGATTTATTTCTCTCCAAGACACCAGCCCTGTGACAGTATTTTATGTTACATCACTTTGGGAAAAAATCTAGCTACTTTATCGTTCCAATCTCAGCTCACACACACAAGAGCTTCTGTCTCACCACCAGCAATTGCAGCAAACCTCAGTAACAACTTTTAAAAATGGCTTGTTTCTGAGCTAAAATAGCCCAAATTCCCTGTCCAAAAGCATCCACAGGGCTTTCTGAAAAGACTCAGCTCTTCTGCAATATGCAGAAGAACTGCTGACCTGTGGGAGAGCTGCTAGCCCCAGGGATGCGCTGGAGGGTCCTCCTGTGTCCCCACCAGTGTGAGGTGGAAGAAGGGGTCACACACACCCTGAGGTCACCCTGCCAGGTGCTGCTCTCAAACCTCGTCGTGTTCTTTGCACTCCCTGGTAGATCTGGTGCCGGGAACGGAGTATGGCATCGGGATTTCAGCCGTGATGGACAGCCAGCAGAGTGTGCCAGCGACCATGAATGCCAGGACGGGTGAGTTTGGCCCCACTGCCTGCTCCAAGCAGAGCAGGCTGCTATGGCTCAGATGCCGCCACAGGACAGTCTGTGCATGGGGACAAAGCTCTGCACCAACCCTCTCCCACAGAGCTTGACAGCCCCCGGGACCTCCTGGTGACAGCCTCCACTGAGACATCCATCTCATTGGCTTGGACCAAAGCCACGGGTCCCATCGACCACTACCGCATCACCTTCACCCCTGCCTCAGGAATGGCCTCTGAAGTGACAGTGTCCCGGGACGAGTCACAGCTCACCCTCTCTGAGCTGGAGCCTGGGACAGAGTACACCATCTCCATCATCGCCGAGAGGGGACGGCAGCAAAGCCTGGAGGCCACGGTGGATGCCTTCACAGGTACAGAAACACAAGCTGGGATAGGGGCAAGGGCACAGACCTTGTTGGCATCTCTGCCAGACCACTGCATACCTGGCATGAAAGCCCTTGAGGTGGTGATGGGGATGACAGCTAGGGTCAATGTGTACACACAGGAGCAGTTGACCTCAAAAGAAGGATGGCCCTACCAAGGTGGTGGCACAATCCCTTTGGCCAGCAGCACTGAACACACTTACTTTGCTGGACAAGACAGAATTGGGGAAAACACACAGCCCTCTGTTGTCCTCTGTGGTCAGGGTGGCCTCTGTGTCCATAAGAAGCAGCAATGAAGCCATGTGGACCTCACAAGGACCTCTGGCTGAAAAGTCTGCAGTCATGAAGTGCAGGAAAGATATACCATCTGCAGTGGGACAGTTCCATCACCCACCATATGGGTCTGGGATGGAGGATGTTTGCAGGTGGAGCTGAGAAAAGCACCATTTTCCACCTCCTGGATCTGCTGGTTGATCCCAGCAGTTTCAGATCAATGGAGAGCCCAGATCTTCAGCTTTGCCACCTCTTTTAAGTATTTCCCATACAAGCACTGGGAAAAGCATGCAGGTAAGGATCTGCAGACGGTTGGGATTGCATCTTTCCTCTCCATCTTCCAGGTGTTCGGCCCATCTCACAGCTGCACTTCTCCCAGCTGACATCCTCCAGTGTGAATGTCACATGGAGTGACCCATCCCCTCCAGCAGACCGCCTCATCCTCACCTACAGCCCCCGGGATGAGGAGGAGGAGGCACAGCAGGTCACACTCGATGGCACCCGCAGGCACACCAGCCTGACAGGCTTGCAGCCATCCACTGAGTACCTGGTGTCCCTGGTGGCCGTGCACGGCACCATCAGCTCTGAGCCTGTCGTGGGCTCCATCACAACAGGTACCACGGGACACCCCCCACCAGGCACGGGACAGCAGTGGGAGGGCAGGCAGGGGCATGGGGAGTGGACCTGCCTCCCACAGCTTTTCTTTGTGCTCCATCTCACCAGGGATTGATGCACCAAAGGACCTCAGGGTGGGCAACGTCACCCAGGAGTCCATGATGGTCTACTGGAGTGCTCCTATCACTGCCTTTGACCACTATAGGATATCCTACCGTGCTGCCGAAGGTAACGGGCCACACCCCTCCTGTTCATGCCCTGAGCTCACAGCTGCCAACCCTCCCTCCATCCGCTGGCCCAAGCAAACCACGAGGTCATCCTCACCCAGGCAGCATCTCAGTGCCTTGGGCAAAGCGACCAATGACTGGGATTGGCTCCAGGGCAGAGGATGGGGTGACAGGGATGAGGATGGGAGGATGACTGCAGCCAGCTTGGCACAGAGGGGCGCACAGAATGGCTGTCAGCAGTGTGCCCTCCTCAGAGATGGTTAAATTCAGGGCTCAATCCTGAAATCCAAGCTCCCTCATCTGCTTTGACTACTCCATCTCCCTCAGCCCTAATTTTGTCAATGATGCTGAAAGGCCAGGCCACCACAGTGATGGGCACACAGGAGTGCACCTGCAGGCACAAAACCCAGTTACCTCCAGTGTCTGTGGAACTGTCCTCCCCTCCCAAGCCCTTCCTGAGCCCCAGGGATGGGGCCAGCCATGATGTCAAAGCTCTTGGCTCCATCTCTGCAGGAAGGACAGAGAGCATGGCCATCTCCAGGGATGCCACCGAGTACACCCTCCTGGACCTGCAGCCTGCCACCAAGTATGAGATTGGGGTGAAGAGCGTGCGGGGCCGGGAGGAGAGCGAGCTGGCCTCCATCACTGCATACACAGGTGGGAAGGAGCTTTTGGTGGGCAGGGAACAATCAAACAGTGTCAGGTCCAGCCCTGCCCAGGGCTGGCAGTCCCTGCTTGCACTAATATTCCATTGACTGAGAGCAAGCTGAACCTCACACCAGCCAGACGCAAGCTGGAGATGATAAGCAGGGCTCACAACGGCTCAGTGTGGGCTTTTGAAGTATGTCTCAGCAAAGTTTATCCCAAATATGCATGGGTACTCATGGGTAAAAGCGATAAACCTGTGTACCAGGCACAGTGAAGCCAGAAACATGATGCTGGGCAATCATGACAACCTTTCCTAAACAGAGTACAGATTTCCAGAAATAATCCCTAGGGAAGCCCTGTCACAAACAGCATCTGCTGCAAGAATAAAACCTTCTGCTATCCCCAGACTCCTCAAAGCCTAAAGAAAACCCCTAACAAGCCAGACTGGGCATCTAGAAAAGAGTGGAAGAGCAGCCCAGGTAGCAGAGTAATACAAGCTATGACATCTCTGCATTCCAGCTTGGGCAGCACTAACTCCTGTGCAGGCACACGTGTCTGGGCAGCAGGGCAGGACATAGAGCGACATGCCACAAGAAGCCCTTCCAGTTCATAGTCCAGTCTCCTAATGCCTCTGACTCTCTGGATCTCTCCCCCATGCAGCCATGGATGTCCCTCTGGGGGTCACAGCCACCAACATCACTCCCACTGAGGCGCTGCTGCAGTGGAACCCGCCGCTGTCGGAGGTGGAAAGCTATGTCCTCATCCTCACACGTCGTGCAGGTACACCGGGGCACTGTTTCAGCTCACCTCAACTTCTCTCCCATCCCAAAGCCCAGGGCTCAGTGGGAGCGCTTCACAGAGGGAGTAGGGAAGGAGCCCTTGCCTTGGGTTTTACAGGGATTGTGGGAAAAATTAGACCACCCTTCAGACTGAACCACTACACCTCAGAGCACCACTACAGCTCAGCTGCTGCACAGTACCTTATGGTGTTTCAGCAGTACAAGTGCTTTTTTTCATGAGGTCATATCCAGAGACACATTTTGGAGAACCACCTTGAATATCTACGCTAAGTCATCCCTTTTTGCTTACAGTTGCAGGAGAAACAATTCTCGTGGATGGAGACAACCAGGAGTACCAGCTGACCAACCTGCTGCCCAGTACCACCTACACAGTGTCTATGTATGCCACCAGCGGGCCTCTCACCAGCCAGACCATCAGCACCAACTTCACTACTCGTACGTACAATCACTTCCCTCACTCCTCATCCCTAGCCATGCACCCACCCCAGGAAAAGCAGCCAGCAAGGCTGAGCCAAAGCTTTTGTTACATAGCGAGAGTGTAGAGATAGCCACATGACAAAAGGATACAAACACCAATCCCAAATACAAGTGCAGGGCACAACACAAGAACACAATTTTAATCATCAAGCCTCAACCATTATTTTCATTCTTTCAACATCCATCCATCCATCCCTTTCTTTCAGTGATTTCCCCTGGCTGTGGTTTCCCTGACCAGGTCCTTTTTTCACCCAAGGACATAGTCCAGAAGAACATGACAACCCATTTTGCTCACAAACAGCTTGACAGGTCCCATAGCACGTGAATTTCACAGCTGTTACCCTTAAGATGGCACACAGGTAGAGGAGGACTTCTAGAGGGTTTGTAGAGCTCTGTTCAAGACCGGGGATGGGTGATGAGGTCTTGAAACTGAGGGTGAGGATGGACTTTGGGCCACAGCTCAGTGCTGCAAGGTTGAATCCCAGTGTACTGAGTTGGGAAGTAGTGCCTAGGTGGTTGCGTGTGAGAAATTGCACTTCCCTGTGTTCCTATCCATCCACTCTTACAGTTTTGGATCCTCCAGCAAATCTGACAGCCAGTGAAGTCACACGACGGAGCGCCCTGCTGTCCTGGGTTCCTCCCGTGGGAGAGATCGAGAATTACATCATGACCTACAGGTCCACTGATGGCAGCCGGAAGGTGAGTGAGTGAGTCCTCACACCAAAGAGGCTCATTAAGTCAGGGAATAATAAGACCATGTTAAAATAAGCAGGGGAAGCCAAACAAAGCAAAAGAACAGTACTCACTGGCTCAGGGAGGCCAGAAGGGCAGACACTACTTCCTGCTAAGCAGGATGATAGGAAAAAGCAATAAAAGATTGCCTAAGGTAAAATGTTGATGCACACCTACTGGTCTGGGCATAGAGGGGTTACCTGGAAAGATTGGAGGAACAGGGGCAATTCACAACTTGTGAAAAACAAGCAAACTGAGGCAGGAGAATATAATTCTGCAGAGATGCTAAAAATGCCATTTGCCCTTCCTGCAAAAAGGGAGATAGGCACAGACAGCTAATTAATTCTGCAATACAATACATTTGATTGTTTAATGAGTGTATCCACATCTGCCTGACTGGAGGAGCTGCAACAAACACTATCAAAAATACGTCATGGCAAATAGTCTGATTTCCTTTGCTGGTGTGATTGGCTTGCAGCAGCCAGAGGATAATAGCTTTGCAAAAGGGGTCTGATAATGCTGTGTGGCACTGGCCAACAACCAGAAAAATTAACATGACAGGAATCAACAGAGTCAAAACTGGCAGATAAGCAGGTTTGGCCAGCTCTATTTCTTGCACTGCTTGGACAATCAGTCATGTCTTGTACCGAGGGCACACAGGTCCCAACAGACCCAGCTGACAGAGGACACAGACTGCAAACATTTAAATCCATCTCCAAACCAGGTTGCCTTCCCCCACCCAAACCATTCTGAAATGTTGGCTATATTGACTGATCTCATGTTCACTCAGTCCAGGGGTCTAAACAATCATGCAATGCTCCTCAGCCAGGCTCCAAGGGCTGCAGTAGTTTGTGCCTTGCCTTCCCTTCCCTCCTCACTTGCTCTTTAGGCTCCCCATCGCTTTTCTCATCTGTTGCTCTTGGTGTCTGCCTCCTTCTGGGACCCATGTACAGGAGCTGATTGTGGATGCTGAGGACACGTGGATCCGTCTGGAGGGGCTTTCTGAGACCACGGAGTACACGGTGCACCTGCAAGCTGCCCAAAATGCCATGCGGAGCGGCCTCATCTCAACCACCTTCACCACAGGTGAGGTCTCACACTGCATCTGCTCAGACATGTGCTCAGATATGCCACATATCATGCTGGAAGGAATGGACTGCTCTTAGGGACCTTCCCTCCTCAGGCAGCATTCCTTCATGATCCAAAGAGGGGTATTTACAATGCCATGACCCACAGTGCTGCTTCACTACAAAAAGTTAATGGCTGAAGGAGTTATGATTCAAACACAACACCCAGCCCAGGGCAAGGGGATTTGCGCTTCAGACCAGGAACCATCTATCTTTGCCTTGCCTATGTCCATCCTCAAGTGCATAAACAGAGGAAAAAATACCCACTAAAATCAGCAACACATATCAACAGGTATGCTCCTGGGAGAGGACCCAGCCAGTGTCTCCATGCTGTGGACATAATCTGATTGCTCACAAATATCAAAGAATCATAGAATACCTTCGGTTTGAAAGAATCTTTAAAGGTCATCTAGTTCAATCCCCCTGCAGCAAGCAGGGTCATCTTCAACTTGATCAGGTTGCTCAGAGCCCTGTTGAATTTGACCTTGAAAGTTTTCAGGGTTGGGGTATCCCTGGAAATATCAAGCAGGTGCATCTCCATGACCACTAGTGGAATCACAGACAGCAGAGCCAGCACTTTATCTAATTGCATTATTCCTCCCCACTCTCATTCTAGAGCATTCACAATCCACTAAGGCACTAAAGTAATGGGAATGGTTTTGTTTTGAAATCAAAAGGTGGGCACCCACAGTCACCACAACCCTCACAGACAGAATACTCACTCTTCCAAGAATGAAGCTTGCATGACAATGTCACCATTGCTCCCATTCTCTGCAGCCATTCATAACAGAAGTTATGAAAAGCAAATTGTCCCTCATCCTCTTTGAAAAGCATGGCTAGGCCAGGGCAATTACAGACAGCATGCATCTTGTTCAGGGCTGAAGCCAATCATGTTTTTCCTGGGCATCAACAGCGCTGAGAAGTCTCAAGATGATGTCCACCAAAATTCCTCCCATCTGTGCTGCCAGTTCAATTAGGAAAGTTTTCTTTGAATCTGCTGTGGATACACTTCCCCATCTCAGTTACATGCAAAGGGCCCTTCACCTGCTTTTAAGAGATAACAGAAACTGTTTACATCAACAAAAGAAGAAATTACTTCTCTAATACATCTACAAAAGATGCTTTCCAGTTGTTTTTGCCTCTTACACATGTGTGTAAAGCCAGTACAATTCAGGTAGGTTATAGAAAAATACATGTAATCTTTGAATCTGCTTGGGAGTCAGGGATGAAGCTGCATGGGGGTGACTTCTCAGATGGGATAAAGCAGCAGAAACCCACGTATGTCAGGCAAGGAGAGCACCTTTTCCATCAAACAGAAATGTCAGACCTCAGCAACGTGAGTCCCCACTGTCAGCTGATACAGCATCTAACACATTTAACTTGCTTTGAAGATTAAGATAGTCATTAGCAACAAGTCAGTTTCTCCCCACTTACCCCAATATTGATGAGACAGAAGCAACCAGGAGCTATCACCAAGGCAATGCAATCCATGGATAGCATCTCTCATCAAAGCATCCAGATCTGCATTTCAGTTTACTCTGGCAATGCATCAAGGCACTTTGAAGAGAACAAGGACTTGTCTTTAAGGACAAAAAATAAAAAAACATAAAGAAAGCCAGCCAGGCTTAATTTAAATTGTTTTGCTTCCTTCTGCTTACAGTACACATCCCGGGGTTCTTCTATTCCCCCTGACATATTAATAGCTCAGCCTCTTTTGTTTCATGTTTGCATAAGGTTCTTGGGGAATTGTATACAGATGAGACAAAAGGAAGAAACAGATACAGTATTTATAATTTATAGTGGTTTGAAATGTTTTTCAAGGTCTCCTTGGCTCTTAAAGATAGGAATATAAATTAAGAAACAAGCAATCTCCACAGAGCTCAGGGGAGCCCAAAGTGGCTGTTGTTGTTGAAGTTTTCATTATTGGATACTATAAAATACAAACAATGTCTCACCAGGTTGTGCTACAGACCATGAAGATGGGGAGAAAAAAGAGGGGATCTTCAACATTTGGACACAGCAGTGACTTCCAAGTCTTCTGGTCACAAGGTGGAGGGGAATACACCCAAGTGAGAAGGAACAGACAAGGCTTGTGCCTTGGTCCTATGGGGCACTACACAGCTGTGATGGACACACACAGCATAGATCGCACACCTCATACCTTCTCAGCTTGTTACAGAGACGTCCTTGAAAACCACATTCACATTTCCAGCTCTGCACTCATTTATTCCATCATCCATCTGTACCAACACCAAAGAAAAAGATGTATTTCCCTATTTTGTCTTAAATAAGAAAAAGTGGTTCCCAGAGTTGACATTCCAATACTGCCAGAATAATTGTCATAATTAAGACTCTCCTAAACTCTGACCACAAAATAATATGTTTCCTCATTAGTGAACACCTGTACCACAGTCACACAGCCCACGCTACCTACCTCTAGCATCTCACACAGCCTCATTCCTGCTCAGCTTGCAAGTGACAATTAGCTCAGCATAAGTCCACCATCATTTCAAAGGGCATGGAGAATCAGGAGAATCCCCCTGGAATGAGTACTGTTATAAAATTTGATTGGAGCTGGCAATCCTGAGAGGAGAACAGGTTTTTGGTATTTTCACAGCTGTCTAAATATGCTGGTGACAGCTTAAACCCCAGGGTTTCAGAAAGATGGTGCAGAATGATGGTCCAAGAAGTGACATCCCTCATAATTCACTGTGATGTTACCATGCACCCTTCCAGCATAAGACATATGGAAGAATAATTAATATATGCACACATTTTTTTTCCAGTAAGTCCTCTGAGGTCGACGGCAGATATAAAGTCTCACCATCTCATGGAATGCAGAAGCCAAGATAGACTTTTCTTGGATTGTAACTAGTGGAGCCTGAGGCATGGGGAAAAGGTGTCTCTTTGCTTGAATGTTACCTTTTTATTTTATTTTATTTTGCAGGAGGACGTGTCTTTGCTAACCCTCAGGACTGTGCCCAGCACCTGATGAATGGAGACACGCTGAGCGGGGTCTACACCATTTCCATCAACGGGGACCTCAGCCAGCGGGTGCCCGTGTACTGCGACATGACCACCGACGGAGGCGGCTGGATTGTGAGTATCCATGTAGCTGTCGTGCATGCTGTCTCCACCACAAAGTAACTGAGCCCCTACCAGCAAAGCACAGGAATGACAGCAGGCTCAGCCTCACACGCTTCATATCGCACGCCACAGGGAATGGCCCACGCTCCGGTAATAATAGTTACACTTGGAGAAATGCCCTTTGATTTATTTGGCATGTTTGCAGTTCTTCTGGAGAGCATAATCTGTGAGTGAAGCTGATTTATTGTTCTAGAAATTAAATTAATGGCTGGTAGCTTTCACGGGGAATGATTCACACTGCCTGCAGAAGGAGGGTGTCAAGCGTCACCCCAGTTGAGTCTGCACAGGAGAACTTTAGAAACAAATGCCTGTTTGAGCTGCACAAACGCTGCTTGTCTTGATGTAGATGGACTGACAGTGTAAGTAAATAATGTCATGGAGCTTTGATCTTATTCATGTTGAACTCTTACACACATTGCGCAAAACCCTTCTAGATGTATAGTCAAAACCAAAAAAACATGGGCTTCCTCAAATGCTGATTTCTAGCCAGTAAATTTCCCTCTCACTCTGCTTCAGAGCATCCCCTTGGATATCACAGAATTAGCCATCTCAAAGCAGAATTACATGCTAGAAAACCAGAGGCGCCAGTTAAAGTACTGTACTAGTTAAAGCAGAAACCTTGAAGGCCAATTCCTTCCTATTCTACCATTGATTTGCTTTGGACATTATCTAATATCTCTTTTGTTTCTACACCTGCACATGAATTAATTGAACGGCTGCAATTAACACTAATTGGATGGGCATTGCAATTTTTTCCCCTGAAAGGCACAACGGAAAGAAAAATTATTATCTTTACCATGTGTGTCCAAAGCCTGGCAAAGCTGTTTCTCATCTCCATCATTATGATTTTCCCCCGGTCTTCCTCCACATCAGGTCTTCCAGCGGCGGCAGAACGGGCTGACCGATTTCTTCCGGAAATGGGCAGATTACCGGGTTGGCTTTGGAAACTTGGAGGATGAGTTTTGGCTGGGTATGACCTTCCCTGCTTACTTTTCATTGATGTGTCAAACCTAAATTCTGTAAGCACTGTGTCAGCTGTTGGCTCCTTGCCTTTCACCACATTCCTCTACATTCTCCCTCAGACAATTTTCCTTCTGTTCATTCCCTGCCCTTCACTTTAGGAACTCATGCAGAGGCACACCACATAAAGGCATGCTGTGAAGGTTAGCAAGTCCCTAGTTTGCTCTCTAGGAGAGAAGGAGGGTATGTATGCTGTCAGTTTTCATGGACCAAAACACATCGTTGTCCATGGGATGACTACAGGCTGCACTGGTGGCCAGAAAGTCAGCTGTCCAATGAAAGCGGGAAAGGAGTGACTGGGAGACAGCACAGCTCTGAAATTTAGTGTGCTCCTTCAAAACCTGAACATGAGCCAAAGGGACCTGCAGCATAGACACACTCTGGCTTGTATGGGAGCTTAACTACATAAGTAGCACCAGGGCTCAACAGCTGAATGTTCCAAGCTTCAGCAGCATGAAGAAATCTGAAGGTGGGCCTTGAACCCTCTGCTCACAGACACAGGGAAGTGAAGCTGTAGTGGGGACAGAGAGCCCAGACCCCAGCAATGCCAGGAGACACACAGACTCACCACAGGTGCTGCTGCTCTTTGATTCCTCTCCTTGCTCCCAGTTCCCACTACTGTTTTATTTGCCTAGAGCTTTCCTTGTTTGTTCACGGAGCGGATCTGGGAACCAGGTCTCACTGGGTGTTTCGCTGTCTCGACAGGCTTGGACAACATCCACAAGATCACGTCCCAAGGGCGCTACGAGCTGCGAATAGACATGAGGGATGGTCAGGAGGCAGCATACGCCTACTATGACAAGTTCTCCATTGGCGACTCCCGGAGCCTCTACAAACTGCGCATCGGGGAATACAACGGCACTTCAGGTACAGCCTCGTTGCTAGCAAGGATCTTGGGAAATCCTGTGACTGGTTGGTCCAAGACTGCAAAGGAAATCCCAACATGAAATCTCACTTGTCTAGAGTGGTGAGACAAAAACCCATAGTCCTTTCTGCCTTCCTGCAGTCCATGGTGTAAACCAGGCTGATAAATCCTAAGGACACGGAATTTTCCATTGGGGATTAGATATTTAATATCAGAGACATTGCTGTTCAAATAACCAGGTCAGCTATCAGAGGTGACATCTCACTTGGCAATAGCCACAGCTGGCTATTGATGTCGTGCTGGAGGCTGTATTTATTGCCTTTCCACAGCTATGGAAAAATCTGAAATCCTTACGTCATTTCCTCACGTAAAGGCCAAACACTGCCCAGTTTTGCAAGGACACTGTCACACCTGCTTACTTGGTTAATTCAGAAGAGTTAGAGAGAGTGTTAGAGAGGAATTAGAGTTCAGAAGAGAGTGGGTGCTAGAGGGAGGGCACAGGGGACCTCTTCCTCAAGAAGGGAGAAAGAGTACAACTGTAGCCCCTTCATCTGGGATGAGCATGCCCAGTGCAAGCCTCCATAATGGAACTTCTACCATGTACTAGGTGGAACCCCACAACATACCCAAAATGCAGGAATTTCTCTATTCAATACCAGTTAGTTGGCACTGGAAGAGAGGTGACAGGAATCTTGATGGTGTGCAACAAAGCACTTGCTCTAACCTCAAATCCCAAGGCACAAAGCACCCAACCTACTGCCAAGGATGGCACTAATAGGGTCATACAGACATGATTCTGTCCCCTTTGCCATGCAAACTCTGCTTCCAGCCATCCAGCCAAGGAGCTTCTGCTCCACCTTGAGCTAAGGGAGCCAGGGCTCAACAAATGGTTCATTGCCAAGAGGTTTTCTAATAAGTCTCTCCATGGCTGGATTGCACACAGCCAGCATGGGTCCACTTCATATGTCCTTAGGGATTACCAAGGAGCATATTTAGAATGTCTCCTGTAAGTACATCACTCAAGTCACCACATTTTACTCTGGCTTTTCTTTCACACAAAAGCAGCTGTCTAGTTATCCAGTGAGGATGAAGTTAGAGGTTTTGGTGGAATAAGACATCACACACCTCCCAAAAAACTTCTTTCCCTTATCCAAAGAGAGAAAAGGTGGCCAAGCATCTTGGTTCAAGAAATGAATGTTTGGTCTCCTTTGAGAGAAAAAGCTCCCTTTGGCTAACAGGAAAGGAGGAGGCTGAAAGCATCCTGAAGTTATATAGCAGAGCCAAACCTTGGGAAATCAGGGATGCCAAAATCTGGGATTGAATTAATTTCTGAAACACTGAAATTCAGATCCAAGCACATATCAAAGCACTTTATCTGACAAAGCCAAGAAGTCTCTAAGATTTGCTATGGTCTGCCCTGATCCTAAACAGACAGCAGAGGACCTCAGATGAACCAGCTGTGAACAATTCCAGTTAATGCTATCAGACTGTCAGCTGTTTGAGCCATCGATTGGAATGGTTACCACAAAACCAGAATATCCTAATTTCCTTGTGAAAAGACCGATAATTCAGACTCCATCATCTTTAATGGCATCTCTTTCCACAGGAGACTCCCTCACCTATCACCAGGGACGCCCCTTCTCCACCAAGGACAGGGACAACGATGTTGCTGTGACAAACTGTGCCATGTCCTACAAAGGGGCCTGGTGGTACAAGAACTGCCACCGCACCAACCTCAATGGCAAGTACGGAGAGTCCCGGCACAGTCAGGTAAGGGCAGAGCTGGCCTGAAACCCTCTGGAGTTTCTTCCAGGGGAACATGTCAGCAAGCCTAGGTTAGTGCTGGGACTGTGTGCACCAGGGTCAGAACTGGTGGCATGACCCCACACAAGCTGGAGTAAAGGGAGCCACCTTCAGGACTTTGTGCCTCCCACATGCTGCCATAGGAATTTGCTGTAGTGTGTTAGACTAAAAAAATTACCTATATGAAATTTGATCAGCCTTTGAGCAGTGGGAAAAAAAACCAATCAAGCCATAGAAGCAGGGGAGTTGCTTGCTCCTGCTATAGTAAGTTTTTTCCTTCTGGTTTCTCTACACCAATCAACCTTGTGTCCTTCTTCTCCCACTCTAGTTTCTTGTTAGGGTCTTTCCTTACCCTCTCCCTTTCTCTCCCTCCTGCCAGGGAATTAACTGGTACCATTGGAAAGGCCACGAGTTCTCCATCCCCTTTGTGGAAATGAAGATGCGACCTTACAACCACCGTAACATCTCTGGGAGGAAGAGACGGTCCCTACAGCTCTGAGCCAGCTGAATCCCTCCTGCCTCCCACCACCTGACCTTTTCTGTCATTTGTTTGTATTTTATAATATGAAAAGGGAAAAAAAATACTACTCGTCTGAGATAGCAACCTGCCCCTCACAAGTGCTGGAGGGAACCATGGCACAAGGAAAGGCCATGGGAAAGGAAAGACCTCATTGCTTTGCATCTGTCCCAGAGAAATACCAAATTTCCAGTCTCCCTATCCTAGTACTCTGGCCCTTAACATGAGAAGAAAGAGACAGATTTTTTGATATTTTTTTAAAAGACATAGAAATCCTGAGCAAACCCTGTTAGAAATGTTTGTCATGGGGCTTGTGGCAGAAACTTTCCCCACAGGTACCTTGGTGTGGCCATTTCCAGCCCAGTCATGGCCAGGGACGCCTGTCCTCTCCCTGCCTCCCTGTCCCCTCCTGGCAGGGAGGTCCCAAGCTTCTTGCCATCCTCTAGACACCAATTCTTCCAGCAGGCAGAGGCCCATCTCTCCCCTACGTGCAGGCTCTGGACACATGAGGACTAAGTGAGGATGAGCAAAGGCTCATCCCATCCCCAGTTTTCACAGGAGGGCTTGGCAAATATCTGCATATGTAGGCAAACTCCAGAATGTCCATAGCTCATGTGTTGGTCCCACCACAAAGCCATCCTCGTGTGCATGAGGTGTATGGGAATAAGAACTACTCCACCAGCCCCAACCTTCATTATCCACTCCTCCAAGCTGAACTTGGCCTGCTTCAGGTCCATGACATCTGCCTGGGTTATGCTGAACTTGATGGAGAAGAAAGGATGTAACTTAGAAGACTTGGGAGAAAAATCCCTACTTGTGATCCTGAAATCTAGGACCCACTTCCTCTGTTTATTTCTACATTCCATCATGCTCTCTCTCACTGAGGTCACTGGTCCCAAACACAAGAGTCTCAGAGGAGGAGCAGCAATAAAAAGATATCACACAACTGCAGCCCAGCCTGAATCCAGCAGCTGTCACAGCTCAGGTGCTCCTGTTCATGGCCCTCCACGCACACAGGGAATTATGGCAATGCAGCTAAGGGAAGAGAAGTGCAAGCTGAGGAATGCCCATTTCCTTCCTTCTCCTACACCATCCCTCTTCAATGACATCACAAGAGGGATACAAATCTCAGTGCCTTGGTATTGCCAGCTCTCCAACAGGAAATCAAGTGTTTCCCCTCCTGGAAGGGATTCCATTTGGATTTGGAGCACTTCAAGGCCCTTGGAAGAATTAATAACTTCGCTCTTCCCACCCTTAGCTTCTCCTGTCTCAAGGAAGATGGACCCTTTGGATAGCTCTGACCGTGTCCTGTTGTCATTGTCCCCACCTCCACAAAGCCCAAATGACCACCATGCTCAAGTCACTCCTCTCCAAGGACTCTGATCAATGCTGGGCATTGTCACTGAACTCATCCCTGTATCCAAGGACAATGCAGCTCATCACTGGATTTGCAGCCAAAGGAACATTATGAATGCTAAACACTGCTATCTGGTTTTATCACACTGAAGCTGCTTTGTCTCAAAAACATCTTTCAGATGGCAACATAAAGGCATCTTTGCAGTAGCTTATAATTCAGGCCAGTGTATCTTTCATGGTCAAACTCCTTAATGTTCTGACATTACTCACAATGGCTGCAGAGCTGAAGAAGAGCCTTAAATGGGAAACATAACCTCCTTCTCCATGGCACATACTGGCACATGAAATCACAGCCAACGCTGAGGTCAAGATTAGATACAGGGCCCAGTCCTTCATGTGGTCAGCTTACAAGCCGACCTGGAGATAGGATGCTCAGCAACATCTCATATGTAAATGAGGTGTCCCTTCTTACTTCCCCTTGGCATCAAATCAGGCAAGAAGTCAACCAGTTGAGGAACAGGTGAGTCAGAGGCTGCAGATGATGGGATCTCTTGCAGGACATGGCTGCTGTCACAGATGGCGGCATGTCACACCTCTTGAACACCCAAGCCTGCTTTAAGGCCCAAAAGCCAACAAAAAGCAGCAAATGGAACTGATTAAAGCCTAAGAAGGCTTTTAGTAGACCAGCAGAGTAAATTTTTCTCCAAATCATCAAGAATTTGTAGGAAGAAATATCCCAACAAAAGCTGTAACAGAGCAGCAGTTATAACCAGCAGAGATTGGCAGTGGATGGTGCTGTTTTCTTACCTACCCAGGTGAAAGGAAGAGATGTCAGTGGAAACATACACTTATCATTCACAGTCAAGTGAAAGGCAAGAAACCTCTCTTTTCAAAAGTAAGACTCAAACAGAAAGTTTGAAAAAAAAAAATTCAAAGTTTGCCAAGCTTTTCTAGGATGTTCAAAAGAATATCCTCAAAAAGGCTGATTATTCTGTAAACAGGTTTACTGTTTGCATAGTCAGGTATGAAATTGGACAATATCCAATCTTTCAGTGCTATTATACATCAGTGCTGGTCCCAGACCTCTCATGTGATACCAGGATGTCGCCTTTCCATGGCATTGGTGGAAGACAGTTGCTACAATCTTTTGAAGGAAAGATTTCTATGCATCATGGTTTTCTCCTGGTGATAACCCAACCCAAGCCCAGGCACACAACCAGCAATGATGACCCAGTCATTCGGGCCATTGTCCCCTGTTCACATTGTCCATAAACAAGATACAATTGCCTAGAAAGTTATTTTTCTATATTGCCTTAATTTTTTTTTTTTTTTTTTTTGGACAAATCTCCTGCCAGTAAATTTGTGCTTAATGTTGATGCTACAGAAGGCCCCATGATTAAGTAGTTTCTTTCTCACCCTCCATCACTGGATGGGCTAGTTCATTCTCCAGCTAGACCAGGTTTGGCCCTGGAATTCCCAGAAAACAAGTCTGGATCAGGTGCAGTGCTCATCTGGAGAGACCTTGGCTTCAGCATGTGAACTACCACTGGGCTCTGGTGGCTCCACTGCCATTCTGGGTTTGTGTGGCACAGGCTTGTTCCAGAGCCCAAAAGGAGCATGAGGCTGTTACCCAAACCAAAAAATCCACTGCAAGATGCCATTTCATGTAACAGGAAGCAGCACATCAAATCCTTCACACAGCAGAACACCGTGTGTGCCCATGACCCTTGCAGCCTTTCAAAGCTACTTCTTATTTTTAACCGCAAAATCCTAGAGGGAAACACAAAGGGACTTTCATCTCTTGCCCAATTTCCCTCTGTTTCCATTCTCCAAGCCCACCTTCCCCCTGCACACTGCACTGAAACATAACCAAAGAAAACAGGAGTCCTGAAAGGAAAAGCTGCTTTTAGTAAAGTGATAGCATCTCTAAATGAATTATTTCAAGAAGGAGAGAGGCCAGGCTCTCCCCAAGGATAGCTGGGTTTTGGTAGAAAGGTATTGGGACAGTATCCACACAAAGGTGGGGGAGAAGTCTGCTTCTACTCCTTATCTTTGCATTACTTTACTCTCCCAAATTTGCCCTAAACCAGGCCACATGGGCATCTCAAAGATTAGTAGCAGCCTAAATGCCCTCTTGCCTCCTTCCTAGAGGGATGCTTATCCCAGGTGAAGTGTCCAGGTGTGGAAGGCACAGCTCATGCCACCTTCACTCCCAGTGATGCAGCTGGTGAGGGCTCAGTCAGCAGTGTCCCCATGCCCACAA
This sequence comes from Vidua macroura, assembly GCF_024509145.1. Classification (NCBI taxonomy): domain Eukaryota; kingdom Metazoa; phylum Chordata; class Aves; order Passeriformes; family Viduidae; genus Vidua; species Vidua macroura. The sequence continues at coordinate 5,896,392 of NC_071579.1, forward strand.
CAGGCTCAGAGCAACTTGACAAGATACAGCAGGAGCCAAAGTACCCTCCTGGTGCCTCACCTCCACCTGAGCTCATGACCTTCATCCCAGCTCAGAGCTGCCCTCCTGCTGTGTCCCCACCATCACATCTGGGGGTGACCACGCACCCCCTATCCTGTGCCCCCGAGACATGCCCACAAATTTTGACTTTATCAAACACTGCCAGCAATGAACTCTCATCCCAATAAAACCCTTTAATTCATGCTTACATCCACTAACAAAGGGTTCTGTTCTGGGGCCAAACAAGAAGCCCATCCCTGTTTCTGCCAGCCAAGCGCCCTGGGATGGCCATAAAACCCAACAGAGTCCCCTGGGGACCACCAGCACCTGCAGGGTCACCTTCCCCTTTCCTAAAATCCTGATGGTGGTGGCAGCTCCTTGCCCCTTCCAGAGGGGAAATGTGGGGTAAGTGGGAAGGAAAGGTCCTTCCCTTGAGAGATCCTGATGCCTAGACCCGCCTCAATACCCAGCCTGCAGTTCTTCAGATGTCAGTGGCTTCTCAGAAGGATGGTGACACAAAGACCTAAACAAACAAACAAGCAGCCCCCTGTATATACAGGTGTTATCCTGGAAATGTTCTTAATATGTTAAAAGAAGTTTAAAAACATAAATAAGAAGGGAGAACAGAGGCAACGAAATGCCTTGAATGGGTTCTAATCAACTCAAACACAAACCACTGCAACCAAATGAGGGGGAAAAGAAAAGTAAACAAATGCATAAATAAAATCTATAATATAAATAAATAATATATTAAACAACCCTCCCCACCCTGTAATGAAAATGTAGCTTGGAGAATGGGATCAACGCTTGTTAACCATTGTTAACTGGTATTTTTAGTCCTGACCGCTCTTAGGCTATGTATAGTTCCTTTTTTTAATGCATTTTCTATACATTAATAAAAGATACTGAAGGAGTGAGCTGTGTGCCTGTCTGGGAGTGGGGTGGGACCAGGGTCCTCGTACATCCAAGCCCAGCAACATTTCAGCCCCAACCTCATGCCAAGAAGGATCCCCTATCCCTGATCTTTGGTTACCCCATGGGAGGAGCATGGGGGGCTTAGCATGGATTCATATTCAAACCTAGAGAAACAGAGCAGCTGATAGACCTAGCACATGCAATGTAATAAAAAAACAGCGGGAGGAAGTTTTGGGGCAGCCCAGCTTTGGCTGGTGACCCCATGTAGGTGTTCAAGACCAGGTTGGAAAAAGCCAAGAGCAACCTCATCCAACCCCAGGGCTGCCTTGGTCAGAAAGTGGGACCAGAGATTCCCAAGTCCCCCCCTGCCCAGCTATGCTGTTAAAATAAATAGCAATAATGTGGCCATGAAATCGGGTCAGCACAGTCGGTCCATTAACCACAGGAAGGCAGAGAGCTGGGACTTGGCCTCAGCCCAGCACAAGACATTTTGCTAATAAATTTAGCTGCTCTCATGAGCTACAGAGGCTCTTGGCTCTGCAATTTGCAGCCAGAGAAAGCAAAGCTGTGGTATGAATGCTTGGGAGCAAAGGGAAACAACCCCAAAATCTTCAGTGAAAACCATTTTCCTGATTTAAACAGCAATCTGTTCCCAACATGATGGAAACACCACCAAAAAAACAGATTGGAAGCCTCGGTCCATCAGAATATACTCCCAGTGGGAAACAACAACAACAAAAAATACCCCAAACAAAACCCCAGCACAGATTAGCAAAAATCTCTAGGATGAATATGAACTTCAGGCGATTTTGAAATTCTTCTCTTATTTCACAAGAAGACTTTACCCAAACCTATTTGTTTAAAGTTTTCACATTTGACACATAGCCAGACAGTATGAGAAAGCTCGAAAGAAGCTCTTCCGCCAGACCACTTCAATATTTTCTAAATTTGACTTTGTAGAGACAAAACAGGGGAGTTTTCTTGGTGGCAGCTTCTCAACTTCTCTTTCTTGCTCGGATTTATGAGACAAAATAGGAAGTTTGTGAGAGAGGGGATGTCCCACCTTGGTCATGACCCTTAGTGCACCAAAAGCAAAGCACAAAGCCTGATAGACTTGACTGTCTGGGATAAATGAACTCTTTCTGTGTCTGAAGGCAGTTAGTGCCATGGAAGACCCTTCATGCAAGGCCTGTGCATGGAGGAGCTGAGGGATGGAGATGTGTTTGGGACGAGGAGGAAGGGTTACCTGTGCTGGTACTTGTCATCCCAGTCTCACTGTGCTTGGCCAAGCAGTTGTCTGTCACAGCTGAGACTGCCACAATACACAGAGTATCACCACAGAATTTTGGAAGGCTTCAAGCATCAGCCCTTCTTGTTCTTTAGCCTAACCTTTTCTACCCTCATGTTCATGGACTGCACCTGTGTGCCCTCTGCTCCCTTTGTGGTTGGTCAGTGCACCTGGGCACTCCATGGCTCATTGCTGTCAGTGCTGCTCACCTGTTTCTCACAGCTGTAGCCCATTAGGGGTGAGGCTCGGCAGCCTCCCAATTACCACAAACTGTGTGCCTACAATTGCCCAGGATGTTTTATTTATGGTTTCTAAGGGAAGGGCAACATCTTCCACTGTGCACCCTCACTCAGCATGTCTGGGGTCAAGTGAGGCCCCCAGGGCCTCCACTTACTGCAGAGAACCCCCCAGAAAGTTCACCTGGAGGAAACACAGTCTTCCTATTGCAAAAACCAATAACAAGAGGCAGGTGTCTATCAGTCAGAGGTTGGTACCTAGAGAAGGCAGGTGGCAGGCACATGGGGAGCTGCAGCATCCCTCTGGATCATAACCACCTCCCAAAATCACAGTCAAGGCCAACTCCATGTTTCAGATGGGATGAGAAGTGAGTGATGGCTGGTAAAAGCCCTTTTCTAAATGCTACAAGTTTCAATTGAAGCCAGGGAAGTGTTTTGCCCCATCACAATAAACGCTGGGGAGCTCCTGCCCTATCACATGTGCTCACCACCCTCATCACTCTGGCCCCTCTGTCCTTGCACAGCTCAGAGCCATCACCATAATCTAGACATGGTCCTACATGTGGTGGGATCTCATATTTCCAGGCACTCCAAGAAGCATGCCTTCCCAGGCATGCCACACTCCTCTTCAGGCACTTCCAGCCACCACAGCTCCCCCATCTGCACTTTATACAGAGATATTTCATCACAGCCCTCTTACCAAAGTCCCCTTTTTGCATGAGTGATGCTCAGGAACTTTGTTCCAACAGTAAACATCAGGAGGGTGTACAAAGGTCCTCAGCAGGGACCCTGGGCACCCATCCCAAACCCAGAGCTCAAGCAACACATTTCAACCACACATCCTGCAGCCTCAGCCCAAAAAACCCATGAAGGAAATGCTGGTCCAGGAGCACAGAGTGTGGCAGGAGGAGGTGCAATGCCTCCAGAGCAAGGCTGGAGCAGGCTGATGAAAGGGCAGCTTTGTGCCATAGATTCACAGCTGCTTTATTGCTTAGGAGATGTGATTTTTATAGCACCATCTTCAACATTCTCAGATTTTAATTCCCCCTCATAAGATGGCATGTGTTCATCATCCCTTTTAAAACTCTCATTCCCATCTTTGTATTTTAACTCCTGGGGCTACAGGCTCTAATGTTTAGTTATATAGAGTGTAAAAAATTATAAATTATCTCTTTTCATCAAATCTAAATGCAGGGATTTTAAATTTTATTATTTAAATTTTATTGATGTGTCCCTTTTTCCTGGGATGAGGAATGCTGTGAATAGCAGCCTCCAGGCTTATCCCCCTTCCCTGTGATATAGCCAGCAATTTTTCTGCTTGCAACTTGTTTCAACAATCCACAAATGGATTGGGAAGGACCTTAAAAGATCATCTAGTTCCCACCCCTCTGCCATGGGTAGGGACACCTTCCACTATCCCAGGTGGCTCCAAGCCCTGTCCAGCCTGGCCTTGGACACTTCCAGGGATCCAGGGGCAGCCACAGCTTCTCTGGGCAACCTGTGCCAGGGCCATACCATGCTCACAGGGAAGAATTTCTTCCAATATCCCTTCTAACCCTGCCCTCTGTCAGTGTGAACCCATCCTGCTCTTGTCTTTATAGCAGCACTTCTCTCCCTTCCCTGTATTCTTGTGCTGCTTTCTGCTGTCAGTAGGAATATCAAAGGATGCAGCAATCCTGCAGCAGCTTCTCCCAGCAGCATGTCTAATCCTCTTGCTCCCACCCAGGTTATCTCCCTGGCATTGCTCCTCCACAGGGAGCAGGGCCTGGCGCGGCTGCTGACCAGCAGAGCAGAGCACACAAGGGTGTGGTGGGGACACAAACCGCCTCTGTTCACCACAACAGGCCTTTGTCCCCGTGCTGTCCCCTGCACTTGTCGATGTCACAATAAAAGAGGGGGTTGAAGGAAGTAACTCTGCTAATGAGTTATGAGAAAAATCCTCCTTAAAAGCAAGAGATGGAGTGGGATGAGGTAGGAAATCATCCCTCTAAGAATTTTAGAAGGTGATGGAAATGAGCTCCTGGGAGAGGAGCAGCAGAGGGGATGGGGCTGGAGGAGCATCAGGGCAGCACTGTTCTCCCACTCCTGGGGACAGTGTCTGTCCCTGCTCCTGGCCCAATGTCCCCTGGCTGCACCCAAGTCAGGCCAAAACCAGATGGAATCTCCCTGTTTACCCCTTGGATTGGTTCCTCAGTCACAACTGCACCCTCTGCTGCCTCTGCCCCCTGAGGAGCACTTTGCCCCTCAAAATACAGGAGCCTGCTCTCCCTCGCAGAGGGGCAGAAAGAGGTAAAACACCCCCAGAGGAAAGGTCATGGTTGTTTTTTCCCCTCTTTCACCCACGACAATTTGCATTTCTCTCTCGGTTCCCTCCCGGCGGGTGGGTGAGTTCCCAACAAGCTGCCCTGCCCCAGCCCTGACACCCAGCTGCATCCTCCCCATGGAGCCCCTGGTAGCAAACAAGACGAGGAGCAGGAAGACTTTGAAGTGTGAAGAACAAAGGTCAGATAGTCCCACCCCCAGGCAGGAGCTAAGCCCCAAGGGCAGCACAGAACATTCCAATGGCTCCAATACCACCAGCCAAAATCCTCATGTGATCCTGAGCCAAGGGACATCAGCTCACCACAAATCTCCAGGAACAGCTTCCCCCATGGGAGTGGCTTATGGAGAGGAACAAATAATGAAAATAATCAAAATACTACTATTAATTTGGCATCTGCATATCATTAAAAAGCCGGATTGGCTCTCCCTGTCCCCCTCAGCTAGGCTCTGGGGGATGCCAGCACTGAGGGATTGTTCCTCAGCAGCACGGGGCTGAGCCAAAGGAATGACTGTGACAGAGGGGATGGCAAGCACAACCGGTTTTTCACCTAAAAATCAACCTTGGCAGATCAGATCCGACACCCATCCAGCATGGGAAACTGTGGGGGTGGCTGGAGGAGGCACGAGCCACTGCTTCCTACAACTGGGGGCATATGCTGCTCCTTGGGGGCCACCAGACTGTGCCCAAGTATCACTCGCCTCTCTGCCTTTGGTTCACACCTTTCACAAATCCAGCCCTGGGATGCTGCTGCTGACCCCATTTCCATGCTGGGGGAAGGAGCAACCTCATTCACCAACAGGTTTTTTTTCCCTGGATTTCCCATAACTGATCCTTGAGTGCTTCCAAAGGGGAAGGCACCACGTCACGCTGCTGGGACGCACCCAGCCCAGCACTTTCCCCACCTCCCAGTGTGTGTCCTCTCCCCCTTGCCTGCCACCAGCGCTGCCTTGTAGGATTTCCTCAGGAAGGAGCTCCTGAAGGCTCACACACACAAAACAAGCAGCTCTAAACAGCCCAAACACTGAGCTGTGCCCTGAGCAGACACATACCACCCTCCTCCTCACCTGCACACAGGTCCCTTACACCACAGCTTTCTCAACACAAGCATCCAGCAGAATTTGAGGAGGCACCTGAGGACCACCCCTCAACCCCTACCTCAGCATTCTTCTTGTCTAAGCACCAGGGAGGGGTGATCCTGCAAATCCGAGCTCATCTTGGCAAGCCCAGCTGCAAAGCCTCCCAAGTGATGGGTGGGCATGAGGCACCCCCAAAAACTCACCAGCTTTGGGGCATTTTCCCTAAGAGCAGCATTTGCCCCCATCCCTGCCTACACGGGACTTAGCCCCAGCACTTAAACACAGCACCAAAACAGCCCAAGGTGGGATCTAGGTGGGACTGGGACACCTGAGCCCAACCTACCCTCAGAGCTCCCCCTTCCTGGAGGGGACAGAGCCCAGCTGGTACCAAATGAGGAAGAGGAGGGGATGAAGCAGCTTCTCCCAGAAAAACAGTTTTGTGTTTGTCCTCCACTCATGCGTCAAGAATCACCATCTCATCCCACCCCTCCTCCTCATTTTCCTCCAAAGCCAGAAAATCCATTGCTGCTTCTAAATACCAAGAGCTGCTATTTTTATCCAGACCACGGCCAGGGCGTGCGTTATTTTTGGTGTTTAAACTGCAGGCTTTTTTTTGTGGGAGGGGGAGAGGGAAGGGAAAAGGCAGAAGCATGGGGGAAAAATGAGAGGAATGTTTCTCTGGGAGCAGAGTTTTCCATTGCTTACTTTAAGCCAGACTAGTGTCTGCAAATAGAAATCACCACCAGAGAGCAGAGGAAGCAGCTGGGAAAGAAAGGTGTGATCATGTCTGCAGTCACTCTACCACTCCCACCATACCGAGAAAACCCCAAATAAACTGACTCTGGGTACCAGCTGGGTGTTATCAAGGAGCAAAGCTCACAGTTGTGTAACAAGGTAAACTGGTAATAAAATTAGATTAATACAATCAAACAAGGGGGAGGCAAGAGAGTGTTTCTATCTTCAGCATGAAATTAGTAACATTTTCAAAATCAAATTAGGGGTTGAGGGGGTCTTAGGAGGAAATTGAAGTTATCAGGGTGCTTTTTGGCAGGGGAAAGGCTTTGATACAGCACGGAAATAAGGATTTTGGGAAGGATGGATGGAGAACAGGAGCTGGAGGTGGGATTTTATTTCCAGCTGGTCCGAGGCCTGGGCTCAAACTGACATCCCATGAGGTGACAGGAGCTTGCCTGGCATAGGCTCACTCAGTTTCTGTGCTTGAGGGGCACCAGCAAGCAGGGAGACAATCTGGAGCTGCAGTGATTCATTAGCAGCTGAGTCACGGCTTCCTCTCGCCCATTAAAGTTTCTGAGAAACAAAGCACGATTCCTTGGATCCCAGATATGCTGTGTGCCAAACAAAACGAGGAGGTGGCAGGTTCAAAATCCCTGCAAATGAACCATTTTTCATGCCACAAGGGAGGGAGTCTTGGCACACCTTGCTGCAGGAGACATCCACAGGGTCAAGCATCACATGCTGTTGAAATTCAAAACATCTCCTATAGACCACTATGGAATTTGAGCTGGAGTTGGAAAGGATCTTTACAGGTCAGCTGTGGGGAGGAGGATGCTGGCTTAGAGCAGGGGACTGATTATATTTGTATATTCTTGCATTAATTCTCAATTTCTTAAAGTCTATGTGAAGCTTTCCAGCTCAGATTAATGGCATCACCACCCTCGATGGCATCAAGACTCCTTCACAAGCAGCAGCACCCCAAGACATCAGCATTAGCAGTGCCCACCACCTCTGCCACATCACCACAGCACTCCTGCCTGAAGCCAAGAGGCTGCCAAAGCACCGTGTTCAGGGGGACCCCTGAAAATCCAGGGAAGGTGCAAGGCCAGCAGCTCCTCCCTTGTCAAGGCCTCTGCCAAATTAAATTAGTGATATGGAAGTGTGGAGCCTCAGTGAGGCTGTTTGCCCAGGGAATGAAGCAAATATCCCAGGTGCCAGGGAGAGGCTGAGCTTTCACATTCCCAGGCTCAAGGAGAGGCACCCTGAAGCCTAACACTTTCAAATATGCTCACCCTCGGAGAGCTCTGATAATAAATATTTTTAATCAATAATAAATATTATAAATAATTAGAATATTATAAATAATAGTTTTAGTTAGAGGGATTGTGGCAAAGGTAGCATTGCGCTATCTGGTGCTGTAGAGTGGTCAGGTACCCCTCACGTGACTGTCAGCACCCAGGTGGCTTCTGTGTGCCTAGGGAAGGATGTTTTCATAGAGGGATTTGGTACCCACAAAAGAGGGAATGGCTGCAGCTCAGTGAGGCAGGAGAGCAGGGATGGGGTTAGCTGGGATGCAGGGGGCTGGGATAGAGTCAGGAAACAAGGGAGAAATAGGATGGGGTGAGCTGGGACATGGAGAGATGGGAGGGAATAAGTCATGATAGGGTGAACTGGGATATGAGAAACTGGACTGCAGCAAGCCACATGATGCAAAGCCCAGGAATCTTCATCCTCCAGCATAAAACCAAGGGAAAAGCTCCTGGAATTAAGCAGCAAATCTTTAGGGAGAAATTGCTTGGTGTTTCCCACAGGACATAAACACCTTCCCCAAGGCTATGAGGAGGCACTTAGCACAAGCTGTAGCCTACAATGTGTGTTTCTGAGGATCTCTCCAACTCCAGCACTAGGGTGAAGGCAGCAGGAGGGCTGCAGAGGCTGGCAGCCAACTTACTTCCATCCCTCCACTCTCCCCTTCCCTCCTATTCCCAGCACTGCATTGCTCCTGATGCTGCCAAGTCACAGCATTGGGAATGTGAGGCTGTTTTCCAGGAGCCTTGAAGGGTCAGATAGCCCTGGCTAGCCCAGCTCGACAAGTCAGCACCAAGGCTGAAGCAGTAAAGCCAAGCCACTCGCTCTGGAGCATGAAGGAGGGCAAGGAGGGCAAATGTAGGGATTTTGCAATCCAAAAGGACTCAGTCCAACCAGAAAAATTCCAACAGAACATTTTTCTAGTTGCAGCTTGCCCAGCTGTCAGCATCACAACACTGTGTGGAGGCCGTAGAGCCCTGGATTGGAAAGCAGCCGGGATACAGCAATTTCTGGATATCACTGCCATGGTGTTAAAAAAGAAATAAGTGGGAGAGAAAGTAGCAAGTGAAGGGTGGGGGTGGCAATCCCAATGGAACTGGGATCACAGTTTGAAAATACTGAATTACAGAATCACTTAAGTCAAAAACGCCCCCTCAGGCCATCAAGTCCAATTCTTAGCCCAGCAATGCCAAGGCCACCACTAAACCCTGTGCAAGGAGTGCCTTCCCAGATTGAAACATCCAGCATTATCCATGGTTGTACAGCATCCATAATGCTCCTGGATGCTGCATTACCTCAGGCAGTCCCAGGGGATGCTCCATCACCTCCTGCCTGGCTGCAGTGTCCCCTCTCCAGGGGCAGAGGGTGGGTGTGATGGCAGTGCAGGAGTGACAACATGCAGGGTGGTGCTGATGGCGTGCTGAGTGGAGGTGAGAGGGAGCAGGCAGCGGTGAGGGGGTCCAGGGTGGTACTCCTGGCACTGCTTTCGGGGAGCTGGAGCTCTACCCTGCCCTCCCCACCACAGCAGCGGCATCACCACCCTGAAGCCCTCCCTGCCGTCTCCCAAAAACGCTTCTGGGAAAACCTGGGCTGCACCAAAGCCCGGCGAGCCACACGCTTCCCTCCCTCTTCCCCATAACAGGTTCGGGACTGGTTTGTGCCCCGTCCCCGCCTCTCTCCCAGCCTAAATCCCGCAGCCTGGCCCACGGCCCACAGTGTGTGCGTGCACCCCGCAGTTTGGGGCTTCCCGGAGGGCGCGGGGCGAGCCCCAGGTGGGGCCGGGCGGGCGGCGGGGCCGGCCGGGGGCGGAGGCGGGCGGGACGCGCCGTCCCATTTCCCCGGCCGCCGCTGCACTCCGGGACCAGCGGGCGGGACGGGGCTGCGGCGCAGAGGTAGGTCTGGGGTCCAGGGAGTACCCGGGAGGGGGATCCCGGGCTGGGCTTCCCTAGGCGTTATCTTCGGTGCTGTGTTACTCAAATCCAGGGCTTTTCTCGCCTTTTATTTATTTTTTTTTTTTTAAGGCCACATCATCTCCTTCGCGCCGCCCGGGGGGAGGGGGTGAGAATGGGGGCTGGGGAAAGAGCGATCGATGAACAGGCAGCAGTTCTGAGGGAACCTGTGTCTGGGGCAGTCTGCCTGGCACCGGGGTGTTGGAGCACCCGAGCTGCACACACGCGTTTTGAACACCACAGAATCCTAGAGCGGTTTGATTGGAAGGGGCTTGAAGGACTCCTCGTTCCACCCCCCTTGCCATAGGCAGGGACACCGTCCATTAGAGCAGGTTGTTCCAAGCCCCGTCCTGCCTGACCCTGGACGCTTCCAGGGATGGGGCATCCACTGCTTCTCTGGCAGCCCCTGAGCCTCTTGTAACCAAAACCCCAAGTGATCGACCCCAGGGAGGGCCATGGCTGGGGGCTGCTGCCCGCCCGTTCCATAGTTTGGAGGAGCCCAGGACGGCTCTGAGGAGCTCCCGGTGCATCCAGTGATGACAGTGGCGCTCACCTAAACTCAGAACTGATCTTTTGGCCACAGTCTCGGTGATTCTGGAGCCGAGGGCAGCCGCGCGTGTGCAGACGGTGATGACGGGCGGGCTCCAGGCAGCAGCTTGCAAAATAGTTTCACTTTAACCTTGTTATCCAACATCCATATCAGTAGTTTTCTAAATCACTCCCTTTAGGGAATGAAAGCATTTACCCGTGGCTTCTGGCAGCAAGGCTTGATGGTGGTGGGAAGGAGATGAAGCTTCAGCTGGTCGTGTTTGCTGGGTGTTGGCTTTTGGTGGTTTGTCTTTTACGTTTGAGGAAGGTCTCTGTAGCCTGCTGCGAGTTCTGGGAGACCGGCGGCAAAACCCTTCTTAGTCACCATTTCCGAAACAGCAACGTGCAATCCCTGCTAAGGAAACTGCTCACTCTCGGTGTCAGGTTTCATCCAGTTTTCCTTTAAGTCTGCAGGTGCAAGCAGGGAAAATACATGCCACTTTGTGACAGCATAGCTGTGTCTCTGCTGGGTGGATCAGGAGCTCACAGGCTGTAACAGAAATTAGCCTCTCCCTGCCTGAACCACAGCTGTCACTGCAATGGAAAGTTGGTATAAAGCTGACATAAAGCCAGTAACAGACGGAAATGGTTGTTTAATAATGCGATTCCTGCTTTGCACTCCTTAGCATCAACTGCACAAAGTGTGGTCTCATCTGTGTTGAGGAAATGGGGGTGGCTGTAGGTCAGTTGATTTCATGTCACCTCCACAAGCCCTGAGTTGCAGCTGGCCACAGAGCACAGGGGTGTTGAAATAATCCAGAAATACTTGGGGCACACCCCACAGGTCAGTTGCCCCCAGAGCTGCCACCTGCTCTCACTGTGGATGCAGGCAGCACCTTAGAGCAGCCACACTCCTGCCTGAGTCAGGCAGCATCTCATCTGAGAGGAGCAGGTTGAGCTTTCTTAGGTTGGAGGGAACTTCATGAAGACATAAAAGCCTGTTGAGGGTTGGGCCTAAAGAACTTAACTAGTAAAATGACCTCCAGCTCTCTCCCCTCTGCCACAGTGACACAGCACTGCAGTTTCCAGTAAACTGCAGCTTTTGTGCAAACTCTACCTCCATCCCCAGTCGCTGCGGTTGCTCTGCAGTGCACAGGATGTGGACAAGCCAGCATTGCCAAGGCAACCCCCTCTGTTTTGGTTTCCCCACACACAGACTGGCAGCCTTTACCCCTCCAGCTCAGCCAGGCAAGCGATGGTTTGTGGTGCCATCGCAAGCCGTCCCTCAAAAGGACCTTGTTTTCCACCCACGGCCTCCCATAACTGCAGAGGAGTGGCAGATGCTCCCCACCCTTGCAAACCAGCTCTTTCGAAGCCAGTGTGGATTAAAGAACTTCATGCTGGATGTGCAACGTTGATTAAAACTTACACAAGTGGCACAAAGCCCTGTCGTGCAGAGCTGCCATCAGTTGGAGCCATCCATCCCTGGCCACAGGAGTTCCCAGGCGAGTTTCCATGTCAGCTTTCCCCTGGCTCTGCCAGCACCAAAAACAAAGAGCTCATTTAGCAGGATGCTTCACAGCTCTCCCTGAGACACAGCCCTGTCTCACAGTACCTCCCTGGCCCTGTTTTTTGGTCCCATATCTTGACCCAAAAAACAGCCGACTTCCCAATGGCAGCTCCACATGCTTGCAGCAAGCGGTTCACACCCATCCTGTACCACAAGCGTGTAAGCAGCTCTCCATGTTCATCCCCTCTCTAAGGGGATGTCACACCAAATCGAGCAGCAGCAGGGATATTCCTAAATGCAGCTCCTCATGGTGCTCTCAGGTTTTCAGCTGGCAATGGGTGGCCTTGGGTAACCCCTCTGCCCTTGGAGTTGCCACCTCCAAACACATCAGTTTTTCTGTTTTCCCCTCCCCCCCCCCATTTTCTTTATATGAAACTGAAGAACCCCGTTATTTAGCACACAGACATCCCTTCATCTACAAAACAAAAAGCAATGCACACAGCAAAAAGAAAAGGCATTTGAAAACCAGGTGCATGGCCATGCTGGAAGATGGCCCTGGGATTTGGGTGCTGTTTGGTCAGGGCAGGGGCAGGTACCTCCACCTTCCCCTTCCAAGGGATGCTCATTCTGCTTGTCCAGGGTGGCCACATGTCCCCAGCTGGACACTTCCCAGTGACAGTCAGCCAGGGCCTCTGCAGTGCATTCAGCTCCAGTTTAAAGTGGAAACATATCAAAGGGCTTTGCCTTTTTTTTTTTTTTTTCCTCCCTGTTCTTTTTTTCTCTGCAAACAATTAATTACAAGTTTAAAAGGAAGTTCCAGCCCTCCTTCCCTACCCAGAAGTTTAGAGGCAATAAATATAAAGCAGTTCAGTGCAGGAATAAAACTGTACATCCTGTTTTGTCTGAAATTAAGGCGTTTGTTGTTTGGGGATTGTTTGAGTTTTTTACTTCTTTTTTGGAGTCCAGTGTATAATAGGCATCCTGTATTCCTGCCTGGATAATGAGCTGTCAGGATACTTATGGCTAAGTGGCAAACCTGCACCACGTGGATGATTACACTGAAGAAAAGCTGCTCTGTTTATTTATGTTGCAGTGTAACCTTTACTACAGCTGCCCCCAAAAAAACCACCTAGGTGAAGATGAAGGTCAGGACAGGCTTTAAGAAGTGGCTCTCACTTATCTCCCCTGTGAGCAAAAGCAGATCTGGGATGCTCCCAGTCGGTTCCATGCAGGGGCTAGGCAGAGGTTGTATGGGATTTGAGTCTCTGAGTGGTAGCCTGTGATTTCTCAGATATTGATGATATTTCTGTCCTCTCTTGAGCTGTGGAATGAGGAAATGTGAGGAACCAGTTTTGATGCAGCAGACTGGACAAAACCCCAGTAATAACAATAATAGTAATAACAATAATCATAATAAACTTCTTCCAGCCAAAGTCAAAACCACTTCCCAGAGCACTTCATTTCATTTGGTAAATCTCAAATGAGAATTTTTTAGAAGGCACCCAGAGAAATTCATGTTCAAAAGAGAAACCACCAGCTAACTGGGGCCAGCTCAGCTGTGTGCTCATGCAAATTGAAACAATAATTCCACAGTTGTCAGTTTGTTTCTAAGGGACACAGATAAACCTCTTATTTTCAACAGAATCTGAGCACTTGTGAAATCCCAAATCGAGAGCTTGGCATCTATGCTGAAGGATTCAGCTCTTGAGGTCCTGACAGTCAGGTCTGAAAGCCAGCAGCTAGGGGAGACCAGTGAAACAGACCCTGTACAATTTTGTAGGTCCCAGGACAGCATTTTGGAAGGCAGGTTTTCCCTTGGGAGCTGCTTTTTTGCGGGGCTGCCCAGGAGTTCCTGCCCAAGCAGCATCACAAGAGCTGTGGTTAGGGCTGGGTGGGACCTGTGGCTGCTTTTTTGGGCAAGGCTGGTGGCTTGATCTTCCTTTAGGAGTGGGGTGTAATGGCACAGTGAGGCAGAAGGAAGCACAGTGGTGCTAGCTGGAGAATCCTAAACCACTCCATGCAAGAGAGCATCCCTTAGCAGGTGCCAAACAAGGAATAAATGAGATGCAAAACAAGGATGGGCAGTGCTGTAGACAAGGAGGATTCAGCCAAAACCAGCCTGGGTGCCCTTCCTCTCCCTCCCTTACGGTCCCTGAGCTCTCTGAGAGCTGCCAGAAGAAAAGGAGTCACAGGGGACAAGTGGAGCAACCCCTCTAGGACACCTTTGGTGTTCAGGCTATACCTCTCAAGTTTTTGTTACATAGAAGTGTTGGTTTTCCTTTTACTGTGCCTCAGTTTCCCCTCCTGGGCACATGGGGATTTAAGCATTTCCCTCAAGAGGCTGCAGGGCTTGAATCCCAAAGGCTGGCAAAGACACTACTGTAAAATGCTGAGCAAGGGTGAAATAGGGTGTTGGAGCCTGATACTGCCCCTGCCAGCTCTTCATCTGTACAACCTCTAATTTAGTGACCCCTGTATTGAACCAGAACTGCAAACTGGCAGCACAAAGGCCCCTGCTCTACTCAGATGCTTTGCCTGGCCACAGGAGGGGAAGAAAGATGTGAGTAGAGGCAGCAGCTCCCTGCCTCTGCAGGAGGGCTTCCCTGAGAGCCCTGGCACTCAGCAGCACCTCTCCCTCCCTGAGGGAAGAGGAAAACCTTACGTCAAGCCACAGAAATGCTTCTCAGCCCTACCCAAACCCTTGGAGCAATTCCCAGGTGAGGCACAGCAGCAGCAACTCCTCCACCCCAGCCAACCCTTATCCTCCCCTGCTGCTGCCTTTGTGGCCAGCCCTAGGTACATGGAAGCAGCTGTGGGTGCAGGGCTGCTCATTGGGCTGCCCAACTGAGCATCACCTGAGTCCCACTGACCACAGTCCTCATCCAAAATACAGGTGGTTCAGCCACAGCCTCCAGACCGAACCTGCTGGCAGTGCCCAGGGCAGCAGGAACAGACCCTGCCTCTGTGCTGCCCATCCCAGACCACGCACCCTGAGAAACAGCCTGGCCAAAGATACCCTATTCCCAGGGTTGGGAATAAAGAGGGACCTGTGACACGTGGAGTCCTGGCGCCTGTGGCAGTACTATGTCTCCACAATGGTCACTGGCCTATATCAGGCAAAGCTTTTCCTGCAGACAATATTTCATCTGCTATGGAACAAGCCCTACAAAGGGCTAATAAGAGCTCCATGCTGTGATTGCTCAGTCAGGGCTGATGTGTAAATTCAGAGGGACAGGATTTGTGCTTGGCTGAATTCCTAGGCAAGCAGGGATGCCCAAAGCCCTCCTCACCCATCCCCACAATCAAGAACAAACCCCAGGAGATAGGAAGCTGTGTTTCTCAGATGAAGACACCCAAAAGGACATAGCAGGCAGCACAGTCCATCCCCCACGGCTCCAGGCCCCTCCAAGGCAGGAGACATCTTACCCTGCTGAGGCTTAGGCTGTTCCGGCAGCTCCATGGAGAAAACTGCTGAGGGAACAGGCACCTGATCCATGTGTTTTTTTGTCTCTGCAGGCACCATCCAAGGACTCTTGTGGAGCCCAGTAGCTGCTTATAGGAGCTGAGCATATCTCAAGGTGCCTTTCAAGCAGAGGGAGCAGCACAGGCAGCCTACTCAGGAGCTGACATGCAGCAGAAGATCAGCTCTTTCTTTAATTCCATCTTGGAGCTCATCCGTACCAAGCATGAGGAAGGCATCTTCAACACCGTCTGCCTGGCCGTGCTCTTGGGTCTACCCCTCGTTGTCCTGCTCACCTTCATTTTCATCTGCTGCCACTGCTGCTTCTGCAGACGGAGGGGAGGAAGCACAGGGAAAGGTGGCCCCAGCAGCAATGGGCATCTGCATGCTGAGAGGAACAAGAAGAAGAAAAAGAAGAAGAAGAAGCAGCAGGATGAAGAGGACCTGTGGATCTCAGCTCAGCCCAAGCTGCTCTTGCTGGACAAGAGACCCTCCTTGCCCATCTAGTAGACAGAGGGTGTTCAGGTCCTCTCCTCTGAGATGCCATCATTCCTTTCACCTGTGCACCAGGAGGGGCGAGGAGATACCAAAGCTGCTGCCACTTTATGGTAACTTTCGACAGAGGCTGACCGCAGCATGCTGAAGGGCCAACAGGAAACAAGGCACAGGTTGTGCAAGCCTCTTCTCCCCTATCAGGACAGCATGCCCCAGGGCAGAGACCCCTGCAAAGGACAGGTGAGCACACAGGGGTGACCTGCCAGCGGGTCCTACGTACCCCCTGCCATGAGCACAGTGCATGCAGTGCCAGTGGGGCTGGCACACAGCGAAGGAGGTGCGAGGCTCTCCCTCTGCACTCACCTGCCAGCACACACACTGTGGCACGGACGGGGGTGCACAGGACAACCTTCACCCACGGACCAAGCCACCTGCACACTCCCCCTGCACAACACAGACAGCTGAGTGGAGAAGGCCCAGACACACCTCGTTTGCTTGCCCTGCCATGGAGACAGCACAGCTTCACTGTCGAGGCTCCGTCCAAACCCAATTCGCTTTATAGACACAAAGCTGAGTTACCCCACAGCTCAAAGATGTGCCATCTACCAGGCCACCAAACCAGTCTCTACCAGCACTTGAAGCTAGATGCCCTCAGCCCAACCTTAGAGACCTCAGACACCATCCTAAGGCAGCACAGCAGAAGGATGCCTTGCCACCTGGGCTAGAGGCAGGAAGGAGAGAGGAGGCTGCCAGACCAGCCCTTTTGCACCAGCACTTAAAAAAACATCTTCCTTGAAAGACTGTTTTATACAAACTTGCCATTAAAGAGCCCACCATGCTACTGCAAGAGCAGAAACACAACCTGAGGCTGTGTAAAAGCTTTGCTATGGGCATTAGAGTTATTTATTAAATGACTACTAGAGAAGAGCAGGACCAAAGGCCCTCTGGAGCAGGACCAGGGACATGGAAGCAGTATTGAAGCAGCAGACATTGTTTCCTGGCGCACTCAGCCGTCACCTCTCCCTGCAGCCCTTGTGCCATGTGTCAGACACACACAGACCCATGAGCAGGTGCTGCCCCAGCTGATGAGCTCTGTGTGCTGCACTGAATGTTTCTGTATGGCTGCCAGGCTGACCAGCTCTGGGATTTTGAATGTGCTGTAGAAGCAAAGTAAATTCCATGTGCACAGTCATCCCTTACACAGGGACACATTTTACAGCCAGACTATGGACCTCTCTCCATCCTCATGTTCCTTGGAAAGACTGTTCAGCTGGGCACAGCAGCTAACAGGACCACACACAGCTCTCATCCCTGCTCTGCTTCCCACCTGCCCCACCCTGGCTTGTGTTCCCATCCTATGTCCCTTGAGCTGGGAGTCTCCTGTGCTCCCCACTCTCCGCCCCTCCAGGCTCTGTGTCCCCCATCTCATTTTCCATTGAGGGAAATGGAAAAATGTGTGTGTGATGAGAAGCCTCATCACATCTGGGTTTTGCCCTGTCTGTACACTGGATGTCTTCCTTCCATTTTCTTCCAGTTCTTAGGCTGCTGGAGCAGACCAGAGCTGCCAGCATCTAGGGAACAAGCAGCCAAACCCACATGGGCAAGCCTGGACAGAGCTGCTGGGCACAGCTGCTTCCAGCCCAGGCAAGGGTGATGCCACCTTACCCTCATTTGGAGGACAAAGCCACCAGCTGGAAGCAGCTGCTTGTGCCACCCGGTCCCAGCACAGCCTGTTTTGTCCAATGCAGGCAGGGCTGTGATGGTCACATCATGTCACAGGGTTTGGCTGCATGTCACAGGGTTTTGTGTTGGGAACAGCCATGAGGCTGGGCTCCTCCTCACACAGCCCTTTAAATTGACCCCATATGTGCCTTATTTTCCAGTTTGCTTTGTCACCATTGAAATTAGTGACTCCCTTCTGCTCCAAAACAGGAAGCAACATATAATGGTATAAAAATTAGGATTTGCCACATGTCATGCTAGGAAATGCAGAAATAGCTCTGATCTCTGTCCCAAGCTCCCAGTCTAGCCAAGATCCTGAAGAACTAGCACTGCACTTGTATTATTCCTTCTTCCTTCCCTCCTTTCCCCATCCAAGTGCTTTTCTCAGCCCTCCTGCCTCCACACTCACCGGGGGGCCAAAGGAGCCCATCCAGGTGCTGTGATCCAGAGGCAGGAGCAGCCCTGGAGGAATCAAAAAAAAAAAAAAAAAAAAAAAAAAAAAAAAAAAAAAAAAAAAAATCATAATAAAGAGTAGCACAGTGGGAGGCCAGAGGCTCAGACAAACAAGCAGAGGCACGGAGGCAGTGAGCACTGTCAGAGTACAGCCTACCTGGTGTGGGGGTGCCAGGCTTTGCAGGGCTTCCTGCAGGAAGGCTTTTCTCCAGAAAGCATAGCAAGTAACTCTTCAGGTGAGGGCAACCAATTCCTACAAGAACCAGAGAACTGTCAGGAAAATGTGAGCTTTGGATCACACACATCTCCAGATCCGGGCTCTGGGGAGTTCAGAGCTACGTCTGAATTTCAAGGGCTCCCCAGAATCATCATTCAGACCACCCGTGGGCTGGGCAGGGAGGGACCAGGATACAGCCCTGCCCTGATCCATCCAACCAGTGGATGGTCTGAGCCTCCACACTCCTTAAAGCATGGGGCCAGCTTCTTGGTGTCTGCTGTTTCAGCCAAACCATGCACTGAATTGGCTGCTTCTGGAGGAAAAAGCAAAAGAGTTGCAAAAGCCTGAGGTGCACGAGAAGCTGTTATCCACCAGCTGGGCAGCTGGAACCCTGCAGCACCCACATTACCAACGGGGCAGAGATGCACAGTACAGAAACTCCCTGCAGAGTCCCTGCTCTCCAGACACCCCAGCCCTGCCTCCCACAACTGCATTTCAGCATCAACCTACAATTTTCCTGAACAAGTCCATGCAACAGGGAAAAACAACAAAACAAATCTTGTGCAATTTTTTTAAAACCAAAAATAAATGACTCTTAAACTGCAAACAAACACTGTATTTCAATCTCTTGGTCATGTGTTTATTTTCCTGGGGAAATATTTCTTGTACCTGTGTCCTGGCTGTAGATAAGACACAGGGAAAGTTCAGCAGCAGAGGCTGTGCAGTCTCTGCCTGCAGCCAGCTGTTCAGCTTAAGAGACCTTTTTTTAAAGAAACAACTTAATCAAGTTAATGGCCTTGCTTTGTTAATGAGCACAGCCAAGCTGCTCTACCCAAGGGCAAGAAGTAGTGGGAAGAACAAAAGGTTTGTGCCGTGGGAGGTGGGCTGCAGGTTTGTTTTTTCTTAAAGAGGATCAGCAGCAGGGACTAGTGAACCCCAGTTGGTTTTGATCAGACAAGTATTTCATGGTGTCTGCAGCTTGCTGGGCAGAGCCTTTCCAAATGCTACACCATGGAGCTCTGCCTCCATGAGGGCAAAAAATAAAAACCTGCTTCTCAGCCAGATGAGGCACCAAGCTGCCCCTTGCCTGCAAAGCTGAGGCTCCAGAAGAGGCTAGTGAAAGAGGAGTGCAGGAGCACAAATGAGCAGCTAGAAAGTCCACTTCCTGGAGAAGGGCTTCTTGCTTCTTTCCAGATGTTAGAAACTGGATTTAGGGCAAGGTGTTCTTGGGTAGCCTGGGCTGCAAGGGGAAAGGATAGTTCCAGGGTCCTTGGTTAGATATATGCACTGGCTAAGATGAAGTTTAGCATCCTGGAGCAGTCTAAAGATTGAAGGGAAGTAAAAATGCCCATTAAATCCCTCTATGATGGAAGAATTGGATCCTCACTGACCATTCCACTATTTATTCAGCCAACAAAGCATAGAGCAGTGATCAAAAGTAATGGCACTGCTTTCTAAGCAAGTGTCCAGTGCAGAAAGATACTTCAGGCTTCTCTCCAAATCACAACAACACAGAAATGCAGTATCTTTGGGAAGAGGCATCCTCTCCTTCCTCTTCCTGGGTAAATACAGCAACATTTCTCTGGGGTCCCAAAACCAGCAGCTATATCACAACAGGTGGGTCCTGGCTGGTAGGACCCAGCTACAGGACAATCCTCATCAACACAGCAATGCCAAAGCAGTGAGGATCCTTCTGGGATTCAAATTCTGCCCCGGATGCATTGCAAATCAGTATAAAAACTTTTAAGTGATCTCAGAGTGAGGCAGAGGTTTTGAGAATGTATTGGCCCTCTAACATCACTGTTGCAGGGCCATATTACAGCAAAACAAGGGTAGTAAAGGGATATGACATTTTCATGGCACTATCCCAACCATCCTGAGCCTCAAAACCAGAACAGCCAGTCCCTCAAGACAAACAAACTGCATTATCTGAGAAGTCCCAGCCTCCCGGGCTGTAGCACAGGCTCTAGTTAACCCCAAAAAGGTCCTGTCGAAGAGACCAGCTGGATACCGGGAAGTCTCTCCTGCCTGAAGAGACAATGCCATCCTGTGGCTGTTCGAGAATACTGACTTTCTGCAGTGGTTTTCCAGCAGCTGTCACTGCCCTTCCTGGTGAGAGAGGAGCATTAGAAGTGACAGACAGACCCTCCTCAGAAACTGCAAATAAGGTGCTTCATTTGTCCTTAGCTGAAAAACAAAGCTTATACCACTTAAGAGAATATTGCCTGCTCCCAGGTGGGATTCGGCTTTAGGATGGGATTATGTTTTGCTGCTGCACAGGAAAATGTCACAGGTAACAAGCACGCCTGCTGTTTCTGAGAGCATACACTTTTAGAGTGGCTGTCTATGAGACTAGTCCTCTTCTCCCTCTCAGCCACCTTCCTGATGACTTCACTGAGCCCTTTAACTGAATAACAAACTGAAATCTGTCCTTGCCTACAGACAAGTGGGCAACAGGGAGAAAACACTTCACTGTAAAGAACCCTCATCGCTTTCCCTTGTCCTTCTCTCATGCTCTTAGCACAGAGCCTGCAAAACACTTCAAGTGCAATTTTCCTTTCTACTCCTCTCACCATTAGTCTCCTCCTTCCCCCAGACCAGGGCTTGGATAGCCTAACACAGCTCAGATGAGTCTCTGCTCACCTGCCCACCCAAGAGGCACAGCCCTGAAAGTACTATGGAGAATTTAGTCCTCACCTTTGAGAGACAACTCTGGCTGGCTCTCCTCAGCCAGGTCCTAGCAAGCACAGGTCAGTTAAGCACTTCACAAAGCAAGTCACAAAGAGAGCACAATCCCCATCCCTGTTTTGGAGCAGACCCCAAAGACCTAATCTGTACAGTCTCACTCCAGACCTGGGTAATACTTCCATTTCCTGCAAAATGCTTAAATAGGAAGAAAAACAATTCTACCAGCCAAAGCAAAGACGACAGAAATATTTAAGACCTCCTTTATTTCTTTATTTGCAATTTTTTTACTTTCTCCAAAGTCTGACAAGGATTCTTTAAAATGTATTACTCAGCTTAGCAGTGCGATAGAAAAGGCCATTAAGACATGGGACAACCATGTCCCAGTGTGCTCAGACAAGGAAGCCTTTGAGCAAGCAGCATTTGGTTAGCTCATACTTCTTCCCTGGCTGGAGCTGGCTGTCCAGAATTTTAATGTCTTCTCAGGAAAAAAAAAAAAAAAAAAAAACACCTCACCTTTATGGCTGAGTTTAAAAAAAAAAAAAAAAAAAAAAAAAAGCAGTCAAATGTGAAACCATGCACTGGGGCACACAGGATTAGTTTAACTCCAAGGGATGCTCATTTTAGAGGTGGATGACAAGTGTTATCAGCATCACTACCTGCCATACTGCTGATGAAAAAGCAGAAGGCAGCAGATGGAACAGTCACACAGGGAATTTGGTTAATTGTAAGCAAGCAGTACAGAGAGGTAGGTCTGGGATGGTAAGCAGAGCCTGGAAGAGAGTGGACCTTACATTCAACCTGTTCTGGGCCTCACCCTGGAGAGTGAACATCAATCTACTGCATATCTCCTTCGTATTTTCTCTGGGCTCAGAAAAATGACACAAGCAAATTAGCAAGATTTTAATGCACAGAGATGTGATACTGGAGGCTGAGGAACCCAGTCTACAGAACACACATGAGTTAATGAGCCTTGCCAGCAGACTGGCAGCATTTCCCAAAACCCAGTTCTGCAGGAAGAATAGGGAATGTGCCCAAGTAATGAGAACTGCAGACCAAAACAGGGAGAGGTGATAGTCTCAGAAAAGTTCACTGTGATGTAAATTAGGGAGCTATTATTTGTTAGTAGGTTCAAATTTGTTTTTCCAAGTCTGAAGTGGATGGCACCAGGGAAGGGCAGAATTAAGAGAAGTCTGCAGCCCAGGTCTCAGAAAGAACAACGTGTTAAGGCTTGTTTTACATAAAGTTCACAGAAGTTGCATGTATTGGATCAAGCAGGTCCTTGTCATGCTTAACCAACAAGAGTATCTACAAGCAGGATCCCCCACAAGCCCCCTCCCCCTCTGGAACATCACCCACCAGGAGCTCCAAAGGCTGGCAGCAGGTTGGCCTGCAGATCCAGATGTCCCTGAGTGCACATTGGTCAGCTATTGTCTCCTTTGCATTGGAGAAAGCTGTCTGAATCAAACTTTGTTAAGAAATACTGAATCATTCTCTTTGGGTATTGTTCTGCAGAGGGTTCCATGAAAGCCCTGATCTTTTTCCTCTTCTCTGATAAGGACTTCCTCCTTCTCCCCAGGACTGGCTCATTACTGGAAGACTGAGGACAGATCTTCATCTCCATAAAAGAGATGGAGAATTCGTGTCCTTTCCATGACTCCCAGTTCACCCCCTGGGAAGAGACCAAGGAATTTCTCTTACTAAAGTGCCCAGACCAGGTGCTAGGAGTCTACCACTGCCCACCCCAAATACCATTTAACCCTCCAATAAACAGAGACTTTAATTATATCAGTCTTTCAGACACTCTTAATATAGATCAAACCTTTGTCTAGCTTGGAACACAACAGGACTGAGCCATCTTCAATCCCAAATTAAGCCTGTACAGTGAGATGTACCCCAAGGCACGCACTAAACACCAAGGGAAAGGCTACATCAGACAGTGAGCAAGCATCCCAGCGTGGTTCCTGGTGAGTGTTCCTTTAGGTGCTCCCCTCAGAGACCAAGACAGCTCCACCTCAAGTATCTCTGCCCACAAGAAGCAGGGAGCCATGAGCTCAGGTCCTCCAGATTCAGGGAGGAGAGAGTAAGAGCTGTACGTTTTGTTATGGATCATTTTGCTTTCTAATGAAATGAGTTGGAGGGCAATCCCTCCTGCTCCAAGGGAAGACAGGAAGGAAACACAGCTCTGTGTGTTTTCTGCAGGCTATGAAGAGATAATCAGCACACCAGCTCTGCTGCTCACTTCACAGTGATTGTTCTCCCCGTGCTTCCCATTGAGGTTGGCCAGATGGCAGTTCTTGTACTACAATGCACTGTGGTGTGTCAGGGCACAGTTGCTGAGAGCCACATCATTGTCCCCTTCCAATGTTGTGAACTTCCAGCCATTGTGGTAGGTCCTTGCATCCCCTAAAAGAAGGGATCAAAGACACAGACAGTTAAGTTACTATAGCTGCTCAGCCTGAGGGCTTATGGGACACAGCAGGCCTGGCAGGGGAAAAGCCACAGCACAGGACAGGTCTGCACACAAATCTCTAAAGCACTGCTATTAGAGGGCATGTCCAACGGGTGGATCCTCCCAGCTGAAGATATAAACCTCATGGCAAGAGGGTATTAAAGAATAAATGGAAGACTATGGACACAACAGCAATAGTAGGGATTTACCAGTGGCAAAAGCCAGCACTGCTGTTGAGCAAACTCCCATCTGAATAAAAGACACTTTTATTCCCTCTCAGCTGGGAAGCCCCAGAAGTTGCTGACCCATCAGCACAGGGTACCTCATAGAAACTTCCCAGCTTGCCTTTTCAGGCATTTCCCTGGGTCACAGAGCCCTCTCTTCCCATGAACAAGCAACTCTTTCTCCTGTCTTCAGCATGAGACAGGCCCATGGGCACACTCTCCTCAGTCTCCCTAGGAAGACTTTTCTCCTCTAA
The DNA here is from genome assembly GCF_024509145.1 of Vidua macroura. Taxonomy (NCBI): domain Eukaryota; kingdom Metazoa; phylum Chordata; class Aves; order Passeriformes; family Viduidae; genus Vidua; species Vidua macroura. The sequence continues at coordinate 5,920,261 of NC_071579.1, forward strand.
GAGAGCCACATCTGATCCATCCTGACCTAAGGAGCTCCCACTCTACTGGCAAGACAAATACACAGGTGCCAGCATTTGTTTCCCTGTGCAGAGACAGCACCAGTACCAGGCTCTCCTAAGCAGCATTGCCTCTCTAACTCCCCACTGACAGCCTGGTTCTGTCCCTGCTTGAGACAACCTGGAGGAACTCATAGACAGCACAGACTCCCTGGCTCTCCACAAATCCACACAAATCTCGAAAGCTAGAAAGAAAAGACAATTACTCTTCAAAGTAGGAAGCCTGTTCGCTTTGCAGACTTAGACTCTCACCCCATGACCATTTTGGTTAAATCAGCTATTTCCTGCCTCCTCCTTCTCTGCTTGAGGCTTCATGACAATTTGCCAAGTTTATGCTGTCTTATCTCAGTTTCTGGTAAGAGACAGAAATATCAGAAGAAACAAACAACCTTAACCAGGACAAGACTGGCTGTACTGCAACATTATTTTTCCTAGAACATTTAAAGGCTCTTACTTCAAAAACTTTGCCCTATTTAATGCTGGATTCTCTGATTCACATACTGCAATTTCTGGCTGCATGTAAGCACTGGGGCGAATACTTAGTTGTACAAATTTTACAGTTTACTTCCTACAAATCTGAGTGTGATCTGAACACTTAAACAAAACAAGCTTAGACAAGATCCACAAGGCATTTGGGTTTCTAAACTTCACCAAGATCAGAGGGGCTTGGCAGTAACACACAACAATTTACTTCAGTGGAGAAAATTGCTTATCACTGAAAGGTGAAAAAGCTAATATTTTTCTCTGGTTGTTTAGGGAGATTGCTATCAGAGAACCTCAGACCTCACTGCTCCACATTCACATACACTCCCCACCTCAAGTCATCCATGATTCTGCCTTCAGATTCCTTTAAGTCACTCAGCACCTCCTGTGTGGCCAGAGTTGAGATGCACGCTCACAGCACTAGCAATGAAAACACTAACAGGCATCAGCTGAACTGCATTAACTGTACATACACATAACCCCAGCCTGCTGGGTACATCAGCATCCACTACCCTCCCTAAGACATGCTACTCCATTTGGGGAGGGGCTGAAACACAGGAGTGCAGCAGAGAGAAAGGAGCCTCAACTAACATTTGTATCATGTCCATGTTATTACATTCATCAAAAACCAGGAAGAGGAGCAGAGCCCCACTGAGTATCCCCCTGCCTCTGTCAGTACTCATGTCACAGTACACCTGCAGCAGCCTGCTGCCATCCCTGTTCAGGTAAATGGTGTACATGCCACTGGGGGCATTTCTATTCTGCTGCACCTGGCTGGAGTCTGGGGGATACAGGCAGAGGAAGCTCACTGAGTGAACAGAGCAGGAAAACTGTCCATCAGCAAAGCAGGAGGAGGCACTTCACCTTGGGAAGCTCCTATGGACAAGGGTACTGGAACAGAAGCACAGAAAGCAGCAGCCCCTGCTGTGCCCTCACACAAGGCTCAGCTGCATCAGCAGGTAGCAGCTGTTGGCCTCCCCCACTGCCCGGGAGCTGGCACAAGGATATGGTCCCCAAGGGCTGCAAGAGATAGAACTCAGCTCAACTTCCAGAGGAGTAACTCAGCGTCTCAAACCTTGACAAGTCCCCACTCATTTCCAAGGAATGTGCAAAAGACTTCTCCTTTGTGAAAGTTTTGTGTAGCTTTTACAGTTTGTAAAGTAAAGTGTCTGTCAGTCAGAAATTCAAGGCTTATCTCCCTTCAATCTGCTCTCAAGGCAAGATGTTTATAGTCAGCTGGGAATTCCACCTCCCTGGTACCAGAGATAACTTGCTACAGGACAGATGTCTTGGGTTATCTCACCAATTAGCAGATTCCTGCAAGGGGGGAAGATGCCCTGAGCTGTTGCATCAGCTGATGGAACAGATAAGCTCTTCTGTGGCAGAGGGGAAATCCTGCTACAGCACTGCATAAATGAAAGACACAAACTGCAGTGCAGGTCTTAGGCTGAACTGCAGTTGTCTGAAAGTCCACCAGTGGCCTTCACAGCTAGCAAGCAGCAGAAGCCTAGACCAACACTGCAAGCCTTCTACAGATCTGGTTTGGGATGTTCTGTGAGCCCTGCAATTGGCTCAACTGTGCAGTGTCCAGGAGCTCCTCACATGTCTGCCTGAGGAGTGTCCATCAGGCTCATCTCTGAGGAACACTCACAGATAGGACAGGTTCAGGCTTTGTGCCCAGTCCTGGAGCACAGCTCTAATGTGGCCTGCTGAGAGCCTCTACCCTTTGTTCCCCTACTGCAGATGAAGAATGACTTCACAGGCTTTGTTACTGTCATGGTTCAGTTTTCTTTAGTAAATGCAGGAATACAAAGAAACCCAGAGCTTTACAGTCCAGTCTGTGCTGGATATGGGATACCAGCTCCTTCACTGGCATCCAAGTGTTTTCCACTCAACAGCAGTTGTCAAAAAGTGTTTTATGAGGTGCCAACAAGGGGGCTGAAATGCTTCCCTCAAGATAAATCCAATTTTTAAATGTGTTGAAAGTAGCAACACTGGAAGCAGCTTCTCCTTAATCTTCATCCTGTGCTTGCTATATTCTATATATTTTGGGAACATCTTAAGGAAACAGTTTGATGAGTAAGGTTTTAGTGGCTTTCCAAGTTGTACAGAGGAGGTCCTTGGTGGGCAGTGCTGGCCTCCAGGGAAGAGTGCTCCAGCCCTGAAGTACACCTGAGTTTATATCAAATTATAAATGAATAATTTATCTCAATTCCCTGCTCTTCCACAAATCTCCCTGGAGGACTATGGGCATGTTGTTGTCTGTCTCTTCTATATAAACCAGGCTACAAAAGCCTGGCCCTGAAGAATGCTATGAGGATAATCATAACAAAAATTATAATGCATCAGTGAAATAATGCAGTCATGAAAAGGCCACAGAAAAACCCAAGCCCATGCTTTGTCTTAGATAAATGAGAAGCGTTGAGCAGGCTGGCTCCTCCCAGGAAATGCTGCACTCCTCATGCACAGTGTTACTGCTTAAAGCAGACAAAAAGGCAGAGAGGAAGAAATCAAAACACCAGATATAAGAGCAGGGACAGTAGCACTGTAGTGCACAGCCCATGCTGTTTAAAATGCTGTAAATTCATTACATTAACTGAAGACCACCTTTCACCAGGCTCGTGAGTTAAGAGTATTCCATTATCTAATGAGCTTGTGCTTCATTTGGGAGAGCTCTGAACAACTGCTTTAAGTGAAACAACCCAGAAACCTCCTCAGACAAGTTCACTACATACGTACCTGCAGCTGGACAGGAGAGGGAGCTAAGAGGTACCAAATCCATTCTAAGAAGCAAGGGATGAGAAGGGCAGCCTCAGAGGTTGCAGTCTCACAGCACTGCCCTTAAAGGCCAGCTGGCAGTTCCCATGGGTGCAGGGGGCTCATCACAGGGCAGCTCCCTGCCACTCCCTGCCACAGTTTTAATGCTAGGGAGTTATCAGCCAGCACCTCGAGTAAGAAAATGTATTATTTTTTTCCTCAGGAGGTATTATTTTAGCACAGGTATAATTTATTTTTGTGCAGATATTTAGAAAATATCACTACTAATGTTAAATGCATTCCCTCTCTGCAGTTTCACTTCATGCAAAATTTCCAGGTGCCTCCATTTTCATGCCTGCTCACCCTGGCAGAGTGGTAATGCTCCTGTGCTTCCACACTTCTGTTTCCTTGGTGTGCTCATCAGCACAAGTGCAGCTCACCACATCCCTGTCTACAGGAGCTCGGACTCTGTCCCAGGAGATGGTGGCTGAGTCCTCTGTCACTTGGTCAGTTACCAGACTCTTTGTCCAGGCTGTCCATTACTATGAAATAAAGTGCAGAGTAAAAAGACGCACCTTTTTTTTTTTTTTTTTTTTCAAAGCCCCATGATGCTACCCCTCAGGAAACAAAGGATGACAAGGACTAACTCAGCATCTGTGGCTTCACTGTGTCTCAGTGGCTAATCACCACACTTGGTATTGACAGTGCAGAAGTGGAGCAGGGCAAGGTAAGCAGGGCACTGAAGCACAGCCAGACAAAGCTATCAGGAATCAAATATCAAGTAGAGATACAGGGAAGAGTGATTGTGCAGAAGAATGTCTAGCTGAAATTTGAGGCTATGTCAGACCTAAGTTCTTATGAACCTTAAGAGAGATCCATTAGACTAGTGATTTGGAAGCATTAATGGCTCTGGATTCATGGATAATCTGAATACAGTTTGGCAAAGAAAAAGATGTGAGAGCCTGAGGCAGCACCAACAACCTGCTCCCCTTTATCAATCTCTCCTGCAAATATCTCTTCTTGAGCTGTGAGGTGCCAGCAAGGTGTAACACTTCTCCATATTATGACTGAGAAAGGAAGTCCTCAGTAAAAGAAGTAGCCAAAGAACATACGCATAGTTACTTCATCATGTGAAACAACATTCCTCCTTCCACAGCTGCAAAATCACACTCCAGCACTTCCATGGGTCACTCATGACAGTGTTTTTGCCTACCCTCTTGCTCTGCTTGCTTCTTTTCCAAGCCCAGACACAGATGATGCACACTACATCTGACTTCAAACTCATCTGGATAGTAAGACCTGTGTCCTGCCCCACCTCTCCCTCATTTCCAGGAAGCACTAGCAATGCCCTCTGCCCATCAAGTAGGCTTCAGCCTAGCTAAGCAGCCAACTTCTGCAAGAAAAAACCTTGATTATACAAATGGAATTGCTGATAGTTAAGAGACTTGATCCAGGCTCAAACCATTTCCTACTCTTCCATTATTAAAATAAAGGTGTTTCCTCCCTTGAGTCATTAAAGAATACTATTCTTACCAGTGACAGTAGCTGAATTTGTGTCTAACATGATCTGCAACAGACCAGAATTGAGAACACGTCCTCAACACAGTGCCATGCAGAAGCACAACAGTTCTCTGGAATACCTGCCACAGCCTCAGAGCTGATCATTTTGCTCTGTCTGGTTCCTGTCTCTGCCCAGAGGAGGATGACATTCAATGCCAGGTTTCAGTTCTGTCAGAGTCATGGTAGTCTTGTTGTTCCCCACTTCCATCTCCTCTTTGTCACCACCAACAGAGGTGTAGTTCACCATGTACCTATGAGAGTCTGGGCCCTGTCCCAGGAGATGGTGGCTGTAGCTTCTGTCACTTGGTCAGTGACCAGGTGAGCCAGGCTGTCAATTTCTGCAGAGAAAGTTAAAAGCAAAGAACACAGGCTGTCATAGGCTCTGCTGTGACTTGTGACACTGCTTCCCCTCAAGGGTCTTGCTAATTTCTTCCTTTTTCCAAGTCCTATTTCTGATCACACATTGATTGGACTCACAAATCTGAAAGGTCTGAGGTGGTTTAAAAGGTCTGTCTTTAATTTTAATAGATGTTTTCCTGGGAAACAGCACAGCCAGTCCTGACCTGATCAGATCCAGTAAGGTGACCTGGACAGAAAAGCCCTTACAAAGCACAATAATGTCACTTTCCTGTTTTGTCATGGTCACAAGCCTCCAAAGCACACATGCATGTCATCTGTCTAGAAAGTGAGAGAACAACCAAAGCTCTTTTGTTAAGAGGCCAGGGTGACCCAGGTACACATTTATTCATCTCCCTCAAGTAAGTCCCTGACCTAGAGAAAAGTGTTGTCAATGCCTGCCACCACCTTCAGTGGATTCCAGTGTCCAGATTTACAGCGTTGTTATAAACTGGGAACACATTAGGAAGATCACTACGCATCCTTAACCAGGACTGGCAACAAAAGAGGAACTGGCAACACAACTGAGGAACCATGATTACTCATTCTATTAAAAAAAAAAAAAAAAAAAAAAAAAAAAAAAGGCCTGCATGCTCTTAGCCTCTCTACACTTCAATTATTTCCCTATTGCATGATGAAGGATAAACAAATCAACCAATTAAAATAAGGCTACACAAACACATAAGAGACACTGCTGCAAGGGCTTTGTTTACCCTAATTCTTATTAGTATTTACAACATGATCTGTTTGTAGTACCTACAGGTAATTAGAATCTGTGATGATGCTTGTTGTTGTTGACAGTTGGGCTATCAATTTCTGTAAGAAAAGGTCATAATTATTAGAAGGTTTAGTATAGTGCTGTGGTAATCACAATGGTCTAAAGACACACACAACACAAGTTTTAGAGCCAGAGGTAGTCTGTTTTATTAGACTCTCAAATACATTTGGAAAAACAAATGAAATTTGGGAAATTATTCTATGTCTAAAGACCTAAAAGGGGTTTTGTGTATCCAAAAGCTTGCTTGTTTTATTCTCTCTAGCCTAAACAGGTAAATCTAACAGAAGTTTATCTTTAGCTGTAACCTGTGTTTTGACCATGTAAATAACTGCTACTTAAGCAAGTCACCATTGGGTATTTGTGGAGCCAAATAATTTTGTACTGCTGGAACAGCACAAGGAAGATAACATAGGTGTGCTAACTGCTTCCATGTCCTGCATCCTTTGTACACTGGTAACCATATCTGCACATCAGAGCCAAGGTGGCTGAGCTCTGGCAGGGTCAGTCATCCCTCTGCCCTGCACTGGGTGATGTGGGCTGCTGGTTTCTGTGCAACAGCTGAGAGAAAAACACGGCTGTCCAAACCGGGCTACTCTTACTCCTTCCCCTCATGGGCCCTGCTGATTTCTTCCACCTCTCATGCTTTATTTCTTGCCAAGGATGGGCCTGATCTAGCAAGTGGGGGGCTGCCCAATTCTGAGGTATTTCAGCTGGGGTTTAGGTCTCCTCCTCACAGCTACAAGAGCAGGGCTCTGTCTTTGGGAGCAACAAAAGCACAGCGACTGCCCAGGCAGAGACAGAGCTCGGGCAGAATATGGTGTTAGTGGCTTTTGCTTTCTGAAGATCACAATGACATCTTGCCCAAGTTGTTTTGGGAATTAACCAAAAAAACCCCAAAGCACCTGGTCAGAATCTGTGAAATGCAGCTGTCACTTTCAAATTTCTCCCACTGTTACAATTTTTTCCCTGCCCAATTTTCAGATGGAAACACAACACTAGATTTCAGGAGTCCTAATTTTATATCACGAGACAACAGCCTGCAGTAGTAATGTGGCCCTTTGAGGACAGCCATACAACCCATGACCTTTACAGAGAACAACTTTTTTTTTTGGTTGGTTTATTAGGATTTTTTAATTCACTGAACTATTAAATACATCTTAGCAGCCTGATCAATGAAGGTCTTGCAGATGCCTCTCAAGTTATTGGAACAGCATTTCTTATCCTGCTGGAGGCTCTAAATTCCAGGGCACAGATGCACAACAGCCACAGTGTAATTTACCACACACCAGCTTAGTTGCACTGTGATTTACCACACATTAGCTATGGTCAAAGTTGTGATTTCCCACCTGCATATACTAATCTCAGCTCTTTTCTGAGATGAAAATACATTACTTTTCATTTTAAAGAAAGATGCTGAGGCTTGTTTGTACAATAATCACAGCTCAGCTTGTTAGCAGTATGAGATGCTCACCTGTGGCAAGAAAAACGAACCAAATTATTTTCTTGTGTGATATGAAAATCAGGTTTGTTCTTTAGGTCTAATTGCACTACAGCTGAGTACAGACTGTGCTGCTCTGTTTTTCACTACTTAACTCCCTGTTATGCTCCAGGAGCTGCCCAGACATCTGCACCAGTGAGAGCATGGGCTGGCTCGAGACAATGAACCAACCATCTTGAAAGTAGGGGATTGACTGATCCCCTCATGTGAGAGCTTCAGACAGTCCTACAAATTCCCCCGAGGCATCTCCTGTTATGTCTAGTTTAATTATATGCTTAAATATGTTGGTTAATATCCTGAGTTGAGCACCCCTAATATTCCTTCAGGTAATTTCTGTGAAGAAATGCACATTGCACATATATAAGACTATTTGTCAGTAGTCAGTAGAAACTGCTTTTGTACTCACAGTCACAGATGGATTGCTGGATTATAAACTTTCATTAAGACAGTGGTTCAAGTTTCCCAATCTAGCTGCAGACTCAGCTGCAAGCACCCTTCCAATGGAGACTCCCTGCCACCAAAGGACAGCAAGCAAATAAATTAAGAAACATGTGGGAAATCAAATCTCCCAAACAGTTTATGTTATTATCCAAAGAAATGTGTTTTTCCTTTTTAACAAACACTCTGCCATGATTATCCATCTGAAATATGTATGAGCCCCCTGTCCTGTTGGGAAATGGTACAACAGTCACCCAAAGAAATGCTTGCATATGGTTTATAGGATTTTAAAGGCAAGGCATGAATTACACATTGCAGGTGGTTCTGAGGTTTGTCTGTGGTTGACTGTTCTCTGTACTAACAGTAACTGGTCCCTTGCCATAGAGCCTGTGCACAACAGGACTCCCGAGTCTTAAGCTGAGCTGTAGACCTGCTCAGCCACACTAGTAAGAATTACATGGTTGCCTCACTAAAAATGTGTGAAAGCAGGAGAAGCTTTACCACAACAAGTAAAATTGACGAAGGAGTTTGAATTCCAAACTCAGCTTCCTCCAGTGCTGCTACAGCTCACCTGTCACAACTCTAGTGCTTACCTTCTTGCTCCTCTGAGGCTGCTTCTCTGCCCAGATGTTGCTCACATATTCCATGTCTGGCTTCAGATCCAGTAAGTTGATCATGTCATTTTCACTGCCCTCCTGTATTTCCTTGGGGTCTCCACCAGCCGAGGTGGATCTCCCCATGTACCTGCCCGTTGCAGTAAAGTGGAAAAACTATAAAAAAGGCCTCTTAAAATCAAACCTACTCTCCTGAAATCAGTGGCTGGCCTTGTCAAACTAGCACTTTGCAGGCTCCCATGTGAAAGGAATCCTGGTGTGAGCAGCTTGTTATCTATTCCTGGGTGAAAAACAACTTGCACCTGTATAAACTGTTTTACACTGTTAGATAGAAAAATGAAAACTATCTCTCAAACAACTCTCTCTGCACATACACACTGGGGGTATGATTGACCAATTAATATAGAATAACAACTTGTTACTAACCAATAATTGGCAAGAAAACTGCTACTAACCAATTGGAGTCACACACAAAGTCTGTAAAACTGTATAAAAAGGAGTTATGTGAATAAAGAATAACTTTTTTCCACCAAGAAGAAAATGGAGTCCATGTGATTTATTCCCATACCTGTCTAAGGGAGCCTCCACCTTATTCCATGAGACAGTGGTGGTATCTTCTGTCACTCGGTTGGCTGTCACATTGGTTGGGCCATCTACTCCTGAGACAGCATTTCAAAGTGCAGGATTAGTTATCTCCAGTTGAATTAAATCCCTAAAACACTTATCATGGCATGTTAGGAAGAAATTCTTCCCTGGGAGTGTGGTGAAGCACTGGAACAGGTTGCCTAGAGAAGCTGTGGCTGTCCCTGGATCCCTGGAAGTGTTCAAGGCCAGGTTGGACAGGGCTTGGATAGTGGAAGGTGTCCCTGCCCATGGCAGGGAGTTGGGTTAGATGATGATTAATGTCCCTTCAAACTTAAACCATTCAATGTACACATTTCCTTTATTTTTGCCTTACTGCTTTGGCCAGCAAAAACACTCAGGTTTCCCCCAACAGCCTTTGAAGAAAGGCATCCATGGAAAACCAGGAGAAGGAAGGAATGCTCTACCATTTAGGTGAAACTCTCAATTTCTTTCTGCATGCTACCTGTCTTGCCTTCCATAGATACCAACTTGAGGATTACCTAGATGCCTTAAAGATCTAGAAATAAAACAACACACTTTTGAGACAATGTTAATATAGGAGGTAATATAAAAGCTGGTCTTTAATTGGAGGCCTCCAGGGGCAAGTACGGAAAAATGCCCACCTCACATAGGGTGAATACAGTTTAGCAAATTAGCATAATTACAAGAATCACCAATTAGAAACACAGGTGATAAGGCAATTCCCCCCCTTGGTTCAAACTCTTCTGGAGCCCCTCTTCTTCCAGTTGTTTATAGGAAAGTGTCTTGGGAGCATAGCTCATCCTTGATTCCCAGAGGAAGCAAGATTAGGATTGGGGCCTTTGGAATGTGTTTTGTCTTTCTGTCTATTGGAGTAGGAAAAATGCTGGAAGATAGCCAGGAACTATATAACTATACAGCAATAGTCTGCAGAGCTACAAATAAATGAAGAATATATAAAAGCAAAAATAATTTTGGCATCAACCTTCATGCCTGCCCCCTCCCAGCTCCAATTACAGTGCCTACCCTTTCGCTCTCCACTGTCAGCCATCTGCTGCTCCTCCCTTTCTGCCTTTCCTGCAGACCTGTCTCAGACTCCCTCAGGTTTTGCTATTTTAGCTGATGAATCAGGGCTTGGTGGCAGCTCTTGAAGTAGCTGGTATTTGCTTATTTGCATCTCCTAAATTCCAGGGGTTACATAAGAATAGGAGCACTGGGTTTATTATTTTCCTTTTTTAAGAAGCTTTGCATCCCCTGTGTCTGTCAAGAACAGCTTGAAAAAACAAGTCAAGGGTGTTCCAAAAAAATCAGACTCTACACAGGGCAGAAGAATAGCCTTAAAATGACAATGTGGAAATTGTAGGTTCTGTTGTTTTTTTAAAAAAATTCATTTTAATGGAGTAATTTACACAACAACCTCAGGAATGTCAGGCCTGATACAGAATTTTTTCAGTCTTTGGAAGAAGCATGCCTACCCTTTTGTAAAAGATGAATTTCAGAAATTCCAAAATCTTGTAAGTAGAATGAGAGTTTAAAATTCTTCAAGATCTCTTTTGCAATAGAGTAGCTCAAAAATATTCTGCCATTTTTCTTTAAGACAGTCAATTAGCCAACAGAGTTGTTATTCCATACAGAAGCTAACTCATTACACTTACCCTGTGTCTGGATGGAGCTGTTAGTCAAGTTCAGGGTGAAGTTATTGTAAAAAACCAAAACAAAACACTGAGCTAGGCCTAGGGTTTAGTGTTTAATATGCAATGTAGGCAAGCTCAAACAAGGTATAAGCAGACCTGGCTGCAGATCATGCATGAAGAAGCAGTCAATTATGAACCTTTTGTGCAGGAATTTTGAAAGATCTGTCCCCAAACCTTGTAATAACATCACTGTAGCAAAAGCAACTTTCCACATACCAGTCCTGCCAGTCACTGAGGATGGTTTCCCCTCTGTGTTGTCTTTCATAGGTATGACAGTGGCCTCATGTTCTGTTTCAGGCCTATAAAGAGCAAAAGGGAGCATTACCAACAGTTAGGGAAGATGGCCTTTTTTTCTTGAAGAAAGCTGTTTTGTTTAATTTATCCAGCTCCAGGTTTGTTGCAGAGGGGAACTTAAAGTTTAGATTTATATCCAACTTAGTTTTTGTCTTTTTGATGCTTTAATAGCAACTTTGATCTAGGCTTGCCTTAGGGCAGGAACATTGACTGCTGCAGGTGGGAATTTCCATAATATCAGCTCTGAAACTCAAGAATGCACTTTTTTCCTAAAAAGGACAGAAATAAGTGAATGAATATGCCTGGAAACTTGATATCTATAGAGTATAGCTTTCTCCCTGTGGAGACACCCCTCCTTATGTGACAGGGGAGCCCAAACAGAGCTCACTGGACATTCATGCATGAGAGAAGTATTGTCTCAGTCTGATTAACAGTCTGACTGTTAATCACTTCTGCGACTTCACCCACAAATACTCACCAGTGAGGATGTATCTGCTCTTAGGGTCATTGCTTTTGGGCACCATGACCTGCTTCTCATCCATCTCCACTAGGGATCTGAACTTCAGCTTGTAATAATGCACATCTGTTTTAGGGCTCTCCCACCCCACTTCCAGGGAGTACTCCATCTCCTCTATCACTAAGATGGCACTGGTTGCAGACCAACCACTGAACAAAGTCACTAAACAATGCTCCTCCTCTGCCCAGATTCCTGCTCTGAGACCCAAGACACTTTTCCTCAGCCAAACTGAGGAGTCAAGCAAGGACAGCCCAACTGTTACTTCAACAGGTTTAGTTTTCTCCATGGTAACAGCCCAGCTCTGGTGTTTGCTGGCTCTCAGTTCCCACCTGTTGTGCTGGAAGCAGGAAAAATGCCAAAATCACCGAGCTTTTCACTGTCTTTGCCCAGTACAAGCAGATAGCATAATATCAGCTGCTAACCCTAAGGTCATTTCAGTTCTCAAGGGGCTGCTTCAAATGCACAGCTTTTGCACACTCAACCTCTTAACCTCAGCAGGATCATGCTCATTCAGTCCTGGGAAGAGACTATGAGGACAGCTCACTGCTGCAGACATGTTTGGACAGTAAGCACCTAGGAATGACATCCTGACTTTAAAGTTCTTTCTGCATCCAGTGCATTATTCTTAGTAACACGCTGCCTTTATCCTGCATGCTTCCATTCCTGTTTCTTGCAGCAGACAACACTACAAATTCCCTGGAATTCACAGCTGTCAACACAAGTAGGATGTGGACTAGTGTAGGAATAAAAAGGTAAAAGACTTTAGAAAGTGCAAAAAGGCCCCAGAAAGTAGACATAAAGCTAAGAAAAGCTGGGAAATTTCAAAACCTCCTCATGGGAAGCTAGGAAGTTAAGAACCAAGTGAATACATTTATATTTATCATAAGGAATAAGAAAGAACAAGAACATATTGATAGTTCAAGATGTGAAAAGTCCTAGATATATGCTTTGCAAAGACAGAAAAACTTTCCATCTTAAATAATGAATTATTGTGTATTGTTTGAGGTTCATAGAAGTCCTTTTGTTAATGTTAAACCCATGTGAGTCCTTTTCTTATTGGTTAGGCTATAATGACTTTACACCTTTTCTTTTATGCTATTGGTTCAAAGAATATGTAGAAAAAGGCTTTGCATAAGCTGCCATCTTGTCTCTGATCTGGATTTGCATGGATGTTGTTATTTCTCTGTCTCTTGCTTTTTGATTAATCTGCAGACAGATAAATCCTAAGTCTGCAGCCAGTCAGGGTTCCCTCCCGTTTGTGAGATACAGACTGATCTGGCAGAGACTAGAAAAATGGAAAGAGAGGAAATATGCAATACATTCAGCCCTAATGATCCAAATCTGGGAACAGATTCTCCAGAAAACAATGACATAACTCTAGGCTGGGAAGAGAAAGTGTTCTCCAGCACTCAGTTCCCCTCACTTGTTGAAATAAAACTTTAAAGATTTACAACATCTGAATCTTCAAATAATACTACCTGTTCCTACCTGTACTTGCTTCTAGATGCTTGGCCTCACTGGCAATCTCCGTCACAATGTGATGGAAGTGTGACAATGTACATGGTGCCAGGGTGAAATCTCACAATCTCATAGCTGAGCTGTTCTTTGGGCACATGGATTTGTTTCACCAACATTTCATACCCAACTGGATAATAGGTCAGGAGGTAAATATCCACATCAGTCCCTGGATCCCAGCTGACAGCCAGGGAGTTCTCCATGGAGTTCAGCACCTGCACATTCTGGGGAGAAAGGACTAAAAGAGAAACAAAGAGAAACACTGCAATGAGGATCATGACTTGCCACATGGCCAAGCATGAAATGTTTTCAAACTTATTTTGACTAAGAAAATGCAGAACTAGAGTTCCCAGCCTGTAGTCATTTTGGATTTATCCATTTCTTTCTGATCAACAGCATATTATTAGATAGAAATAAATAATGCAGGCAGTAATAAATATAATTTCCTGGGTGACTCTTTGCATCTTCTAAACCCACAATGGCATGAGAAAAACTCTCTCATAAAGCTCTCCCTTACCAATGCATCTAAGAAGAGAAAGACAAGCCTAACCCCTCTTTTCCTAAAACTGTCAGAGTTAACTCAAAATGTCAACTGATTCCCAAAACTGGGGAGTGTAGCTTCTCACAGCAGAGGCAGAAAGCTGAGCTTTTCTGACTGAGTACTGATGGAAACTTACATTTGGTGCCTGGAGGAGACCTGGGCAAATTTGCTGCACATAATACATTTCAGGACACCAACAATACCTCAACTGTTTTGCCATGAGACAGACAGCTCCTTGGTGTCTTGAACAGACCCTGAAAGAGGTCCATATAGAATATCTGTTTACCATCAAGTTTACCTGATTTATATTACAAGTGAGCTCATCCTCAGCTGATCAAACTACCAGTTGTATTTCATTAGCCCAAAATTTTGTGGTCTGACACCCAATAAAGTTGCTCACTCACCTTCTCCTGCTACAGCTGGGCAGAGGAGGGAAAAATTTAAACAAAGGGTTAATGAGTTGAAAGAAGGACCAGAAGAAAACACTCCAAGGGCAAAGCAGGTTCAACTTAGAGGTATAGAATGAGTTTTTTACTAACAAAATCAGAGGAGGAAAATGAGAAGCAAAAGAAGCCCTTAAAACACCTTTTCTTCCCCCAACCTCTCCTTCCTTCCCACTGATAGCACAGGGAGACAGAGCATAGGGGTTTTGGTCACTTTGTCACCCAAGGGTTTCTTCTGCAGCTCAGAGAGAGAAGTTGTTTCCAGCCATGCTTTCCCACCCCACCCCATCCTCTCCCTGCAAGGGACACAGAAACTAGCTCCACCTTTCTTTTTCTCCTGTGCAGACTTCTGAAACAAATCCGATATAAGAGATTGCTTCAAAGCTCTGAACAAATTTATGTCTAAATTCTGCAGATTCTCATCATAGTCCATTACAGGAGACTCCCAAAGCTTTGGTTTGTGTGGTTTACTTCCAAATCCTTGGAGATGAGGTCCCCAAAGAGACAGACACATGCAAAAAAATCCCTTTGCTCAGCACCTAGAGATTAATAGTATTCTGGGCTGTAACATGATCTTGTAACTAATTAGGGCTTCACGGCAATCACAAATTGAGCTCAGAATTTTCCTAGGCTTAGAGATCATTCCAGAGGAAAAACCCCTGGACACAAGCATTTCTGTCAAGCATAATAAGAGAGAACAACTTTTTTGGCTTCCTCATCATATAATAAAGAGATCTTTTTTCCCTGCTGTTAAAAAGATTGGGTTTAACTGATTTTCCATGGAGAATATAATGTCATGCATGTAACTAGCAATAACACTATATTAAGGAAAGGACTAATTTAGGGAAGAATGCCATAACAGTCAGATCTACCAGGCACAGAATATTCTCCTAAGGGAAGGATGAAAGAAACCCTGTTCACATCTTTTCAATTATTGCAGAGGAAAGCATGGGACTATGAAAGCTGGAGAGAATGTGGACTATTTGTGTGAAAGATTCCAACAGTCTAACTCTGCAAGTCTTTTTCCACCCTACTGCCCAGTGCTTGAGAACGTGGACTATTTGTGTGAAAGATTCCCACTATCTAACTTTGCAAGTCTTTTTCCATCCTACTGCCCAGTGCTTGAAGATTTAGTGTATCTGCCTAATATCATTTATTAGGAACAAGCATTCTAAAAAGAAACCCTTCCAGGTTAAACCCTAGCTCCATTAGCTCCAAAGGCAAAACTCTTATTTATATTAACAGAGATGTACTTTTATATGGTTGGAGAAAACAACCTGGGAAAGCTTAAGACCTTCAAAATGGACTTAAAAACCCTATTGAATACTACTGTACCTTTTGCAATAATAATAATAATAATAATAATAATAATAATAATAATAATAATAATAATAATAATACATGCCGATAATACAGGATTATTGATCTTTGTGTAAGGCTTCAAAATCCTTGGAGGGCATCTGCTCTAAAGTCAGCGACAAACTGAGTTTTCCCTCAAAACAAACAACAGGAATCTCAAAGAAATTAAAAATTCTTTTCTCTTACCTATCAAGTACTTTCAGCTGTCTGGTTCAGAGCCCTTCTGATGCAGGCAAAGGTAATTTGAGCAAACCAAAAAGTGACCAAATCCCCTCCTCTTCCCACTCCAGCTGCAAACCAGCAGCCGTCCCTGCAGTGAGTTTAAGAACCCATGGACCAGATGAAAGGAACCAATAGAGGCCTCAGGGCGTTTCCCTCTTACAAACCACCTAAAGAGCACACTGGATTTGGGAATGATTCCCCTGCTCAGCATTCCTCCTGCCCATCAGCAGGAAGACCCATTTCCCATTTGTTTTATGCTCTGCTACTAGTCAAGAGCCAGAAAGCCTCTCCAGCTCTGTACACGTCTGCAAGAATCACAGGATTGTTACTGAGACTACTGTATCAACAAGCATATTTGTAATATTAATGATGAGAAATTCAGGAGGAGTACATCAGAAAATAAATTTTAAAAAATATTTTAAACTTAGCAGCAGTTAAACACTACATTTATTCAGCACAATACTTTCAAAAACCCCTCAAGAACTACCCAGACGGTTATTTAACCAGGTGCATTACTGAGCCCAGTTTTTAGCTGACAAACCCTCAGATTCTGAACAGTTCCTCTGATTTATTGCAACCAGAAGCTGTGCTGAGGGAGCAGAAGATGGTAGCACCCTGAGGAGTATCAACATGCATCATTAATTCTTGCCAGTCTCAGCTGGGGAAGTCAATCACACAGGTGATGCTGTTGAGCAAGGGAGGGAGTCAGCCCTGGCTGAAGAAATAGTTCTCCTTTGCATTCTCACCCATTCCTTCCACACCTGGACCATCTAATAAACACAAAAGGGAAATATACAGATATATATAGAATATTATATATATAATAGATACAGAATATACAAAATATTGTAGAAAAGAATGCATGCTGCAACACTCAAATCCCCTTTGATTGTATCTATTTTATCTGCTTTGCTGATACATACATATACCAATTAATTTTACCATCTGGAAAAACAGCAAGTTACAGACAATTACAGAGAAAAAAGCTTGACATTTTCCCCTTGCAAACAGCAGAAAGCTACCATAGTAAGTACGTAGGAAAGCTGCTGACTGCAGCATGGATAATAAAATTTGATTAGCCAGCCAACCTAGCTACTTCTTCCAGATTATTACATACTTCTGGACCAGTACAATACACCAAATATCTAAGTAAAACAACTAGCACACACAACAAGCAGCTTGACAAACTGAGAGAACCAGCTTCTTGAATGACTTATTGAATGCAACTAATGAGGTGATACAAACAGAAAACTATGAATTCATCATCAAAAACGTGATGCATGTTCTCCCTGAAATCTCCACGAAACAGACGTATTTTAAATGCTGCCTAAGCGAAGTCCCAGTCAGGGGAACAGGACAGTTTCCCTCACTGAACAAGAACAATGGAAGCAGAATTTCCCATTTGTTTTTCTCTGTTTGGGGTTATGATTATTCAGTGTTGTCTGCCAAGTGCTGTAACTTACCCAAAGGTTTGGACATTAGCAAAGGTTTGGACAACACTCTCAGGCACATAGTGGAATTCTCAGAGTTGTCCCGTGCAGGGCCAGGAGCTGAACTCGATGATTCTTATGGGTCCCTTCCAATGCAGAATATTCTACGATTGGAAATCCACCAGTAGGAAAAAATCCTGCAACCCACTGGTATAAATCTAGGAATTTAGGAACAGTCCTAGGTGATCAACAAGCAAAACAAACAAAGAAAAAAAAAAAAAACAACAACAACAAAAAAACCCCCTTTGAAACAGAACTAGCGCAGCCTTTAGCAGAGCTGCTTGTCCCGCAGCAGGACAGGCGGTCAGGACGCGCTGTTCCAGACAGAGACCCCACAACAGCGGGGTGATGCCTCTGCGTCAATTTTCCTGCTGGGACAACTTTCCCTGTCATTTTCACGGCCGTTCCTCTTCAGCCTGGGATAACTGTGCTGCACCCACGGCCGGCCCCCGATGTTTCTATGGTAGGTCCAGCTGCCTCCAACGACAGGTGGTGCCAGCGAGCCCTGACCTTTGAGCACCTTTGAGATCTACACGGCACGGCCCCCCAAAGCGGTAGCGACTCTAATCCCGCTTCCAGCCGCAGGGGGTTCACAAGGCCGGGCACATCGGGAATGTGGCGGAGGAGCGGCAGCGGCCTGCGGGCCGGCCTGAGGGCGGGCACTGCCCCCGGCTGCGCGCATGCGCGGCGCAGCGGCAAGATGGCGGCTGCCGCGCTGTGCTGGGCGTTGAGGGCGGCTGGGCAGGTCAGAGCGACTCCCTCCCCTCCATTCCTCTCACCCTGCTTCCCCGCGTCTCTCCGGAACGCTATCCGCCCGGCCGAGGCGCCGGCGAGCGGGCAGGGGAGGTGCGGGTAGTGTTTGACCGTTGTGGGCTCGGCCCTGCCCCCGCGGCGCGGGAACATCGTGGGGTCTGGTGTTATGTAGGATTCGGTGTAGCTTGGGGCTGTTTGTGTCTCTCTGTGAAGAGAACTTGCTAACTTTATATGAAGTTCAGAGTTATACACTAATGCAGTACGGAATCTGGAAAATATGAAAGCTGAAGCTCTCAAGGCATCACTGTTAGTCGTCAGAGAGAACAAAGCTCGGTGCTGCCCCTCGTGAGGAAGATGCAGACAGCGATGAGGTGAAAGAAGTGTAACGTGTGCTCCAGGAGTTAAACGATGCCGGAGACACAGGACCCGAGGGAACGGCTGGAGCCGTGTCAGGGGAGGGTTAGGCTGGAGATTAGCAAAAGGTTTTCCCCATGCGGGTGGTCGGGCGTTGGAACAGGCTCCCCAGGGAATGGTGACGGCCCCAAGGCTGCCAGAGCTCAAAGGCTGTTTGGGCAGCACTCTCAGGGACACGGTGGGATTGTGGGGGCCGTGTTGGGGCCAGGCATTGAACTCGGTATTTGTCGGTCCCTTCTAACTCTGGATATTCTATGCTTTATGGAAATAACAATTCATACTTGACTAGGGCAAACTACATGCAACAGGCAGGTGTCACAAGTTTTTTTTTTTTTAATCAGGTCCTTCCCTTGTCCTGCCCAAGGCAGGTGCGGAGCTACCACGTGGACTGGAGGATGCTGCGGGATGTCAAGAGAAGGAAGATGGCATATGAGTATGCAGATGAGAGGCTGCGGATCAATGCCATCCGGAAGAACTCCATCCTTCCCAAGGAGCTGCAGGTACTGCCAGCTGCCTGTACCCAGCCACACGTGCCTCTTGCGGCTGAGGTGTGCTCAGGCCACGGCAATCACTTCATAGATCCTAACGGCTGTCCCAGGTCACGGATGTTGTTTTCCCAGCTCACAAGCACAGAATCATGTCATATTCCATAGTAGCTTCAACCTTTTGAGGGTGTTTACAACAACAGCATGTTCACCTGAATGGAGGTTGTGTGTACTGGGATGAGGGTTTTTTGAAACCAGTGCTTGTGGAAGCAGCGTATGTAACACTAAATACAGTGAAGTCACATGCGTACACTGCCCCTAACATACATTGTCAAACCTATTTTCTTCCAATAATTCAGAATAATAAAACTCTATATTTTTTTTCTTATTTAAAAATCTGAATGCCTAATCTAGCCCAAGCCACCAATCTGTGCAATTAGAAGTATTTAATTTTACTTCCCTGATCTACAAGCATATGAAACCTGCATCAGATCTGGGTGTTACAACTGTTCTTAAAAATTGACTGCCCTGCTCTCAGCCTGCCTTACTAAGCACCAAAAATATTTGCATGTATCAGATTATTCCTGTATTTGATCTGGCCATGATAGTTACACATCCTGGGAGAGAAAGTGTATGAATTTGCTTGTATATATTGACTTTACCATTCTTGGGCAAGTCTGACTGGTGCTGGATGTCCTTACGAGGCAAAATCAATACAGAAAAAAACCCCAAAAGATCTTGTAACATCTTCCAAAGAACCCTACGAGATCCCTTCTACTGACATCAAAGCATGCTACCTCAGCAGGCAGTTAATAAACAACATATATTTAAATTCAGCTCATCTGAAAGGACTAGCCTACCCTGCAACGAGGAGAAAGCCAAGTGCATTTTTGACTAACTGTAATTCCTGGCTTGAGGTTATTCAGTCTGTAAGAAGATAAAATCTTGGGTCTCTTAGAGGGCTAGCCCACCCTGGAACAAGGACAGAGACGAGCTGATTTGACTGGTTAAAATTAGTGGCTTGACATTGTTCTATCCACGTAATAGGATTAATTTGGGGGTCTCCATGTGGATCAGTTTACATTCACTTTTGGAATGCCCAGAAAGGGTGGGCTGAGTGAGGTGAAAGCTCCCAATTAAATAGCAAAGCTTATTCATGAGGTGGTAGAGAAACTTGTGATGGTACCTACTCTGTGTCTGGACTGTGAGGTCTGGCAGTAAGGCCCCCTTTAAATCCCAGGGAACACAGATAAACTTTTGTGCTTTGGTCTTGTTTTAGGAAGTGGCTGATAAAGAGATTGCTGCCCTGCCCCGGGACAGCTGCCCTGTGAGGATCCGGAACCGCTGTGTCCTGACATCCCGCCCTCGAGGGGTTAAGCGGCGTTGGAGGCTCAGCAGAATTGTTTTCCGCCACTTTGCTGACCACGCTCAGATGTCCGGTGTACAGAGAGCCATGTGGTAATAATCTCCACGTGGATGTGCATTCTGGCAGAAGAAACAAACCAGGTTCATTTGTGTGCGTAATTAAAGCAAGATTGTCCTGCCTCAGAGCCCAGCATCAATGTCAAACGAGTAAGGGAAGGATGGGAAGTTGTGCTGATTCATTAAACTCACTGGATTACAATTGGTATCAGCTGACAAGCAGCAGCATAACTGCACTGAACTGGTCTGTGTGAGAGGCAGTTTGATTGTGAGAAAAAAATCAGTATGTGATGGTTGCAGAACTAAGCTGAGGTTTGTGGTATGGGCAATATTAGAAATAAAGACATACAGCACAAGGCTCGTTTAAGCATTTTTTTTTTTGTTGCCATCATACGGTAAGTTCATCATGGTAGTTTGGGTAAAAGCATCAGTAAAACTGCATAACAGGACAAAGTGGTATTCTGCTGTGAACAAGGGCAAGCACAGAGTGGGAATAAAACATGGCCTCAAGTTTAGATATTCTTGCTATGCTAACTCAATATATACATGTATTAATGAGCAAAGTGGCTAAAGGACCTGTTAGACAGTACACTGTGCTGGTATTTCTCCTGTTCGTAGTGCAGCGCTCGGTCCCATGCTTCAAGAACAAGGTGGCAAGGAAGCCCTAGTCCAGACCCTACCAGGAGAGTAATGGCTTCCTTAAATCACAGGTAGCAACAAATCTGTCCTTGGGAGACACATGAGAAGGAGGCAGGAAGGACACAATTAACAACAGGCTTGCTGCTAAGGTCATGTTTGCCCTGTACTCTTCTTCAAAGCACTGCAGTAAAGGAGGGCAGTGGCTGCTACATCCCCCTCCCCAGCAGGGGCTGAGAGGTGGCAATAAAAAGGCCAAATATCACTAGCAGGAAACTGCCAGCAACCCATCACACCCAGCTGAGTTATACTTTGGTGTATGAGCCATCTTAATATACTTACTCTCTTACCTTAAAACCCTTTCAAAGTTGATGGAGAAAGTGGACCTTATCCCTTGTTTCCTATTTTACACTGCTGGAGCCAGGGCAAGTTCCCTATCCCTGATCTCCTGCTGATGACTGCAGACTGCATCCTGACTGATGCCATTTCAGATGGGCTCACAGCCCAAGCACTTTGATTTCCAAAATTCATAGTAATAGTAAGTAGGCAGGAATAATAATCATTTAATCAGAGTAATCATTAAATTTGATTACCACAGGATTAACACCATATTGTTTCTGCTTAACTATCAAATGCTTAGAGGTTCTGCTTTCTTCAGCAGTTCTCCCTTTGTGACATGCTTTATAGTTCAGCACTTTCCCATTTTTAATCAGAAAGCTACACCCTGTGAAGTGAGCATGACACTAGCCCCAGCAACCACATGGGTCCAGCTGCCACTGGCAACAGAGGTCTTGGCCCATCCTAGTTTAAGACTGCTTTACTTTTACATTCTGTGCTCAGTCTCACAGCACTCCCCACTCATCTGAGAGGCTTTCTCAAGGAAAGTAAGGATATATACCCTATGCTTCACTCCTCAGGAAATGCTGAACCACTTGACTGACGGAAATGCTTTGTAAGCTATTTTATTTAAATATTTTCTCCAACCTGAAATGGAAAATGACTGTCTTTGCTTGGAAGAAGGTTATGTAAACGATGATCTTTGCAGCACAGCGTGTCTCACATGGAAGATCAGTTTTAAGGCGGCCCTTAGAGTACTTTCAGATATCCATTGGTATGTCCCCTTTGTACTGCTTTTCTCTGCTTTCAACCCAGGCCTTATTGATGGTGCGCTTCATCTCATCGTCCCCTTCCGCATACATCTTTTTTAAAATGTTCATAAGCCCTTCACTAGGATCTGTGGTGTCATAGGCAGCCTTCCTGCAAGACAGATACATGAGAAGGTCAGGTATACCCAACAAAAGTAAGTGCTAATGTTTGTTTGAAACATCCTGGTAATGGGACGTTTGCTTTGGCAAAGTCTTTAGATCATGGCAGTTTCAGTCGGCTTCCAAATAGGAAGAATCCTAAGAAACACCCTTAAACCAAGTGCAAGCTGAGTAGTATACCTAGAGATGTCCCATGGGGTGGGACAGTATTTTGATGTGAAGCATTTTGCAGTAAACGTGACCCTGGAAGCACTCCCAAAATTAACTGTAGGAAGCAGAAGTGAAATATAACACACAGAAAAGTGCCAATACCTGCCATGTGTTACATAACAGGTGAATAAAAATGGAGAAATGTCCACATCAGGCTCTTTGGAGAGACCACATTCACAACCCAAAAGGCTTTTTTTCTGCTTCCCATTTTTCAGATGATCTCCAGAGGTTAACTGACTTCTTAACACATTACATTGCAAAGCAATTTTCTCAGGTGATGAACAGTGGCACAAGCAGTCAGCACCCGTGGAGGACATGGCCTGTATGACCCGACTATAAATAATGCACTCTCTATCCCATTTTCCAAAATCCTGTAGGTAGTCCTAGCGCAGTCTATCTCAAAAACACAGCAGATGCAAACAGATCAGCAGAGGGAGCAATTTCCTCACATTCAGGGCTAACCATCGGCTGCACAGACCCTGGCTGGGAGCAGCATTTCTGGAGCCGTTCCTTTGACAAACAGTAAATGTTCGGGAATTCTCTGCACAAGATACAGGTTTAACAAAGTGCCCCGTCCCTCCAGAAAACTGCATTAATTGTCAAGTCACTTCCTCTTAAATCTCCTGTGAAGCCATTTGAGTAGAGAAGGCCGTTTTGCCCTAAATTCAGGTACTTATGCCTGATCAGTTTTAGCAAATCACCCTAAAAACATACAAAAATAATTGTTGTTGGCAGGGATAAAAGTCTTAATTGTGTTCTCATTCTTCAAGGTGGCTATACATGTAAAATAACATTAAATCATTATATGATATACATATATATATATATATATATATTATAAAGTCTCTTGCCCTCAGGTGTTTCCTGTTGTCATTTACCACCCTCATACCTGTGTATGTCTAAGCTGCCTGCTGCTCCCAAGCACTTGAAGTGTTTCAAACTTGCTTGAGGACTTTGGAAAACCATCTAAGTAAACAAAGACCTGCTTTGCCAAAAGCATGCTGGGATTTTTGTGCAGGTACCTCAGACACAGGTGACAATAATTATTTTGACCAGTAGAGCTGCAGGGGATCTACCCATGTAATTCTATATAATACACACTTTATCTAAAAACAGTCACCTCACTAATGCATTTTTTGCAATTAATGCAGCCATCAAAATGCAAATGAACCTTTCACTGGTTGATTCCCTTTAGAACTCTCACTGCAGGTCTTCCCTATCATATGTCCTATGATGCAGCCTTCATCATTAGCAATAAAACAGGGGAGGAATGGCAGCTACTCAAAGTATATTTCTTCCGCTTGCAGTCCTACAAGTATCAAAAGAAATCCCAACCTAACAATCCTCCAACATGTCAGGGCCTGTCCCCCAGACCACCCATCCTCAGAATAACTGCACAGTCAGTACAGATCTCTCCCAACAGTCCTGAAACAACACAGAGAACAGGAAATGGAAAACAAGACGGAGGGCTGAAAAGACACTTACTCTTTCTCTTTGCTTTCTTTTTCCACTTGAGTGAGACAATCCCATTTTTCCTCCCGCTTCTTCTTACACATGACAAGGATCATGTCTGTCTTTATCTGTATGGTGAAAAACAGCAAGGCATGAATTTAGAATGCTTCATAAAGGGATGCCAGTCAAAATTATAAAGGTTAGCTTGTAACAACTTAAGCCTCTTCCATACTCACATATTCCTGAGCATTTTTCTCAGCTATCCATTATTATGTAGCATACAAAAATTACAGCATGTTCTCAGCCTCAGGGTACAAAGTATTAACTCCACTGTGGACAATTTATACATGTGGTTAATATAATACTAGTACAGACTTACACTGCCAATATAGAAGAACATAAAGTGCTGCAGGAACACTGTCCAGTGATTTAAAGGATGCTCCAGCACCCAGGACTGCTTGGTAAAGAGTGACTATATTTACTAGACTTCTCCAAGCATACCAAGTTGAAGTAGAGGCTCCTCCAATTTATTTCTCCAAGGACAAGAAACTAGTTTCGGGGTATTGAGTAATCTTGCAACATGTTTGCAAGTTACAAAGCCTGCTGACTTGCAACCCTGACCTAAATTTCACAAAGATCTCCTGCCTGCCACAGCTTTAGCTTGGTTTAACAAGTACATGACTACTGCTCGCTTTCATACTGTATTATAAATCACCAGAGCATCACTCTCATTTATTTCAGCTGGTTTAATTTCACTCTGTACTAATTTTAGGCCAGTTTCTAATTGAACCAGTAGTTCTTCACATCTGATGTCACCAAACACAACAGAGAACTCACAGGAGGTTTGTGACACACCTCAGCCTGGAAAGGTGCCACAAGCAGCGGAGTATGGATATCCCCAGTCAGCAGCAGTACAATCGTACTAGTTGTCCTGGTTTTGGCTGGGATAGAGTTAATTTTTCCCTTACAAAATTAACACCCTGCTAGGGTTAAACCAGCACACCAGTGTTCAGTTCTGGAGCAACAAACCCCTAGTAAGGCAAAGCAGGTTCCACACTTGGCTTTGGGAATTAAGCCTATTCAAGCTTCCCAAGATTTCAGTCTGCTAACAAATCTTTTAAAATTGCAAAGAATTTCTCAGAGGTATTTAAAAGCACAAGGATGCAAATGAACACTTGGTGGTGTTTTCTGCTTAATTATTTCTGAAATCCTGTTGGTGAGCTATTAAATATCCAGACATGATCTCTTGAAATAGGATTCCAGAGACTAATTCTGCAGTTATGACAATCACAGATTACTAAGACTCATGTTCACAGCGCAGAGATTTAGCAGCAGAAGGGAGGGACTGAACATTAGAACAGAGTCTCCTGAACTAGCCAGGCAATGAACATGATACTCTGTGAGGGCCCTAAATTACCTCTAACAGACAAGGTGCACTGACCTTTCTAGAGCTGCCTTCCACAGAGATGGGCTTCAGGAGGTTGTTGAAGGTCATGGTGTAGTTCTTCCCATTCAGATTCTTCACTAGCAGATCAAATGACCTGGACCCAGGAAGTGGAGGGAGGAAAGGCAGAAATATTCCAATAATTACACTGTCTGAAAACCCTTCAGTAGGTGTATTTCTTAGGAAAGCAGAGTACTTCTTGGGAAAGCAGGCCGACAGGCTTGAATTAGGTTATTCTCAGACCTCTCAAAAAGTTCAGTTTTAACAGAGAAATTAAAAGGACCAATCGAGACTCACAACAAATCAAGATCTTTAGGATCCTTTCTACCTACAAACTTGGAAACTCAAATTTCCTTAAAGTACACCTCAGTTCTATCACCACAAATACCCAGGGCTAACACTATGTGCCCTGTCAAGCATGGTGAGGTGCACTTGTAAAACAAAAACACCCTGATACCCTCAAGTGCTACTAAAAGCTAATACAACTGAAGTTTAAAAAAAGAAAAAAGGAAGTGGAGAAAAAAAGGCTAATCCAACACTCCTGCATTTCAGTGTTCTTGCTGTGCTACAAGATGAACTCACCTCTCTGTGAAATTCACCTGCACACTCTCAGCTGGAAGCTTCTGGACACCATTTAAAGAGATATAAATCTTAACAAACTTATCTGACTGATCCCAACCTGGAAGTGAAAAAAAGAGATTAAGTTCTACCTTTCCTCCATAAGCTTCATGCACTCCAACTTCCCCCACAAAACCCCCTAGAACAACTAGGCTCTTTTCCTTACTGAAGCAATTTTCAGAGCGATAAAAGGAAAACATGAATTATTCAGGAATAACTTGAGAGCAAAGGGAGGTTCCCCTATGTAGCCTTGCTCCCTGACCCCTGCAAATTCTGAGAAAACCCAAGTATCAGCTCAGGTCAAAAGAGAGCAACCCAAGCTGTGCAGGGGGAGTCAGAGCCAGCTGTTCGCTCCTGCTGCAGTTTCCTTGACCCACTTCTTCCCCTACTCCCTGCATCTTGAGCAATTCCCTCTCCTCTCACCTACATGGGGAGCAGAGAAGCCAAGGCTTACTCTTACATTCCTGCTAAACACTAAGCAATGGAAAAATACCAGCTCGTACAGCAAGGATACTTAATGCATCCCACCAAACACTATCACACAAACATGATCAATACACACCAGGGTTCGAATGGCAAGTAAACACGTGGCAGCTTTTAAAGTGGGGTCTCCAGTGTGGAATAAACACTGGAGATGTGGAATAAACAATTAAGGCTTCACTATGATGCTAAGTGGCAACTCTAACTCCCAGTAATGCCACCCTGCCATCTCCTCAGAGAGATGCTAGAGCTCTAGAAAAATAATCCTACCATAATTGTTTATCTTCACTGTGTACCCTCCCAGTGATGACTTTTCTTCATCTGCCACATCTTTTGGCTTTGGCGGAGGCTGATTCTTGATCTCCAGCTCCAGCTTTTGTTTCTCTGCCACAAGGACATCACGCACCCGCTTCCTAGTGGCATTCGTGAGCAGCTCCTTAACCTCTTCCAAATCTTTCTGCAACTGGTTCAAAAACAAGGGATCACGCGTATACATTGGATACATTCTTTGTGCTGAGGGTTCACAGCTTTGTGTGACAATTTCACGTATTCCAGATGCTGGAATTTCAGATTTATCAGGTCAGTAGTTTAGTTTCCCACTACAACCAGTCAAGCACGGAATCATCCCTTCCTCACCCCCGTCCGCTCCTGTAGGTATGTACAACCACAGAATCCTAATTCAGAGAACACAGAAGGGGTCGGGCAGGAAGGGTGCAACTCCCCTGCTCAACCACGGCCATCTCAGAGCACAAGACTGGAAAAGACATCCAAGACCGTCAATTCAGACAAGGTTTAAGCTTTCAGTGCTTAACTCTTCATACATTAAAAACCAACAGGAACCAACAGAAGCAGGGCGGATGGCACAGCTCCCTCAACATGCACCGCCGCGAGGAGAGACCTCCACAGCCCTCAGCGAACGCGGGGACTGACGGCTCCCCACCTCCCAGCCTGGGCCACACCGTTGCCCCTCGCCCAGGACCCCGCCTGCGCCCGGGGAGCGAAGTCGGGAATCGCCTCACCTCCTCCCGCGCCACGGCCATGGCGGCTCCCCGTGGAACCTCTGGAACCTTCCGGTCGCAGGAAGTGACGCGCGGGCAACGGCCCCGCCTGCTCCGGCTCTGAGGGACGGGCGGGACCGAGAGCTTCTCCCCCCGCCCGCTCCAGCTCTGAAGGACGGGCGGGACCAGGATCTTCCCCGCCCCCCGGGCTCTGAGGGACGGGCGGGACCGAGAGCTTCTCCCCCCGCCCGCTCCAGCTCTGAAGGACGGGCGGGACCAGGATCTTCCCCGCCCCCCGGGCTCTGAGGGACGGGTGGGAGCGGGGGCTTTTCCCGGCCCCAGGGCTGCTCAGTGTGAGGGACGCCTGAGGCGGGCCCGCGCTGGGTTTTCGTTTGGCGATCGGAAATCTGCCCCTCATTTTACAGCAGATGCCCCTGAGCTTGTGGCTATCAAGGTCCTAGATTAATTTTGCGAAATAAAGTGTTGTTTTCCTTCTTCAGGCAGAGAGTATCAGGCTCATGTGGGGGAGGTAGTGATCAAAGGGGAAGAAATCTCCGTGGCCTGTAAAGGAAGATGGGCTTATAAACTTAAGTGCCCTGTTCTGTGTCTGCTCCTCATTTTCATGGTTATTAAGGTTGGAAAAGTCCTCCAAGATCAACTCCAGCAAGGTTTAAGCTTTCAAGTTTGAAGATTTCAGCAATTAAAAAACAAACAAATCCAATAGAAGTTCGATGGATGGCACAGTTCCCTCAACACACACCACCGCACAGGGAGACCCCTCAGAACAAATGCATAATAAACTTTCTACAACAAACCCAGAGAGTAAGTTACTGTTGGGAAATTGTTCCTGACCTGTAATGCCACAATGTGTACTCTGGGAGTGACTTTGTGAGTAAGAGACATAGTTATCAAACCATTTGCAAGGAAAATGTAGCTTTTATTTATAGAGCATTTGGCTATATGCATGTGAAAACATGCTGTTGTAATGCTACCAAATTCTCTATTGTGCATTTTCCTCAACAACAACAACAAAAAACATTACTGTTGACACTGTTACTAAATCTGTGCAGTGAGCACCAACAAATAAAATTTCTATAGCCCCATTGGGCATTAAAATTTCCTTGGAAGAAAACAATAAGGCAATGGCATTCTTTCTCTCAGCAGGAATGTAGAGGAGGCAGCGTTTGCCCCCAGATGTCCTTTTTAAGCAGTGTGACCCAAGGCAGAACACAGCCCTTCAGCACTGAAAAAGTCCATTTCTCTAGAACAAAGTGCCAGTTGTAACACCTGTTCTACCCAACTGAGGAATGTCAGCTCATTTGCTGATACATAGGCTTAAGGTCTGGGTTTTTGTATCTTCTAAAGTGAACATCCTGGAATTCATCTGTAAAGAGATCTGTAGAGGTAGGGAGGGAAGAAGAAATTTGATGAAAATGAATTCATAGAAGCCCTGAAGCCAAAGATTTATGTTCAAGTTGTCATTCCCCAAAGTGGTTTTAACAGATGTACTGAGGTGTTTATTATAACCCTCTGCTGCAGTGCTTCAGGATCTGCAGTAGAGAAAAGATCTGCAAAATTAACTGTGGGTATTCTAAATTTTCATAGGACTAAGCATAAGCCTGACCATCTTCAGGAATAGCATTTGGAGACAGGATAGTTGATTTTATCCAGGAAATACAATATGGTCAGCTGGAATTTACTTTTATGGCAGGCTTTTTTGTTTGTTTGTTTGGTTGGTTGGTTGGTTTTTTTGATTGGTTAAAGACAGTTGCTTATGCAGGAATTACTTCCTTACCATTTTATCTGTGCAACTGAGACAAGGAAAATTTTGTGGTTTTTTAATATAGCTACTAATCTTTGAGTTTCCCCACACTCAGTTGGGGTCTTCTATTAGCAAGCGCTCTTATTTTTACAATTTAAATTGGTATTGCTTTCTAATTTAAGTTCTGGCTAGAGGAGAAAATGCTTTTGTTAACATAGAAATGCATTTGAAGTGAGTCTGTAATTTGCTTTTTTTCTTAAGTTTTTGGGGTTTTTAAAGTTAGTTTCCTTAAATGATGAGCATTTCTGCACACATGGCACTTCCCTTTGAGTGGCAGCTTCCATGTGGAAGAGTTGGCACTCTTGTCATGTAAAACAAGCTCCACATTGCTCTCTCCTTTGCAGGAAGCTGCAGCAGCATCTGGATGCTGCCTCCTCTCCTGACAAACATTTTGGATAGTGATGTGGAGGTAAATCCATACAAAATGTTATGGCTGGTAAATTGAATCTTCAGCTTTTGTCCCTCTTTGCCTTATCTTCCCCTGAAGTGCTGTGTGCTTTTGCTGTTATCTGGGAACAACGGCAGTTCTTCTCAGTTAATGGAAAAATAAATCCTAGAGCAGTTGCTCACATGGAAAAATGTTTTATAAAGCATTTGGATACTTCTGTCTGTGGCACATTCTGCTCTCTGTTCTTGCTCAGCCCTGCCTCTCTCTTAGTAGTCACTTGCCAGTTTCTTGTGTTTCCTTCTGCCCCCCTTGTCTCTTCCTGCCGGCGTGCCGCCTCAAGGCTTGTGTACTCCAGGGAAGCATGAAGACCTTAACAACTACTACTATCCCACTGCTGTGTATCACCAACCTTTAGGAAAAGCATTCTCTGTGCTGGAAACCTCAGACTGGCATTTGGAGCAGAGGACCAGGGTGAGCCCTTATCCCTCTGGCACAGATGAACAGGTGTACCCTGTGAACAGGGACATTGTCCTAAGAAACAGGCTGGAATTAGCATGGACCCCCTTTGGACAGCCAACCTGCCAAGTCACTGTGCCCCAATGCAGCAGAGCTGCTGGTGAGAACTGCATCAGAAAACCTGACACAGCAGATGCTTCTTCCTGCAAACAGATTTAAGCTGCTTCTTAAGTAAATGGCTTAGGAAAATAAGCATCTTATTCCCAAGTTGTTTTCCATTTCCATTTATTTTACAAGGCATCGTTCACACAATGATAACAAGGTACTGATCTGAACAATTCTGTAACAATTAAAAAAGTAAACATTTGTTGTGACCAGGTACATTGAATTGCACTTTTAATAACAAGCATTACACTTATATTTTCATGTTGTACTGTATATAATACATGGATGTGTTACCCAAGTAGTGGTAGTACTGAATGGTTCTCAGTTGGAAGTGTGACCTCTCTATGATGCTCTTTTTTTCCTAACTCTTCAGGATTTGTGAACTTGGGACACACCCAGATCAAAAGGCAACCCCAAATCTGGAAAACTTCATTATAATGGAGTCAGAGCTTTGGAGCCGCTCTGTTTTCAGTGTGCTGGAGCGAATCCACCTTAATGGCAGACACAGAGGGAGATGGATGGATTATGCTTGATTAGAAACTTTTCTGCATTCATATGGCATCTTTTCCCAGTTCAAAGAAGCCAGAGAATCTTCTTCCATGGGAAAGCAAAAGCTCCCCAAGCTCAATAGAGCTCCTGGCACAGATTTTGAGGGTGGTATAGCAGAATTGCAAACCCAGGAATTACTGAAATTGAGATCTGAAGAAAAATTTGGAAGCATCTGCTGTGGTTTGCATTGGTAGTACCATCCATGTATTATATAAAATACAAAGATAAGAGAAACTGTAAGGAAATTAGTACAGCCCAGGATTCTGGTGGTATCAAATCAAATTTATGATACCAAATCCTTCTGATGTATTTATCCCCTTGTTGTTCTGTTTCTTATATATTATTCTGTTTGTAAGATATAGTTCTCCAAAGATACATATATATTCCTTTACAGGTTAAATAAAAGCAAGTCACACTGAATAAAAAAATAATAAAAAGTAATATCCTAATTCTGTACCCATTTTTTGTTTTTCAGGTAAAAATAGCATGAAATACATTCAGTAGCAAAGCCATTGGGACCCAGGAGAAATGGAGAGCCCTGTATTCCTGGAGAATTGACCTGTATGTGTTAAGTCACAATCCTGAAATAAATTGTGTAGACTTCTGACCTGGGAAGGATAAGGTCTTGGTCAATGCTGAGCATTATTAATCCAATTGCAAATTCCTTGCATGTCCCAAAAGCCACCTATGGATTAGCTCAGTTCTAAAAGTTGCTGTGACATACACCTCACCCAACACTTGAGAGATCCAAACTTGAGTGTTTCATCATGTCTCTCTTAGTGTTATTACCTGGAAGGAGCTAATGGGACAGTTCCCAGTAAGATATTGGCACAATAGACAGACAAGTAAGTTAGTTTTAACCTCTGTGTTTGCACATCTGGTGCAGCCCCCTCAGCAGGGTCCAGCAGGGACAGGGAGTGCTTGTCAGCCACAGCAATCCCTCAGACCTGAGGGGAACATCTCTGCCCTCTCTTCACAATCCATCAGACATGACACTTCCTACAGTTTTCTCTCTAGCAGCTGGAAGAACACCAGCACTGTAAGGTAAGAGTTCTGTAAGTGCTTCTGGTATCAAAGCCAAGGGTGTTTAGGCTTAGAGGAGATGGTGCAGAAGTTGCCAATTATCCCTGAGTCTAACTGTAAATGAAAATCCTCTGAGTAAATGAAAATCACCTGATTATAGTTCTCCCACACATACAAGTAGTTTCATGGATTTCACTGCAGCTACTTCATAGAAGGAACAGCCCCACCTTGATCCTGTGGAGACAGCATGGCCATGTGACTTCCAAATGTTGATAATTTAATGCCAGTAAATGCAGATTTTTATTTACTCCTAAACTGCCACATTTAGTCAATGAGTAGCATCACAACCCTGAAGTCAATGGGATACTTCATGCTTTGTGAAGGGGCTGAACTCTTGCAATTCTTGACTTTTTATCTCCATCTCCCCTTGTAAACAGCTGGTTTTATTTCAAGTTGTTCTTAACACAGTGGCAGAGATGATCATTTATCTTCAAAGAAATTTCAAGGGCCAACTAAAAGAAGTCATTTAAAACATCTAACAAAGGAAAAAAAATACTGCTTACCTATGTAAGCACTTTAACTTAGTTGTGGCAGTGTAACTCAGCTGTAGCAAATTAAATCCTCATTAATGGACAGGACAAGGGCGGGTTTGACCACTGGTAGTACTGATTATATGGCTGATTACCTTTCCTAAGACTCTTTCTCCCAAACCCTAATGCAGACAGACCTCAGGGATTTCACAGTTTCTTGGCTTCTCCACCCATGGTATTTTCTATCTTTTTTCTTTTTATTCCTCTTCAGGTACATTTAGAAGTTTAAACTAAGTGGAATAAGTCCTTTTACTTTAGAATATTAAGTTTGGTTCACAAAGATAATACGAGACTAGTTCACAAATGTACCACGTAAGTAAATCAGCCTTGCTTCATTTAGCCTGTAAAGTGTTACAGTCAAAGGAAAACCAACTTTTTAAAGTGAAAAGAAGGACTTTTTTTTTTTTTTTTTTCTTTTTTGCCTCCCATGTTGGGCATCTCAGGAAGAGTTTATAGTCCTACAAGACAAAAGTTGTAGTAAAAATATTCTTTGGAGGTTTGTTCCTAATCAAAGCAAAGACTTTATTTCAGAATGATGTATTCTCAATAAAATTTAAAAATAGGTTTTAGTTCCACATATATATTTATAAAATTCAAATTAATTTTAATAAAAGTTTGATCTGAACACATAGTTTACTACAGACTCAGGGAAAAAAGGTTGATCACTCCAGACTTAGGAGTTATGTTAGCTGTTGCAGTGCCACATGGAAACAACAGTTTCAGTGAGACCTTGATGATGTTTCCTGCTGAAAAGCTGAGCAATTACCAGCTATCCCTGACAAACCCACCAAGGATATGCGTGTAGGTAGTTCTGTGACACAGAGATCTCTTTTCTTGCAGGAAACTAAATTTCCCAACATCATCCATAGTCAGCAGACAGAGTTTTAGCCTGCCTGGTTTAATCATGGAGTCCTGCTCTTCTCCTTCATTCTGAATATTCATTAAGAAAATGCCATAAAGTTATTTTCTTACTCTTTCAGTAATGCTGAGAAGATGCAGTTTCCACCTAAGTATTACTCTTCCAAATGCCATTGCTACAAATGCTACCTTGGATCTACAGCTGGAAGGTGGAAATTCTTTACTGCCTTTAGGGTCATTGCTTTCTGAAACTTCCTTTGGGTGAGGTAAGCCAGCTTCCATCCTTACAAGGGTTTGAAATCATCATGGCTAGCACATAGCAAATGTGGTCTTGCTCCTGAAACTCAACTTCCGAAGTCAGAAAGCAGCTACAGTGAGAAAATGAATGTTTCAAAGCTCATTCTGTGAAACACAGCAACCTTATTTACCAGTTCCTTTTTGATGAATTGGGGAAGTCCCACTCCCATGATCTGCTCACTGGACCCTCTGAAGTGATTTAACTTATTCACTTGACAAAAGATGAACTGTAGGGGGATAAATCCACCCACAGCTTTTTTTGTTGTTGTTTTTAATTACCCAGTACATACTACAACAAGGACAAGGGACAGGACTGTACACTGCGGGGTTGGAGGGGTGAGCAGGAGTGAGCTTGTAACTCATCTGCTCAGGGAATCACAGCCTAACACATTTCTTTACTCATTCTTACTGAACTTTTCCAATAATGGTTTTAAATCCACTTGTAAGTATGATTTAAGATAAATGAAATGAGACATTCAGACACTTGTCAAACAACCACTTTCCCTCATGGTCACAGTACTCTCAAATTCAACAATCAGATGTTCACCAGGTATCCTTAAATGTCACTTCAGATTTATTATGAATTCAGATTCACATTCTGAATGTGAAGCGGAACTGGTAAGTGAATGACTAACACTGGCTTTAGTCAGTCGAGAGAATGGAAACATTTATGCAAATATTATGAGCAAGACAGTGACAAGGGAAAAAGACCTTTGATAACATTTGCAAAAGAAATACCATCTGTTTTTCCTCCTTTTGTTCCTTGCTGTATTAATAATTCCAGATAATCACTGTTCTTGAAGGTACATTTTAAAATATTAAAGTTTTTTAACCCCTTATTCTTAGAAGAGAGAATTGTGTCAGGATGGTGATTATATTTTGATCTCTTCTTCTATCAGCTGACTGCCTTTTGGAATTTTTCCTTTGGCACTGCTAACATTAAATTTGTACTACCCTGTTGAAAATAATTCACAATTATGCTTGACAACAAAGCACAAGATGGGTATTATTAAATTTTATTGTACAAAACCGACAATGTATGGCATTCCTTAGAATTAAAAAAAAAAATCAGAACTAGTGTCCCTGGAAAAATCTTGTAAATGAAACAATTAATGCACAACATTTAGTCCAGCAATGACATTTACCTGCAAGACCATCTTCAGACATGACACATAATTAAAAAAATATTCCATCAGTTCAAGCAATAGTTTAATTTTCCATGAAATAAGTATTTCTATGAACACTTTATGTTTAGTCAAAACAAATGCTTTTGAACTTTCTTACCTTACGAGATATAAAACAACCAGACATGTTTGGGAATCACCAGAGACGTCCACCCCCACAGGAAAGTCTAGGGCTTGTATTCCACTTGAAAATGCTTGTTTTTATAAAAATAAGTAATACCAACAAAGTGTTTCCTAACCAAACACTTCTAGCAAACAGATCTTGTTTCTGTGGTATTTTATTCATCAGTGCAGCACAAACCTCTTGGGTGTGGTTTTTTTTTTTTTTTTTTTGATACCTCATTTCTGTGTCAAATTTGGAATCTGAATATAGTCCCAGGGCAAGACTTTCATTACTTTTATTCATAAAACCTACCCTTTATTGCACAGGATTTATGAAAGATCAAAACCATGCAAGGTCTCCACTCTGCTTCTCAGCAGAAACATCAAATAAGTGTCAAAACGATTCTCCCTTTATCCCAGTGGAAGGAATTATTCCTTGGAATTCTTAATATAAACATGAATTTAAAAGAGAACTAGGGAACTTTATGTTAAATTCCAGTTGGGCTGTAAACAGCCTTTAAACAACAGTGTTACAAAAACTGCACTACTTGTATTTCTGAAGAAAAACCAATCCAAACAAAGAAGTTGTAAGGGAAGCTCATAGCAATTGGGCCAGGAGAGCACAAGCCTATATTTGCT
Organism: Vidua macroura; assembly: GCF_024509145.1. Taxonomy (NCBI): domain Eukaryota; kingdom Metazoa; phylum Chordata; class Aves; order Passeriformes; family Viduidae; genus Vidua; species Vidua macroura. Next base: position 5,955,770 of record NC_071579.1, read on the forward strand.
ATAGCCTAAATTTTACAAAAAGTGCTTCTCTGCAGGATGCAGTTGCTGTGATAAACTTCTGAGATGGTCCCAGGGCCTAAGTTATCCTCAATGTCTTACACTGTGCTTTCTAGGGAGAGATTATGCTGCAGTACTGTACATTTTCCATTCTCTTCCTCCAGAAGAAGAAAAACCTTCTATGCAAGACAAAAATAATTTCAAATTAGATGTGTATTAAAGACCTAGTTTTGAAATATTTATTTAACATCTAGTCATATAAAATAAAGTGTAAAAGTATGAAGGTATCAGAACGTGGCTTTCAGCAAGGCAGTATGGGAAGTAGGAATTCAACATAAACCAGGACTTTTTTTTTTTTTCCTCCCCCCTTTGAAAAGGGTCACATCAGAAAATGAATGAAAAACACTGAAGAATTTCACTTCAAGCCTGCACTGCTGCCTCATTGTCCTTTGCCCAGGAGGAGAGACCACTGGAAGAATCCTCCAAGGTTTCAGCTGTGTTGTTCTTTGTGCTCTTGAGCCGGCTGTGGCTGGAACTATGTGCTGCCCTCTCGGGGAGGCAGGGGCGGCTGCGGCGGTGCCTGTGTGCCTGTGGCCGTTTTGATAGAGTTCAGCGTTTTGCTAAACCAAGAGTTTTTGGCAGCTTGGATTTCATTCATAAGGGCTCCTCTCTGGTGCTCCAGCTCCTAAGAAAGCAGAATAGTCAGAAGTGATCAAAACCTAATTAATTAACAAAGAAACATCTTCACACTCAGTCCCTGCAGTCCGGCACTTCCCTTGCAATCTCCCAGGCACTGGGGAGAGAAGACATTCAAACTGCTGAAACAGCACAAGATATTTAGACACAAATAAAATCATCTTTTTCTTTTTAAGGCAGTTTTTTTTCCCTGAAAGTTCAGATATATGGACATGCAGGTATGTGCTCCCTTTTGGAACATTTTTTGGTATGATTCAGAATAATGTTGGACTGAGCATGAGGTTAAGGTGACCACCCTGCTGTACTTGGATTCCACGTACCTGAATTTTGCACTTGGCTTCCACAAGCTGCAGTTTGGTCTGTGCAAGCTCCAGCTCCATCTCTCTCAGTTGCTTCTTCAGTGCATCCTTCTCATCATCTGTTTCGATGCCTTTGTTGTCTGTGCTTACAGCAGGCACCTTCAGTGTCCCCTCCTTGCTGAAAATCTCACTGCAGTGTTTGCAGGCCATCACTTTACCCTGAAATACCCAGAAAGCTCATTCTTAATCCATGTTACAGGAGTTGCTGTACTTCCTGGAAGAGCATTTTATTTGTCAGACTGCCTCAATCTCAAACCATCTAGTACTGCAGTTTTTATAATTGGCATGAAAAGAATTTGAGTAACTGATGAACAATTTCCAGGGTATGTTAACCAGTATAAAAATTCCTAAAATCTACGTAGCATGCTCTAAGCATGGAGACTTTGCTCCTATATTAGACTCTTCTTGCTACCAAAGTTTTGTAATTATGTCAGCACAACTCAGAAGAGTAAATTAAATCTGAGTAGATGAAGCAGCTGGCCTGGCTTGCACAGACTAAAATAGGATATTGAGCTATTTCAGCAGAATATGGGAACATCAATCCTAGAATTATTTTATGTTATTATCAATAACATTAAAAAAATCACTAAAAAGCAACAAATCCAGTTCAGCTTGAGTACTAAAGAAATATGTAGAAGCTACAGCAGAGGGTAAACAACTCTGCCTACTCAGAATTATTATTATTATTATTATTACCACCACCACCTATCAGGAATTTTAAACTTTTATGTATGTGTTCCTGGTAAGGGGTTTAGAGAAGAGAGAGGAACCCCTGTGGATATTCTGAGGATGGCCCTAGCAGTGCCATTTGGTTTAATTACATAAACCAATTCTACTTAACTTACAGAAACCCAAATAGATAAACCTTGTCCAGTCTGGCCAATTCCAATCTCAAGTGTGCACGCTTGAGAAACAACATGTTTTGTCTTCTACAGAGTCTTCTTTTTTTTCCAGTTAATCAAAACATCCAAGTAAATACTGTTTTCTCTACATTTTTTACCAGAAGTATGTATTTTAACAGCAAAAAGAGAGAAACCAAGTACTAAATGCACTTCAGTTTGGGACTTCCGCACTGTCCGATGCAAGACAAAGAACCATGAAAGGAAATAAACCCTTTCCTTGTTTACATCTGCTGAAAAATGCATGTGGGGCTATTGATGTACTTGAACTTCAGTTCACATTTCGTTCTGCATGCCTGGCATTCAGCAACACTTGTGTTAGAAATATCCCCTATGCAGAGACATTGTTCTCACCTTCACAACTTCCAGTTCATCTTTACTGGCCGCTTGCTGTTTTTCCAGCCTGGTACTCAGCTGGGAACAAATCTGGAGCAGAGAAAGCAGTCTCTTAGCTCAAGTTTACTATACTAAAGTAGAACCTGTGTGCTTTTTAACAGTGTTTTTTGCTAGAACCAACACTTCTTAAATTCTGCCTCAGTCAGTATATGCATTCCCCATTAACAACTCCACTGCTGCTGTGAATGATAAAAACCCAGCAGTATTCAATACAGAACCAGAATACAGAGACAGGGACATTTTATGGATGAGTTGGTTTATGATGTTTATACTGCATTATGTCACAAAGTACAGAAGCATTCACCCTCCAGTACTAAAATTAGCTGAAAGACAGGTTAGTCCTGACTGCCTAATTAGGAAACTATTAGGAAAGCCACAAGAAGATTTATGACAAATTACAACATTGCTCTCTGAAAGCCTGAAAGGTAGAGCTTGTTTGAAGGATGAGATCTGCAATGCTGAAAACTCAGCTCTTGTAACAGGCAGAATGAAGAAATATGAGAAAGGGTCTCTGGAATGGTACCTGTTTATACTCTGCAATAATGGCTGTGGTTTTCTTGATCTCAGATTCTGCCTTCTCCAGCTGCTTTCTGAAGACTTCCTTCAGCTAGGAATTGAAGGAGAGAAGTTACACAGTACACTGACAGAACTTCTCAAAACATGTCATCAGATTGTTTTCTTTGTGTCTCACTGTGTTTACAACAGCTCTACAGCTGCTTCTTATGAAATTCCAGTTTTCAGACAAGTGTCTGATTTACTCAGTTTACAAATACTGATTATATCAGTGGTAACCAAGAAGTCTCTACTGTGAGCCTTTATCTCTGGTTAGAGAATTCTCCTGTAGCTGAATTCCCATTCTCTTTGTTAAATGGTGGTACATCATGGTCCACAGAACACAAAGAAAAGCATTACTATTAAGTGGGATTTACTGATTTAGTTTTTGTTTTTCTGCACATTGTCACAGCAGGTTTGGCCAGATTGTTTGTTTGTTTGTTTGGAGATGGAACAAGAAGACTCTCTCAACACTGTCATCTCCATAACAGGAGGAAAAAAAAATCTGTTTGGGGATGTGGCACTGAGTGAAAACACAGCTAACTCATCCCTCCTTCAGAACCACTCCACTTGGAGAGCACTTTCAGTAGGAAAAAAGCCTCACTGCCTTACTTATGGCAGAGAGCTCCACTTTAGAGACACAACGAATTAACATTAATTGTTGCAGTCGCTGTTGCCAAATAGCAAAATTAAAAATCAGGGTATCGCTTTTGAAACGTACATGCTAGATATATAGGATTACAGAACAAAGACTGAGTATTTTGCAGCTGAGTACGAAGCCAGGTCTAGTCAGCAAAATTCTCCCAACCCCCACCCCTGTTCTTCTGCAGCTGGCTTCAGGCAGGAACATTATTTAAGTGATCCAGCAGCTGAATCCAGAATGGGCTCTTACAAGGCAACAACACCTCCAGCTTCTTCATTTAGATATTTAAGAGGTCTGATCACATCTCCTTAGCTGAGATTGCTCATCACCAGTGACAACAGTTGTTACAATACTTGGAAGAGAATAAGCTATGAAAAACTAAACATTCAGAGCTCAAGTAAAGGATACCACTGAAAACTATACTTTTGAAAAAAAAAATTATCCTGGCACTATAAACTTTTAATTGAAACTGCATTTTGAGGACAAAATCCTTCTCACAATTGCAACACAACCACACTTTTCTGCATATCATTTTTCTTGCTTTTACTAACTAAATGGGAAAAGCTGGAGAATGCCTTACCTGAGCAGTTTCCTCTTCCTGCTTCCTTTTCTCTTCCTCAGTCTCCACTAGCTTCTGTTTGGTCAGGAGAAGTTCCTTGTTCAAAACATCTGCTTTGTCTTCAGCCTAGAATCAGAGACACTTGTGTAAATCAGATGTTCTCTGTGCCAGTGCAAACACACTGGGATGTACCTCAGAAATACACTAGGTTCAGGTTTTAGCATTGCCGTTTCCTGCCCTCTCATGGCTCACATAACTTTTTGATATGAAATTCCCTTTTCAGTTAGCTATTTACTGAATTACTTCAGTGTTTCAACACCTGTGCAAAAGGACCCTTTGGCCAATTGTTTAAGTATGCCCAGATGGCACTTAACCACAGATACTATGTCCTAGCACAAACAGTGATGTATAGAATATTTTTGTTGGGAGCAATATTAATCTAAGTGAGGGCAGCATGATTTACCTCCTGTGTAACTTCAAGTAACTCATCCCATTTTTTAATCTGTGAGCAGGGAAATCATAACTGTAAAATACTTAGGTGTCTGTATTGTACCCTACAAAGTGCCCAGGCAAAGGCAAGTGTAAGAGACAAACAGGACCACCAGAAGAATGGTTTATCAGTGCAAATAAGTATTACATGAAGAAACCTGATATTCGAGAATATAATTTTCTCTGGAAGGACCAAGCTTTTGGTGACACATACTGGGAATGCTTTGTTTTTGTGAGCACTGTCCTCAGTAATCATCAGGAGAGAAATTCCAGTATATCCAAACATTTCTCAATGTTTGGATATATTCTGTACGCCTCCCCAGCTGGGAAACACACACAGCATCTCACCACCCTTCCTGTTCAGTAATGAGGTCCAGACAGGAAATGGTTGTGGCCAATTTACACTGACTTTGCTGAAATTACAGGAGGGAAAAGGGCATTGGAAACAAGTAACCATACAGAACTTGTCTCCGAGCTGAAGTTTGGTTTTCTACCACTGTGGTGGTATCAGCTTATCTTTCTGCCACAGTAATAATGATTAATGAGGATATTAGTGGTGTTTGAGGGCAGCAGAACCAGCTCCACCATCTCTATGACTGAAGAGATGGATTAAGGATTTCTTCGTTGCTTAGTGTGTATAAGGTTGTATGGGAGAAAGGAAAACAAACAGCGCAAGAATGGAAAACTGATGAGATTAACATCTTAGAACAAAAGTATTTGGGGATTACAAGGATATTTAAGATATGCTTTGAATGAACTACAAATCTTTCCTCCTTTTTTGTGTTCATTCCAGTTTCTCCAAGCACCTGCAGTGTAGAAAAAGAGAGCTGAATGTGTGGCTCTCTGAAAACCGTTGTGTCTGGGGCAAAGGGCTCTGAATGCTGCTGCCCTCCACATTCCAGTCTCCACAGGGAACGCGAGCAGTTATCAGTGAACACCCAGCAGCCCGTTGAATTTTTGGTGCTGTGCCACTTCATTATCTCTGAATTTTGTTGGCTGTACTAAAAGTGCTGTGAAAAACAGATCCACACAGACATTTTGCAATGCAACTTCCCTTGAAACTAGTCTCCCAAGAACTACGTGACACCTTTTTCAAGGAAATGTTCCTTCTTTGCTATCTGCCTAAAGGTTATGGCCTACATTTTCTAAACAATCCCCAACAGAGAAGATGCAATCAATCTTGGCCAGATCCCACCGAATGCCTACAGTGGCACATGGAAATACAGCTGAGTGTAGCTAAGAGTGAGGCTCTCAGGAAAATAAAGGCAAAAATAATTGCACTTTTAATGTTTTCATGCTTTCACTTGAGCACAAAGCAGGGCTCCTCCAACTGCTGTTGCCAAGCCTGAGCTGGGCCCCAGCTCTGTTACCATTACCTGGTCCAGGTCATTCCGTAAGGCAATTTTGCTTGTTACAAGCTCATGGGCGAGGTCATCGTTCTCCTGCTCCAGCCTCATGCTTGCTTCTTGGAGCCTGCGGTTTTCCCTCTGTGGAAAGAAAGGAACAACCAGGAAAGGAAATTAATCCTCATAAAGAGCAACGAGCAAGTGCACGGTGTGTGCCAAACACTGAGAAGGCAAAGGTGCACATTAAGACAGGACTGCTGCTCTGGGAAACAACAGTGAATTAAGCCAGCAGTGCAAATGCAGCTATTCCACTTACATCCCACTGGTTTGTGTTGTGTAAGGGACACACTGATTGTAGTGTTTCCTTGTCAAAAATAAACACTGACCTCTCCAGAAAAGCACTTGGTTTCTGCTTGCTCATCATCTGAAGAAATTGGGCAGATAAAATCCCACCCAGCAGCAGCGAACAGGGACCAATTAAGAGTTACTCAAAATAATGCTTCCAAGCAAAGTAGAAAGCTGTCCTGCTCCACTTTACAAAATTCTGTCTGCAGGGATTCATAAAAATAGTCCACTTTGCAGGTGATGCAGTGCCAACTTCCCATCTCCTGCGGGACCAGCAAAGAACAGCATTTTTCAGGGAACTCCCTACAGCTCGTACATCCTGTATCACCATTTGTGCAATGCTCTCTAACTCATGCCAGTGACAGCAGTGTGTACCTTACAGTGCCAGGAGGAGAGGGGAGCTCATCCCTGAGCACAGGCCCAAGACCTGCTGGGGCAGTGACAGGAACACAAAATGGACAACTTGGAGGCTGTAGGCTCTTGCTTCCCTACCCACTCCACACAGGCAGAAATGACTAGCTGGAGCATTAACCACAGAAGGTGAAGGAACAGGAGAATGAACAATAATTCATGTCTTCTAGAAACCTGAGTTAAGAAACAGAACCATATTAAAAAGATGCCCGTGGGTCAGTAGACTTCTAGGGGTTCAACATCAAACACAAGTTGTCATTCTCAGAAGAACACAGCCAGGTGAGACAGACAGAGGTGCCTTCCTCCAAATGGATTTCAAGAGAAAAAAACTGTGCTGGCTTTCCATCACTGTATATCTTTCATACCAAAAGAGGCTGCAAAGGGAATCTCAGCAGTATCGAAATTCAAGGAAAAGCACCACATTCATATGGAAACTCACAGGTGGAAAAACAATAACCTATATGCTGAGATTTCAAAAAGGACTTATTTTCACCTAAAGGTAACTTATGTTATCCAGAACAAAACAGTCAAAGTCCAAATGTATCAATAAAAGTCAATGATATATAATAATATATATATTAGCACTTAAAATGTTTTTCAAGAGTTCACTGAATGCATTCCTACAAAATGTGATTTCTTGCATAAGTATATTATTCACCTGTTCTCACTTCTTCCTACTCACCAGCTATGCTCAGATATTTTGTTCTTTCCAAACTCTTAATTATGAAATTGCAATTTTTATTTCTATTGCAAGCAGATTTTGTATGTTTGTCTTAAACAAAAGCAGGCACTCTAAGAGGATGCAAAAAAAGGTCTCTTCTCTGTGGGAACTTCCTCTGTGGCAGGAAGTGGAACCTCTACAAATTTTCTCTTGTTAATGTGACCCTATTGTGTAACTAGAATAGGCACTGCCCTGTACAGGGAAGTAAGTTGGTTTCCCTTCCAAAAGATCATACTTTGAGTAATTTGTTTTGTACAGAACCTAAATAAAATGCCTTTGTCTTAACACAGTTAAAATAAGCACTGCTACAACACACTCAACTTTGGAGATCTTTCTTATTTTAAATGCACTTTAGTCTGTTTGGGACAAGGAATTAAAAAAATTAAAATAAAATTTTTCTGTAAACGTAATATAAGCTTTAAAGTGTAAAACCAAATTGCAGTCAATAATGGTAATACTAATAATAATCTCTAACACATCTTTATTCCTGTATTTTCTTCAGACCATCTTAGAAATGCTGTTTTTATAGACACGGCTCTGCCAGTCATCAGAAAGTGACCTGAGTACACGTAAAACTTGAGACCTGAGTCAGACCAGGTTCTGCAGCACCAATACCTTTTCACAGGGATGTTGCTTAGAGGAAGAAAGCAGCAAATTCTTATGACTTTCACAAAATAACCGAGTTGGCATTACCATTTTTGCTATGTCTTTGCCAAAAGCTTCAGTGTCTGCAAAGCAAGGCACGCAGTGTGAGGTTGAGAGTTCCTGCTTTGCATTCACAGACAAGTGGGTAAGCAAGCTCTGTGCTTAGAAATGCACTATCCTCCTCTTAAACTAGAATTTACATGGCATGTTGGTAGTGAATTAAAGATCTCTTACCTTGGGCATCCAGTCAATAGCTAAAAGATGTTTTTAGCTCATTCACCAAACTCTGAATGTCCAGCTGAAAGGTTCTCACAGGACCACCTTTAGTCTTCCTTCAACCAGGGCAGTATGCCCGATTAGCTGGTTTGTCTTTTTCAGCTCCTCCCCCCAGGTCCAGCAGTGTAAAACTGCCTCCCTTCTCAGGAGGAAACTCTTAAGTCTGCCTAAGTCTAAATAAAAACTAACAGGACACAGTAAAGACAGAAAGAGCAAACAGCGCTCTTCACACGCAGCAAACTATTTCCATAGGCTGTGAAATATTTAGAATTTTATGAAATATGCTCACAATGACAAAGTTCAGCAGATGGAGCTGGTCTGTCACAGCAGGACTCACATCAGAGGCAGCATTTTGTAAATGGCATCAGCCAACCAGTCAGACCTGCTAGTTGTCCCTGGTGTAAACAGACAGCTTCCTGCCTCCTCTCCACAACACTAAATTTACTATGACAACCATTTCCTTCTCCTCAGTATTGCTCGATTTCTACAGTCAGTAAAGTAACAGATCCCTCTTTCCCAAATTCCTCCTCCTGGTTACTGAAGGTGGTTGGTGAACTCAGGTTAGCTTTTAAAAGGAGGATACTGCATTTCCAAAGAGGACAAACAAAGCTGATACACACAAACACAAATCAACTTACCTCCTGTAAAGTCACAGACCAAATACTGCTTTCAACCATTGGTGTAAAGACAGTGAAAACAGGATATAAAGAAATTTCTAATACAAAAAAAAAAAAAAGTTGCTTATTCTTCACTGTTTTTTGCTATAAGTTTTAGAGAGAGATGCTCCAGCTTCCATCATACAGTGGGTGGAAAGAAGATGACAAACTTGAAAGCAGCAGGCAAGCCTCAGTTCAGGATGACTGAAAGGCTGAACTCCACCCTCTGCTCCTTCCAGGCTGCACCAAGGAGCAATTCCAGAGGAGATTAGTGGCCATGATGCATCCTCTCTGTGCTCTACTCAAGTGGGGTGTAATGAGTCACCAACCTCGTTAAGCAATTCTGTTTCTGTTCAGCAACACCCTGTGCTGCCTTTGGCTCGGGTAGGGTTAGTTTTCTTCATGGTGGTTAGTACCTTTTGGGTTTGTGCTGCAGAAGGTGTTGATAGGATAGAGATGGTTTGGTTATTGCTGAGCAGGGCTTGCACAGAGCCAAGGCCTTTTCTGTTTCTTGTACCTCCTCACCAGTGAGGGAGCTGGGAGGAGACACAGCTGATCCCAACTGACCCCAAGGGATAGTCCAGACCATATGGCATCACGCTGAGTATGTAAAGCAGGGAGAAGGAGAAAGCAGCAGGGACCTTTGGAGTGATGGCATTTGTCTTCTCAAGTCACTGCTATGTGTGATGGAGCCCTGCCCTCCTGGAGGTGGCTAAACAACTACCTGCCCGTGGGAAGGGGTGGCTGAGTTCCTTCTTTTGCTTTATCTACTGAACTGTCTTCATCTCAACCCACGAGTTTTGTCACTATTCCTCTGGGGATTCTCTCCCCCATCCTGCTTGTGGTGGAACGACCAAGCAGCTACCTGAGTTGGTGGCTGGGTTAAATCAAGACATCCAAACCCCAGACCTCTGAGTGTGAACAGCTCCTCAATGGTGGAATGAAAACACTGATGAGAATTCACTTTCTGGATGTGAGCAAACTGAGGTCTTCATAAACCCAATGGAAAGGGCTCTTGATACTGGAGGAGCTCCAAAGGAGAATCCCGTGAACCTCCATCTAGAACCCAAAAAGCTTTTACAGCAAGTGATCCAGGAAAGCCTCTCATGGTAAGCAACACAGAGGCTCCTGGAGGCAGTTGTGTTTTCTGTTTGGTGACTCTGGAGAAGCATTCCCACAGAGCCCCAGCAAAATTTTTAAAGAAACAACAGACAAGGTCCCACAACAAAAGTCATCATGATTTTCCTCATGATGATTACATTCAGTTGCCATGACTGAATAAAAATGACCAGTGTATTAATTTTTGCTTCTCCTTCAAAACACAGAGAAGGCTATTATGTCCAAATTACACATTTATTCACACAACTTCTCCATTGCACACGGAGGTCAACAGAAGAAAAGGTGGACCAGAACAGCAGCATCTGCTTGCAAAACTCCAGCCCTTCTTGGAACAACTATATCCTCTTTATTTTAAATCAGTTCCCAGGCTCACTTCTGGAATTTTCTCATCAAGTCAACCCAAATCTTGTTACATGAGGCATTCTCAAGCACAGATATAAAACTCCATAATATTTAGAAAAACATCAACCTGGAATCTATTACTATTTTTTCTACACATATGACTCACTTTACTTCCTAGCTTCTATAGGGAATTTGCAATTTAACTAAAAGTTACGAAATTTGGTGACAAATAACACAAAAATATGGTAATTTGTTATAAGCAATGGAAAATAAAGTAAACACATGTCCAGAAAAACTTGCACTTTTCCTTAATAATACTTGTAAGTACAGAATGAAACAAACACCAAAAATAATGCCACTCTTTAATACTGCTCTTCTGGTAAATCAAATCACAACATGTAAAATTTGTGCTGGGCAGGAACTGCTGCGTGTTTAACACAGCTCATGGGAGCACATGAATTTAACCTGTCAGGCAAACACAACTGGTTACTAGGCCAGACACTGCAAAACCAGCCCATCTCCCTCTCGAGAGGCCATCAAGGCACTTCCTCTGAGGGCTGTGTCACACAGACATCCTTCATCACACAGAATCACTGTGTCTCTGTGGGCCTGATAAATTTCTGCTGGTAACAACAACTCTAAAATCTACAGCTAAAAACTATCTACCGATTTAAAGCTCTTTTCCTTCTTGACCCATACAAGGAACAATCTGCAGGATCTCTATTCCAGTGATCCCATCCAAGAAACACCCCCTTCCTAGGCAGCAAAAACCTCACACTTGGGAAGGGAAACTGTAAAAATTACAAGGTTGTAGGGCAGTGGGGCACAGCCCACAGAGCAGGAGTTGACAGCAGTGCTGTGCTTGTAGGCAAGGCTGGCTTTTGTCCTTTCCCAAGCCAAGCCTGGCTGCTGGAAGCCCTGCACAGGTGCTGCCCAAATGAAATGCATCCCTGACCATGCAGGCTGCAGAGTGCTCCCCTAAAGGACAAACAAAAAGCAAGGCTGGCTCTCCATGTGCTGCCTGGGAGGATCCACACAAGTGACATTTTCTTGCTGCCCTTTGGAAACACTCCTGAAATGTCAGTTCCTACCAATCTCAACTTCACATATCAATACAATTTAACAAACAAGACAAGGAACAAAGAACATTTACAAGCATTTTTCCATGACACCCATCAGCTGACGAACATGTCCAGACTTTGAAGTTAATATACAACTAACCTATTACAGGGACTCTCTATTCACAGCATCCTTAAGAGGATCAGACCCAATACAGCTTAATAAAAAAATCCACAGTGAATTTCAAAAGCACAAGCCAAAACCCTGGGCTGTGATCTTGACTGTGACAGTGACTCACATAACAAGAGTCACTTCCTACATCCTCATTTGCAGCTTGGGATAATGTTCTTCACTGTGCATTGACCAGGATTAACTAGTTAATATGCTTCCACCGAGCTTTAAAGAACCCGTATTTGTTTCCTAAGCATTATTTTAATTCCACAGTAATATAAGTGAACCACTAGGAAAATACTTAAAAGTTAATCAGCAGCCACTTGTGTTTTTTTCCAAATAGGTCATACTTGCTATTGGCTCTACAGCAGCTACAGCACTCCTAAGTCTCATAAACAATAAAATCTCCACTCTTTGATGGCAAAAAACCTACACTTAAATACAATTTTCTCACAGACAAATGCTTTTTTGAAAGAACAAAAAAGAGTCAGTTTGACTTCATACCTGTAAGTTTTCTTTGTCACATTTATGAATTAAGGCACACTCTCTCACCACAGATTTCCATACTCTGGTTTTTTGAACGTGGTGCACTTTTCTTATGTTTACAGGTCATGTCAAGCCTGTGGCACTCTGTGTGATTATTCACCCCTCCACACCCTGGAAGACTCCATAACAACCACAATGGCACTAACATATTAAGGCACAATGAAGAACAGCAAGCAAACAGTACAAGGATATGTAAGAAATGTCAGTTCCCAGCTGTCCTGGGCAGCGGGCAGTAAAGTGCTTCAGCCCTGGCAGCTTCACCTAGAGCAAACTGAATTGCTCCAAACAGAGCGAGGAATAACATGATCCCAACCTCTCAATAACGTCTGTGCCCAGAGACAGAGCCTCCAGCACACAAAATCTCTGGCAACAGAACGTAGCCGTGACAATGAAAGCAAATACATTGTAAAGATAAGCAAAGCTGACCTGAAATTGTAGAACTGCTCTTTTTCAGTGAACTATCAAGCTATCACATTAACAACTGAACCTTATTTCTCTGCTCCTTTAAAGAGGAACATCCATCACTATTAACTCTATTGCAGCAGTACCTCAGGACCCCAGAGGAGCTCTGGGTCCCACCATAATAGGTATTATCTCAACAAAAAATTACTGAAGCTTGGTATAAACAGGAATGAATAATAAGGATCGTATCAGCCAAGGAAGAGTTCATCTTCCAAAGTCTCTGTGGATGCCACTGCACACAGCTTGCACTAGAACAATGTGTATTTTCTCCTTTCTGTGTCTGTAGCTGAATCACCCTTTGTTTCTGCGGCTCATGAAGATCTCCCGTAATAGTGCAACAGCAGGAGAGTTACCTACAAACATATAAACTGAAAGAAGAAAAATATTATATGTGGCTACTTGCAGATGTCTTAAGAGTTACAAATTGTGATTGAAATATTCTTGGAAAAAAAGACTAAATCTAGAGTTTCAAAGTGCTTATTCAAGAAAGGGGATGAGTTCACCTTCACTTCCCTAAGGTCTGACTTGGCACATCCCAGGGAGGTGAGCATGGTACACACACCTCAGCTGCTGGAGACAGCTCACTCCTCATGGGATTCACCAAATTCCCATTTAGCATCCCCCTACCTTGTATCTGTCCATAGGATCTTCCTGCTGCAGCTGGCTCTCTCGCATTGTTTGGTACTCTCTCTCATATTTCTTCAGCTTTTTCGTTGGCACCTGTGGAACAGATTTGGGAAACATGCATTTAAAAATGAGAGGAATGCTGGAAAAGCTGACTGAAAGGTCTCCCTACAAACAGGAAACTGAGGAAGTGCTGGAAAGCTGCTGCTGAATAAAGTCTCTCCCCACTGTTCCCCCTCCCCTACTCATTAAGCCATGTCAAACACTTACCAATACAGCTCACATTGACAGAAATCTTTCTGTGCCCACTGCTGCTAATTATTCAGACAGTTAAAGGGAAACAAAAGTGGAGACATTTTAACAAGACTAACAAGAAGAAAAAAGCACAGACAAGTGGGAGAACAGGAAAGAGGAAAATACATTTTGATACATATGATTCACCGAAACACTGCTTTAGCAAGACAACTGTTAAAAGTGAGATGAGAACAAAGGAGTGCTCATACAAAAGGACCAGACAATTCCCTGGGGGAGATCCAAGTAATGGTTTTATTGCTGAGAGAGTATTAATGTCTAAATTACAGCCTGTGACCAATGCCCTCATGAAGTCTGGCATCAGAGCCCTCCTAGGCACAGATGGAGATGCTGCAGTGCAAGCGAGCGGAGAGGTGGCTCATAGAAATCACAAACAAATTTGGTAAACAGCCATGCAGAAAGGTCAAAACCCAGGCTGCTTGATCCTGGGAATGCTTCTACTTCAAACACTGATCAGAAGGAGCCTGTGTTCTTTTCAACAAAGCATGGGGAGCCTCTGCTTTCCCTTCACCTTTTGGCTGGGTATGCAATGCTCCCATCTCTCCCTGGAGATCTCTGACAGCATTACTCAGGTCACCTGCTGGCAGCTGGAGAGATCCCTCACACCATGTACCACCAGGAGTATAAACACAGGCTTTCCCTTGATCTATCATGCAGATACTCCTCTTGCCTATATTGATCATGTTTAGCTGCCTCCTGCTGTGAGGACATGCCACTGTCACCTTGCCTTAGGGCAAAAACTACTGTCACTGAGCAGAGATATGAGTTTCTGTGTAGTTTTGGAGCTGTTTTCTCTTTTCTGGTTTTCAGCCCAAAGCCTCTTTGCTCTGCAGCACCCAAAGGGACCAAGCAAGTGCTCAGTGTTGCTGCAGAGGGAGGTGGAAGTAGCAAACATGGAATCCATGATCTGCAAATCATTAATAAAGCAGCACCAATTCCTATAACTACTGATGGAATCTGAAATCAACCCCCTTAAAGCAAACAAAGAGAAAATGGTAAAGATAAAAACATGAAGTACATTGGGCAAACATACAAGAAAATTTCACTTTGATGACACTTAATAGGGCAAAACACCATGAAATGAAAGTGACTAACTGAGAGATGCTTTTATAAATTTCAACTGAATAATCCTCCTAACACAAACCCAGCCAGCTTTGTCTTGGCTGCACCCTGTTCAGGCTATTTAATAATCATAAGAATTAGAAATAATTTCAGGATAGTATTTTAAATGAAATAAACCCATCACACATTCAAAGCCTGATCCATCCCCTCCTTTCACCAGAATTATTGGACTTTCATTTAGAGAACCAGACCAAGGCTCCCCAGATGGGGTGTGATAAGGACACCCTCCAAACACAGTTCTCAGGTTCTGCTGTGGAGTTTTGTGCTCCAGTATGCAACCACCAGGAAATAAAGATAAATAAAAAGGAGATTTCGTGGTGCAGCACAGCAAAAAGGCACAACACAGCTGTAACTTAGATGATGATCTGTTCAACCAAAGATTTTCCTGATTCTTGATGCTTTTCATTGAAAAGACTTTAAAGTGCATATAAGAACTAAGTTTCTCTACACAGGAAGACAGACAAGACTTCTGTTCACATAGCCACGTAAGAGCTTCAGAAAGAATCCTGCCATCGGAAGGAACAAGAGATGTAAGAGAGATTTTGTGTCTGTAAATTTGTGTTGTAAGTCTGTGTGTCTGTAAATAGATTTTGTGTGTGTAAATGGGGAGATAAGGGTGGAAAGTGAAGGTAAAAATTGCACCATCACAACCCTTTACCCTCCTATTCTTATGTGAGCAGTGCTGCTCACCTTAGCCTGGCACTGGGTGTTGGGGGCTTCCACCTCTCACAACTATCAACCATTTCTTAATTGCTTGCTAATTCATTCCATCAACCCTTCTTATCTATATGCTCTCCTTACTTGCTTGTATTTCAATTCACAGCAGTGAGCAGGACTGTGTGGCTCCTCTGGGGCCTTGGAGGCATCAGCTCCCTCATTCAGCACCACAGGAGCCATCCACAGCTGTGGCCTGGGCTGAGGGATGGCCTCTCCAGCAAGGAAAAAGCACAGCAACACTTTCTTAGGAATACTGACAGTAAATAATACCTGAAACAAGCATCAGATCATGCAAGCATCAGGTGTGACAAAGAAAACAGTTTCCAGCTCTTTGAAAGATGATAGTGACTGCTGCATATCACTATCTATTTATGCTACAAATCTTGACTGGGAAGTACCTAAATACAGTGAAAATCTATCTTAAGGGGAACTCCTACCAGAAACCAGTCCATACTAACTCACTTATCTTGTAAAACAGAAACTGGAGCAAGTATGCCCAAGAACTTTGGCAGGGACTACACTTCACTACTACTGTCTATTCTGCCACATTTCTCAAAGGAGTTTGATAATTTATTATAGCACTTTCTTCTTCTGAGTATACACTAATAAATGGAAAAAAAATTTAAAAGCCCATTTCTGTATTTCCCAATTTAATTCCCTGAAACAGTTTGTGAATTCAACAAGGGATTTCTCAGTAAGCACTTCCATAAGTAAGTGCATAGTGCTAGCCATGCTTCAGTCTTCATGAACTGATCCTGAACAAAGTGCTCATAAATTCTCTGTAAAAGCTTCTGCAATATCGATTCCTTTTTTCTTTCTTTAGCACCATGGGGTATATTGGCTTGAACTGATGGTTATCAAATTTAGGAGACTCTTACAGTGTATAAACATTCCTCATAACTGTTTATCTCAATATCTTACCTCATTGAGTTTTTTTATTTTATTGCCTTCAAGTATAAAATCATGTTATAAGTAGTTATATGTAGGGAAACACCCATGCAGAGCATCTTAATAAAATATCCACAGAGAAGAACTGAACAAGCAAAACCTCTTTCTGAAAACAACCAATGGCACCAAATGCTTGAAAGACTCACTGCATCATGGAAGAGAAACAAAACCACTTTGGTTTTAGCTGCCCCTGTTCAGACAGAGCTGGAGAGATTTGCTTCATTTCCTTGGGCAGTACTGGGCATGGACAGTGTATATCAGCACCTGCTCAGCTTCAGGAGACCCTTCCCTCATTCTGTGATTTCTTCAGCTGTTTACAGGCAGCTCAGCCTGACCTTGCTGGATTCATAAATCACACCTATGACTCCTTCCTCCCAAATGTTTCATTGCTCTAATGCAGCCAGAGCACTCAGAGGAGACAGTTATCGCTGTGTTCATTTGACAGCCAAGGAAATGGAAGCAGAGATGGGAAGTGATTTCCTGAACATACTGCAGACAGCGAGAGGCTGATCCAGATAGTGAAATCCTGTTACTTGATTTCTGATTTCCAGCACCACCACAATGCCAAACTGAGCAGGGGATCCCTTTCCCAGCTCCCCACTTCCTTTCTCTATCTAGCACTGCATTAACACTACAAAAATACATTGTCCCACCACACTAACAATGTAGCCAGTGTTCTCTAATCTCCTCACTCTTAACACTTTATTCTCTCTAGTTCTCTCTAGTTCTTGCCTCAATGTAAAAGAAAAAAAAAAAAAAAAAGAAAAAAAAAGCCAATTTCACAATGAGGCTGGGTTCTGTGAGTGTTGGGTGAAGTCTGTGAGCTTTAAACAGAAGCTCAGCAGATTAGCAATAAAAAATTTCCAGTCACACACAGCATCTCTAGTTCACACTCAAAATTGTGCTATTTTTTTCCAGTTAATACTTTATATTTGAAATACAACTACATCAAGTTCCAGGAAGGAAGCAGCTCTATTTTAAGGAATACAGCTCCATTTAAGTACTTTATTAAGCCAAATGAAGGTTGCAGTGTAACAAAATTAGATTAAAAAAACTGACTTGGTGCTACTCATCTGTGCAGTCATAACTATGGGCAACTGTACCATCTTTTCCTTGAAATATGGTTGGCCAAAAGCAATGCAGAGTATCCTGCCATATCTGTCTAGGAATAAGGCTCAGAAGTAGATAAAGCCATTTGTTTTTCTCCTGGGAGGAGGCAGTAATGAAAAAGAAAGAATAAACCCCACAGTACTATGCTGACACAACAGACTTTCCCCTGGATTGGACTTTAAAGGGGGTGAATGGGATATATTGTACTTAGCTATTATGCAGTATAATCTGAACAACTGTGTCTCCAATGAGATCTTAGCCACAAGCATGAAATCTGAAAGGGAAAATTGTAATTTCTCACAGAACTCTATTTGGGATGGGTATTCTGCACAGAAAACCTGCAACATCCATTTGTAAAAATTAATGTAGGATTTACATCAGCTGCCTAAAAAGAAATTCCAGGCTGGAGCACAGCTTGAAGAATTCCCAACTCTCCTTCTGACACCATAAAGGGAAGGGCTCACTGGCAACAGGCTGTTTGTTTCACCACCAGTTTGAAAGCCTTGGAAGAGACCTCCTCCAGCGTTTTCACCATGCTGACAGTATTCCATTCATCCCACACATCCTGCATTCAACCCCACTGTGAAGCTCATTCAGCACCATCTAATCCCTGGGTTTTGGGGCACAATAAAAGCCCCAGCTGTCAGATGCTAGTTTACCATCTATGCCAGAAGGAAGGAGTTGTTCCCTGAAATTCCTTGGAGAGATGTCCTGCTGAATGCATGCCTGAGCATCTGCTGCACAACAGCATCTCTCCACCTCGTGCTTGGAAACAGAACTGAGAGAAATGCCCTTTTTATATCAGCAAAACAGCTCCACCCCAGCACACCTGAGTATCCCTTCTATGCAGAGGGAGATGTTTCTTCTTGTGCATGTCACCTCCTTGCCAGCTCTGCACGTTTAAGAATTCCTGAAGAGAGTCTTCAGGATTACAGAAAGCCAACCTGAAAGCCACCTGAAGGCAAAGGAAACCAGCATTGCTGTGAATTTTGTTTAATTTCTCTGCATTAGTCCATTATCAAAATGTCTCAATTGCAATGGCACATTCAAAGGAGTTTATAGAGACAAGAGAAAGGCAGGTTGCATAATTTACAGAGCACCTGCACAATTTACTGTGATTCAAGCCAGCAGCAGCAGAGTCAGTGATGCTGGATCATTTCCAACACCAGATCCTTTAGTCAGATTTTAATCTCCACAATGTATTTCCATTCACGAGAATCCACTGAACCAGGTATAGCCCATTATTCTTCTGCAGCCCTGCTGTTTAAAGATCTGCTTAGTTAGGCTCAGTTAGCAAAACATTTAACTAAGAGTAAGCTGAGACAGAGAGATGTTCAATAAGCCCCATTGTACATCAGTCCTGCAGCAACACAGGAAAAGAGAATGGAATTTGGATTCCCTGAATTGTAACTCTAAACACCAACGTGTACTTTCACACTGACCACAGAGCTTGTGTTTGAGAGGCTGCAGGGGAACCTACATCTATGAAAAAGGGCCAAGGAAAGGATGTTTTGCCTGTAGCAGATGCTTTTCAGAATCTCAAAATGTCTTTCTGCCATCAAAAATTCATTTTCATTTTGACACATGCAAGGTTTATTATCCACTTCAATTCTCTTTGTTTTAGGAAAGAAGAGACACCCTGAGTGGCTGAAAAGCAGTGCTTGGAAATGGCTGATTATTTTCTGCACTTGCAGCTGATGTCTCACAGCTCCCCCAGACACAAGTGCTTCCTTCTGCACAGCTGAGGGCTGCAGAGTGAGACACATACCGGGAAAGGAACAACCAGAGCCACTGCCAGCCAGCACACTGTTTGCATTTCAATGGCTCTGGGCAACAGGAATCCTGTGGGGAAGGACACCAACATCAGAAACATTCTAGATGGAAAATATCTGCTTACAGGTCATTTTCATTATCTGCCCTAATTTAGAGAATGCCTGAACAATGAGACCTCTGCTACCCAGGACTATCCAGGCTAAATGGAACTACTTGTACATGCAACAGCCACGGTGAGGACTGGGTAACTGGGAGAGTGATGCTGCCCAGCCATGTAAGCCAAGGCTCTGCTCTGGGTAACACTTCCTATAAGCAGCAGCTGTTTTTCCAGCGCAGGATTTACTCATCAGTTTGTACCTCATAAACATAACAGCTCCAGGTGGTTCTGTGCCTTACATACACACCCCTTTTGATATACAGCATTTGATGCTGAAGGTTTTAAGTCTCCTTGGTGACTGTGTGAAATCCAGCTCTTAGCTCTCCCCACCAGAGGTACACAGTTCATTCTGATTGAGATCTAAACTGTGTCCACCACAATTCCAGAGCTTTGGTCACATTTCTTAGCACATCACAGCAAGAGAGAGAGCAGCAAGCAGGATGACACACACACAGCCTTCACCGCCATCCCTGTGGCAACAGAATCAGACATGCAGGAGAAAGAACCAAGGAATTTTCTCACATCACAGAGCAGGAAACAGCCTCTCCCAGCTACATGGTGATAGGGTTCACTTCCAGCCATGTTTATTCTGGAACTAACACAGACCTACAGCACAACTGCCAACACAAGGCCAGCAACTTATCAGTGCCAAGGTTCAAACCAGTGTTTTTACCAAGGCTTTACTGTAAAACCCATCTCATTCAACGTATTTAGTCCACAGAGTGCACAGCTTTCAGCTAATAAACCCCTCCTCAACACATATTCTGAAACCTGTTGCCTGCAAGACAAGGTTCTGATTGTGCTGAATGACTGAGCCACATCTTGTCTCCTGTCACACTCTGTGTCCAGCAAAAGATGAAAAATAATCTACTTCCAGAGGTGGAGGATGGGTGCTAGATGACAACTCTGAACCATATGCCCAGGTAATCAAAGATTCTTGCAGCATTCTTTGAGCACACATTCTACGTGTTAATATTATTTTAGATCAACTCTGAGTCACAGTATTAAAAAAAAAAAATCTTATTTGCGTCTTAAAATCAGCATCAGGTTTCTCTGATGCATGTGGAGGTCCTTGATGCTCAAACCTGTCATTACTTTTATCAATATTTCAAACCTACAAGTTACTAAGAGCAATTACTTTTTAGTGCATTACTCCACTAGCAGAAAATAGATGCCTTTTCCATATTAAAACTGAACCATTGTGGACTTGCTGGAGTAGGTCCAGGAGGCCATAGAGATGCTCTGTGGGCTGGAGCACCTCTCCCTTGAACACCAACTGAGGGAGCTGGGGTTGTTCAATCTGGAGAAGGGAGGGGTCTGGGGAGACATTAGAGCCCCTAAAGGGGCTCCAAGAGAGCTGGAGAGGGACTTTGTACAAGGGGTGGAACAGCTTCACACTGCCAGAGCACAAGGATAAGTTAGATATGAGGAAGACCTTCTTCATTGTGAGGGTGAGGAGGCACAGAGGCAGGGACACTTTTCACTATCCCAGGCTGCCCCACCCCTGGAAGTGTCCAAGGCCAGGTTGGAGAGGGCTTGGTGCAGCCTGGGATAGTGAAAAGTGTCCCTGCCCACGGCAGGGAAGTGTATCCAAATGGTCTTTAATGTCCCTTAAAACCTGTGATTATATAATTCACCACAATCTTTAATTACAAGCTCTAAACAATCTATAATTAATATTATATATTAATATATAAAATATATAAAATATATATTATATAAAATGTAGGTAATAGATAATATATAGTATATATTATATTATGTATTTTCTATTATATATATATAATATTAAAATAATTAATAAAGTTCTATACAATCTATAAGCTCTATACCATCTATAATCTATACAATTTATTATTACAAGCTCTACAATCTGCTTTGTTATACCAAATATTTTATCTATATTTCAGCACCTAACACAGCTTCATTCTCTAAAAGTCTTGCCTTTTTCCTGCTTATCCAGCTCCATAAACAAAATTGCTAATACCCTAAAAAAAGCCACACATTAAATGATCAGCATTTTGAAAATACAAGTGGGACAGTGTCCAAGGTATCAGCAAGGCTCAGTGAAGCCTGGCACAGCCTTTCAGTGCAACAATCAATCCATGCCCTGCTCTGTTATCTCACTGATCCTTCATCTGCCAAGAAGGTTCCCTCTACACCTTGAATGAGGCTTCAGGTTTTGTCTTATGTTGCATCTTCCAGCCTCTGGACCTGCAGGATGCCTTGGCACAGAGCTGGCATGGAGGTGGAGGAAGGGAAGGGCTGTTTAAAATCACTTTTTGGCCATTGATGTAGTTTGAGCAGCTGCCTGGGAGTATCCATGGGGATGGGACTGCACAGCTGCACAGCCCATCAGCACCCAGAGATACAAAGGAGCTGTTCCAGTTCCCAAACCTGTATATACAAGGCTGTTGTGGTTTTGTTTTGTTGGGGTTTTTTTTTTAACCTTCTGCTGCTCTCCCTGCCCCAGCTATGGTTCTACCACCACACCAGCACTACCAGCCACCACTACCACATGCCACAGAACTGTGCTCATCCATCACGTTTAGCTGAGAGGCTGCCAGGCTCATCATTTCCCAATGCACTCCAGACCTGCCACTTCATCACCCAGCACAGAACATCCCAACAGCACCTTAAGCATTGACAGAAGCAAGGAGTTTGTCAGGCAGGAGGGGCCGAAAGTAAAAGATGAAATGTGTCCATGCTGCCAGCTTCAGCAGGAAAGCCAAGCTGCTGCCACTGAAAGGAGCCCTGCAAGGGAAAGAGCTCCCACACAGAGAGCAGACACTTCCTTTGGGAAACAAAGCCAGCAAATTACCAGCAACATCTGGCTGCCATGATTTTTACCCTCTGGTACAGCAGCAGCAGAGAAGCAGCAAGCCATCTTCTCTTCCCCTGAGCTCTCTGTCCTAGTGCTGTCTATTCCTTATTCCTCTGGCCATGGAAAGAATGAGACCTTTGGTTCTGAGATAACTGGATTCTTGTTATCCTGTTCCAGTATTGCCTGACCTGCTCTAGAAGTTCAGCCTGGACAATCAGTGTGTTCATTCTTGCCTGTGCACTGTGGTCTCCAAGGTAACAGACAAGTATTCACAATATCTTACGTATGCCTTGATATCCTAACTTGGGATCACTTTGGCAACTCTGCCTTGAAGCAAAAGCACAACTCTATACACACAGAGCATCGCCTTGGCACAGCTGACACGCTGCTCTAAATCAAACCAAAATTAAAAAATCTAAATCAAAAATCTGGATTTTTCTAGAAGCCCACAGTTTATAACATCAGCAACCACCATAACCAGCAGTCCAGTCAACACAGATGGCTGGTTTTCAGTGAGCTCATGTTGACACAGGTAGAAGGAAGCAATAAAGGAAAAAAATATATTACACTGTGCATGAAAGCACAAACCCAAGAGGATAAAACCCACTGAAATACATTTTCCAATCTCAGCACAAAGTAAGCCAAGTTCTTCTGAGAATTGGGTTCAAAAAGAAAGTAGTTTGTAGACATTGAAGACAGAATATTTGTAACTAATATTTACCTGCATCTTCTAGTAATTATGAAACTGGACTTCTGTAAAGAGCTAAAATTGCCTTTTCATCTCATTTCAGCACTCCTTTCAAAGTCCATGAACGTACTTGCCACATATAACCAAAAACATCTAGAAACTTATTTCAAATTTCTTCCCCTGAATGAGCTTGTAATGATGACAGAAACAAGCTGTTTCTCCAGTGCCCAGAAACATTTGAATTGATTTCCCGGATTTTTTTTAAGAAGAGAATGAGGAAACTTCAGAACATTGATGGCCTTCTTTTGAATGCTTCAAAATTCTATTGCTATTTATAAAATGCATATTTGAGACATTACTTAAATAATTCTTTCTTGATCCAATGACAATAAAAAGGCAGCAAGAAGAATGCATTCAGATACGAAGAGAAATTAAACAGAGAATAATACAGGTTATTATTTGGGAACATTTTAAACAGTAACTCAAACTAAATGAAGAAAAAAAAGTTCAAATTCTTCTTTGAATTCCATTAGGCTGGATGGTATTCTAGATGATATAGGAAAGAAGAAGATTTCTAAGTGTAGATCAAATGCATTAAAAAATACAGCTCAAAAATAATTATGGTTCAGATGAGTCACAATGGTCCAGAAAACAGCTCAGCTCTAACCAGTCTGCAGGTTTTTTTTGCAGGGCAGAAGTACTGACAGAACAAGCAGAAGATATATCTGGTCCACTCTTGTTTTTTATACTAAATACTTAAAGCAGTAAAGATTCCCTTAGACCAAAATCCCTGTATGGAAATAACATTTAAGCACCACAAATCAACCCATCTGGATGACTTTGGCTGGCAAGATGAAACCAAGAACCCACACAAATGCTCTGCAGAGCTGATAAGGATCTGGCTAAAAAACTGGTTCCATGCTAACGTCACGTTATAAACTCTAGGACCCATTTTTCTCTTTATCTACAGATCTGCCTGCCTACATTGGAAAAACAGAAGCCTGCCAAGGTGGCAACCTCCCTTGGAATGGAAAACACGACCCACTTCCCTCTGAATTACTGTAACTCTGAAATTATGGGGCTTTCATGGCGTAAAATCAGGTGACCCACAACGAGAAGAAATGATGTCTGGCTCCAGATCAGAAGGCTGAAGGATCTGCTTTATTAGAACTATACTATATTACATTAATATAGAATTTGAAGAGAACCTGTACTATTCTACATACTTCTTACTTACCTAACTCAAACTCGTGATTCCCTGCTGAGAGTCCAAGCCACAGCTGGATCTGATTGGTCACTGAACCCAAACAACCTTCACCAGAATCCAACCCAGCAATCACTTCAGGTGAACAATCTCCACACCACATTCCACATGGGGAAAACAAAGGAGCAGAGATAAAGATTGTAAGATTGTTTTTTCTTCTCTCCGTGCTTCCCCTGAGAGACAGAATTTTGTCCCTCTGTCCAGAGAATGTGAATGTCACACTTTCAGGCAAAGATATGGAAGGGGAATATCAGTTCTTTACTAGAAAAAAAAAAAACAAAAACAAAAACAAACAAAAAACCAAACCAAACCAAACCAAACAAAAAAAAAAAAAAAAAAAAAAAAAAAAAAAACCAAAAAAAAAACCCCAAAAAAACCCCAAACAAATTATACATATGGCATGCACAGCCGGCACAAAGAGATGGAAAAGGGGCATCCTTGGCAAACTCATGGCAGGCAGGTGCTGCTGCCCCTCCAAAAGGCGAAACGGGCTCTAGCAGGGACCTTGGAGCAGTGGCTGGAATGACAGAGGTAGGCACACCTGGGGTGACAACCAAAGCGTAGCAAAATCTCCAGAGCCATACCAGGAGCTGCTGGGTGTGCAGGTGGGCAAGGGGTGTCGGGTAAAAGTGTAGCAAAAAGCCCAAAGCAGCGCAGAAAACAGCAGGGCTGGGCAGCAGCAGCCAAACTCCTGCAAGCAGCTGGGAGATACTGCCCCCAGAGGGGGTCAGGGTCAGGGTCAGGGTCCCCACCCCTGTGAGGGCGGGTGTGGAAAAGGTCCCAGGTCAACAGCTGCTCCTGCAAGCAGAGGCTCACCCATGATAAGGAGATGCAGTTCTTATAGATCAATAACGAGATGACCGGCTCTCCCAATTAAGGGATGAATATTGTGTGTATGTTAAGAGAAGCTTTACTCATGTATAGTTATGTTATTGTAGTTTGTTGTTCAGATGTCCTCTGTTCTCCCCACAGTCCCCTTTCCCCTGCATTGCTGCCACCAGACAGCCTGGGCTGTCTGGGATGTGTGAAGGGAAGGTGTGTACCTGTGTCCCTTACATGGGGCAGTTAGGAATGGGACAGCTTGTTGCTGGGAGGGCGCAGCATGGCAACACCTCACCTCCTAACAGGTTGCAAGAAAAAAGCCTCCACCAATAAATGAGAAGAGTTGACAGACAGACTTTGGGAGGGGCCGGGGTAGCGTGAAACAACCCAGGGTATAAAAGGCGGAGCAGCCATTTTATACACGAGCCGACGGCTGCCAGGTCACCTACTCTCAGTGCACGCTGTTCTTTTTCCTTACTCAGTCCTTTGTTGGAGTTTGTTAAGGTTTTTAATAAACTTTTGAAATTTTTAAAAGTGAGCGTCGCTTCTCACACAGTGAAGAACAGAAACACTCAGCAGTGGCAGCGAATCCTCTGGGCAGCAATAGTCCTGACACACCTGTCCCACTCTGGTCCCGAGAGAGAGCTCACAGCTGAGCCCAGCCCCTCATCCCCAGCCAAAGTCTTCACGGCACCTCTGCACTTCCCAAAGCCCCCAGCTCGCATATAGTAGCAAACTGCACCCTTCCTCCTCCTCCTCCTCCTCCCAGCCACATCTTTTGTTTCTCTAAATATCTAAGTATCATCTCTTAGGTAACAAATGGGAGAAAATTCCCTGAGAGAAAGAAAAAAAAAGGAAAAATCCTAACCTCTAACTCTGATAAAAGTAACTTCACAGTTTTAAGAGTCTTCTCTAGCGCTTCACTACTACATGAGGGATTTATTTTCTTAAAACCCAAGACCCTCCAAGGAGTATGCAACAACCATAAAGCATGAATTAAAAACTCAGGAAATGGGTCAAAAAGCCATTGTGAAAGGCTTTCATTTTGGTCAATGACATTCTGGGCCTCATCAAAGATCCAGCACTATCAAACACTACATCAGTGGCCTGCAATGAAAGATACAATCCAACTAATAGAATTTGCAAATGTCACACGGAAAGAAAGAACAGTGCAGAAGAAGAACTAGAAACTGTATAAACCTGGAGAAATACTTCAATTAAATTATTTTTTTAAATGTTCATTGCATCAATACTGGTAGTTCAGCTCTATGAGCAGCTGCATTGGCACTGCTCAGGAGGACAGAGATCAGTGTGGGACTGGGAATAAACACTGGTACAGAGAGAAGGGAGGAAATAACAGATCACCTTACTGCCAAAAATGTAACTCTACTGTCAGAACCAGGCTGCAGCAGAGGCTGATGTGAGCCCTGGGATGCACAAGGGTAGGGGAAAGGAAGCTGACCAGGGAAGGTCAGCCCTGGATTGTCACTGAGACCAATACTGTAACACTGCATCTTGTCCTGGGAGATGCAGCTGGGGAAAAGACTGAAGGGGACGTAGAGCAGAGCCCCTGAAATGTTTGGGCAGAGTGTAAATGCCTCTCAGTGAGAGCTCAAAATCCTCAGCACAAGGGAGCTGTTCCAAAGACAAGGCAAGAGAATTGGGACAGAATCTGGCAGCTCCTGCCCACAGAGGAGGGAGGGACTGTGGTGGGGACAGCTCCTCGAGACACCCTGAAAGCAGGATCCATGCTTGTGCTGGAAAGGAAAGGGTTCAGATGAGGATTGGATCTGTGGAAAGAGCCAACTGCCATAACAGTGACCACCCAACCTTCCTCCCTCCTCTGGCAGCAGCTCCAACTACAGGATGCCAGGGAAAGATGGCCTTCAAAAGCTCAAGTGCTGCCAGGGACTCTGTACTGGAAGACTCCACACAGGCAGAATTAGAAATTCAAGGAAAAACTGAGATTGGAAGGGCTCCATGGGGCACATGGACTAAGCTCTTGCTGAGGCAGGGGCAGGTTCAAAGCCAGAGCATGCTGCATGCCGCTCCTGAAGGCCTCCAAGGATGGAGATACCAAGGTCTCCCTGGACAGAACTGCTTTCCCTTGTGCTGAGCCAGAACTGACTCTGCTGCAAATTATGACCATTTGTCATAATGCAATGTCCTGTCACTGTGTGCCTCAGAGTTTGGCTTTCTGCTTTCTATGAACTTCTTCTAGGTGGCCAGAGACTACAATTAGATCCCTCCTGAGCTTTCTCCTCCTCAGGCTAAGATGCTCCAATTCTCCCATCCTTCACCATGCAGTCTGACCCTGCCCTCCCATCAGCCTACTACTCCACTCGCTTTAGCCTGTGAATATCCCTGGTCTCTGTGGGCTCAGGAGGATTCAGGGAGAGACACATTTCACTGGGACCTGTCTGTGCACAGCCAGCCTTGGGCACTGCAGAGCACAGATTATCCACCACAACTCCCAGCCTGCACTCATGCTGTCCAGAGATTTAGTCCCCATCCTGCAGGGATGATGGATTTTATCCTACTCAGGATTTTGCATTTGCCTTTGCACTTGCTGAACCTCAGCAAGCTCCTCTCAGCCCAGCGCCTACCCTCCAGTTTCTGCCCCCTGTAAAACAGGGTGCATCCTCTTCTGGTGTCTTGGCCTGAAGATATTAAACACAGCCCCACTATTAACCCCCAAAAATGTTAGACTTCAACCCATGGATGACTGTGTACCGCACTTCTCCTAGGCCTCCCAAGTCTTTCACCTGCTTTGCCATTCACCCACCCACTCTAAACTGCCTCAGTTCAGCTTTGATGAGAAGCTGAGAGCTTAAAATTCCTTATGGCAGGGTCTGCTAGTGTGCAACCACAAATTCTTTCTATGAAATGGCTGATAATTCCCCTGAATAGAGAGCTAAACACAGCAAGGCAGGCAGGAAAATGGAAATACAATGAAGCTTTCCACAAGAACGTCCTTCAGCTCTGGATTAAGAGGATTATACCACTTAGAGTAGCATTTTTATAACCCCTTGAGTCCAAGTTTTCTGCAGATAAACTGAGAATTGAAATTCCCCACAGTAAAGCTGCTCAATTCTTGCACAAACTACACAGCAGCCCATTTATATATGCTGCTCTCCCTGTCTGTGCAAAGTAGTTTCAGAACCAGTTGAAATTCTGAAAGCAAGACCTCACAGCAAAACAACTGCATTTCATGGTGACACTACAATATGACTAATTTTATTATAATATATGTTGGGAGATTGCTATTACATAGTGTAGCTTTGAAACATATTTAACAAAACCTTATCTCAGATCATCCACATCCTGTTCAATTGTTTAAGAGCATCAGAACAACATGAAAAAATACTGCTGTGCTTTCTAGTGAAAAATACAGCTATAAGGGAGGACACAGATAATTCACATAGATACAGATGATGGTAGATAACAGCAGATAATTCTGACTGTGTCCAAGTTCATGCCTGTATGGCACTGGCTGTGTCAGAAGGCCACACAGGGCTGGCCTAAAGCACAAGGAACGTGCACAGCTCTCACCTGGCCTGGTTTGGTTTCAGCATTAACCCTTTGTCATTCATGTCATGACACATGGCTCTCTGTGCAGGAGAGACTCCTGTGCACCACCCCAGCCCATTGCACAACCCAAAGGAAGTACAATGAGTTACTTGTAATGCCAGAAACCTTCCAACTCCCAGCCACAGAATGGAAGTCTTTACAGAGCTTTGTTTTTTAAACTATTCTCTGCAACCTGAGCGTGTTATAGAAAAGCTTTTCAAAATAACTGAAACTGCATTTTGCAAACCCAGCAGATGAATCCCAGATTGCAACATACCTGTGCTATTAATATGAACTCTTAGAATAAACAAAATGTCCACTTCCTGCAGAAAGTCCCTTTGTGTACAGAACACACCTTTGTGCAAGCTGTTGAAGTGACTGTGAGAGAGTCAACACAATTTGCCCCAACTTATCCCGACTGTCAGCTTGTCCCACAGTTAAATGTAGCAGCAGAGAACCAAAAGAAACGTTCTGAACCATCAGGTCCTGACGTTTCACAGTGCAGACTCCCGTGCATTGTCTAGTCCTATCATAATTCTGAAGAGAGTGTCATTTTAAATCTCTTCAGGTTGTTTGCACCATTATTTGCTTAATTAGTATCTTTCAAAAACCAATTTAAAAAGCAGTTAGGTGTTTCCTATGTAACCCAACAAAAAAAAGTATTTCTTAATTTCTTTACTAGTACATAATGCACTGAAACATGGAGTCCTAGAATGGTTTGGATCTGAAGAACCTTAAAGACCATCTTGTTCCAACCCTTTGCTGTGGGCAGGGATACCTTGCACTAGACCAGGCTGCTCAAAGTCCCACATTGATACACAAATGTGTTAATACTCCTTGATTGCAGGAAAAAAAACAAAAAAACCCCGTTGTTCAGAACAAACCCTTACAGTAAAGTCAATTAGTCAGATCTTCTAAATAAAAGTAATAATGATACTTTTCCTCCCACGGCTGCTCTCTGTTTACTAGGAGACAAGTAGTTTCTTCATAGAGAAATGTTTTCCATCTTATTTTCAGAGTGGCAGAAATCATCTGGAGATGTAATGTGGTGCTTTCACACCAGTTCCCTCTCTCTCCTGGTCACTCAGAGCTGATCCAGAGCAATCTAGTGACCCACAACACAATTCCCATTACTCGTGCTCTGCTGCTGCCCAGACCATCGCTGAGCCCATCATGGCAGCACTTCCCAAAGGTTTAAATTACAAGGTAAGCCACCATGAAAAGTCTTCTCATCACAGGGATTTTAGTTCAGCAACTGCAAGTGCTATCTCTAGAACACCTCAGCAGTTCAGGGCAGGAAATTCCCAGGAAAACCCTCTGGTCATCATCCCTTGCTGAAAGAAATTCATCCTAAGATATTCACCCAGAGCTGCCAGTACCAGGCTCCGGTTAATCCTACTGCAACACCAGGTCCTGTCTGAAGGAGATCCTACCCTGGCCTTCCAGGCAAGGTAACACATGCTGCCACAGCCATCAGCTAAGGCAGAGCAAGAGGAAAGGCTGTGGCTGCACAGTGAGTTAAGGGATACCACGTATTTAAAAATATCCAGCAAGGGAAAAGCGTGTGACTTGTGATGTGCTTGGTAACCAAAGCCTGCTCAGAGCCCAGCTCTGAACCTCGTCATCTTAGAGCATGGTTTTGTCTATACTGAATTTCTAGATTTGTTATCTAACTTTTGTAATGGACCTTGAAAATTCTGGCCCAAAGAAGACCAGAGACAGGAAAAAGCATCACAATAAAAGGGATTTGGCAGAAATCTGCTTTACATCCAGAGATTCAATGATCCTATGTGAGATGCAGGAGATTAGTTCATGCATCCGAGATCTCCTGAGCATGGAGAGGCAGAAAAACCTGAGCAAGAAACAAGCACAGTGATGCTTTACACAAGATACAATAAAGCAAATTTTCCTTTTCTGAGAACATCTTCCTTTGTCCCAGCAGAGGAACTGACTGTGTACAAACACACACCCAGCCCCAAATCTGCACACATGAGTGCTTCTTTGGGCTGCTGAATTTGTGTTTAGCCTGAAATGTTAACTGCATCTGCTTGCACATTAAGCTTAACACCTTTACATACATTTATATTTCAAAACACTCCCTCTGACTGCTTCTAGGCATCCTGGCTCCCACATGGGCTCAGCTGTAGGATCTGAGGCCAAAGATGAACTCTAGCACCAAATTTCAGAGCCTGCAGCTCCCTCCAAGCACTGAGATCTCCATGACAGAGGGAGATGACCACACTCTACATGTCACTTACAGAAAGAGATATGCTATTTATGAAGAAATAGCGTATTTAATTCAACTAAAAGGTTTTTATGGAAATTTAGGCTGATTTCAAAACATACAAAAGTGGACCATCACCATTCCCAAGGAAGGGACTGATTCTCTCAGATTTCATGATGAGGGTACCTGCACCCCAGAAACAGCATCTACCCCGACCTCTTGACTTACATTCTCGGAGTCCGCAGCTGGATTAGCTTAATAATTATTCCAGTTATGTAAAAAATATTATTTAACTATGATCCTACTGAGCAAATTATCTTCTTCTAAACTTAGCTGCCCAGAAAGAGATTTTAATAATCTCTTCTGAAACAGATTATTTTCATTTTGTTGATGCATGACAGCAAATTTCTGAAAAAGTAATAAAACAGAAACTAAGTAATAAAAAGAGAAACTGAAGAACAAAGAAGGGCGCTAAACAGTAAAGTCTTCAACAGAAGGACTTAACCTTGAGCATGGCAAAGGAGGAACACCTACCACAGCTTTGGGTTTGCTTACTGCCACCAGATTGGCCAGAAAATCCTCGTCGCGCAGCTGGCCAAACACGTGGGCATCGTAAGCCACCACTATGGAGACCTCTTCCATCATTTTGGCTGTCCTTAGCGGCTCAGCAGGTCCGCAGTCCAAGGTGGAGCCCTGGCTCAGCTCCTCGTCAGTTGTTCACACCCAGCTGGAGCCGCTCTTGGGGAAGGAGTGTCACCAGGGAGAGAACGTGATCCAGCAAATCAGCTCCCGCTCGGGTTTTCCTCTCAAGGGCGCCTTCCGTACCAGGGGAAGCACGCACGGCACACCTGCTCACGCTCCCAACACCTGGCTTGCAAAAGGCATTTGCTGAAGTTTGGAGAAATTCTGATTTAGTTCCAGTATTAGTTAGAACCTGTTTTAGTTCCAGTATTAGGCCAAAGATGAAACAGCAGGAGACAAAACAGGTCAGTATTAAACAAGGAAAAGATCTGTCGGAGCTTGACGGCAGCACTGAAATCACTGCTGTGCTTCTGCAGTTCGGTAGCAATTGTTCATTCTTTATGTCCAGTTTTCTCCCATGAAAGCTGATATTCCTGTCAGCAGTCTTCCCTTCCAACGAATTGCTGCTTCTGGCTTATTTGTAAATTCACAGAGATTGGTATAATGCTGATTTCTTTCAAACACTCCTTGAAATTTTCTGCCAGTTTCTAAATCTCTCCTTTAAAATATTTTAAAACACTAATTTCTGCTTTTCTGTAGATCTCAACTGCATTCTGTACCATGTAGATACTTTGATTTTAGCAGGAAGATAATTGCATCAAGTCACAACCCTCCAAAAAAGTTTCCTTCAGTTTCCAAATGTAATAACAGGTAAAACAGCCCTGAAAAATGCAACAAGGCTGTAAAGCTCTTTCTTAAATAAACTGGTATCTCCACAAGTGAAATGAAAACAGTTTATGCCATTAAAACTTTCCACAGAAGAAGGTTTTTAACTGAGATCTGTCACTGTTCTTGTTTTAGCTAAGAAGTAATATGTTATCTCTTGTCTGTGAATCCTAAATAGTGGAGCAGCCTTCCAAATTGCTCCTGACTTGCCAATTCATTTATCGTAACTTCTTTTAATCTATCTGACACAGAGCAAAAACAGCACAAGGAAAAAATACGGAAAAAATAATTAACAATCAGTACTCTGAAAACTACAAATGAAAATCTAGAAAACAATACAAGATTTGAAGAAACAAAATGTCCCAGAAGAAAGTCCTTTCAGGACAATCAGGCAAGGTAAAACTCCATCCACCATATTTTTATCTTCTCTGGAAGCCTTTTCTTCCTGATGAAAAATCATACCTGCTCAAGAAACAGAAATCATTCCGGCCATCCATGTTTCCAAAAAGAAGCCGCGTTGGATGGAAAAAATAGGATAGAAATGTCCAGTGCAGGTTGGTGTGGCATATGGTTACACTCTTGCTTTCCAGAATGAGTAGTCAGACCCACCTTACTTTTTTTTTTTTTTTTTTTTTCCTCCTCTCTTCCTGGAGTATCGTTATCAAAGATTGCAGCTATCTAAACAGCACCAGGTGCTATTTGCATTTGAATAGGAAACTTGAGCAACAGCTCTAGCGGGCAGGATTAAAACCCTAACATCTCTTCCACTTATATAGTGGGGAGAAATTACATGTTATTGCTAGGAAACAGAGAGTTCTAATAGGCTTATGGCAAACAAAAAATGCAGCACTTGAGGTTAAACTCTTGAGACTAAAGCAGATTCTGATCATGCTTAACCCTTGCAGGATGAAGAAAGGTATTTTTCCCTTGAAACGCACCTACAGTTCATTCTTTCCTTGTTTTTCTTCAAAGGCAAATTTTTCCAATGAATGAATTAATTCTTGCAGCAGAAAGACTTCAGATTCCAGCCCGGCTAACGAGAAGGTGGCTCTCCATGTCACCTGCAGAAAATGCCTACCTGCTATTCCAAACCCGGCTCAGGTTTTCTGAAGCCTTTAAACGCTGCCTCCTCCTCCTCACCTCCATTGCCTTAGGGGGGGGTTTGGGATCTTCTGGAAGAGCAAGTTCTGAGCGTGGGGCTGCTCGCGGCCCCTCCCCGGTGTGCTGCCGGAGGTAGGTCCCTTCCCACATCTCCTCCCACCCGCTGGCACTCGCCAGGGGCTCCCAACAGGGCTTGGCATTACCTTGAACAGTGAGGTAGGTGCAGGGGAGGGAGCAGGTGGTAGAACAGCAAACATTCCCATGTTAATGAAAGACCAATTTAATTCTGCAATAAGGGCAGGAGGTGGAGAATGCAAATTGTCAAACATACTCCACAGCTGCAGCTAGTCGAACCCCTCCTCTGATTTAGCCAACAAGCATTTCCATTTATAAGGGATTATGGAGCAGAACTACCTTTTTCTTTTCCTCTTAGAGAGGTTACAATTACTTAACAGAACCACATCTGCATATTATTGTATAATTAGTTCAGTAATTCTCATACCTATTCATAACAAAGGGCTTATAATTTTGGCATGTTCTAACTAGCAATTGCAAGAACTAACAACTGATTTGTGACGTTGGCTGATGCATCTCTTTAAATAGAATTTTCAGTTGTTTCAAGTTAATGAAGCTGAGCTGCCTGCAAATCCCTATGATCCCTGCATTTTACCTCCCTGTTAACAGCCTGTGCTGTACCCTGAATCAGCACACAAAATTATAAGTATCAAGCCAGGTAAACAAAAATATTTTGAATTAAACTGACCAAAGCAAACACATCAACCCAGGCACAACTGCAGCCTACTTACACCAGAGTAGCTAGAAGGGAAAGGGCAAGCAGAGGTGCCCTCCACCACCTCCCCAGGCCACACTACACAATCTAGCCAGCCCCTCCATACAGAGCCTTCCCCTCTGCTGGGGTTTTTGGGTGCTGAATTGATGAATAATCTACCAAGAGACAATAAAACCCACCTAGAATATTCATATTTCCTTACAGCAAAGAGTGAGTCTCTGCCTAACACCACATCTACCTTGCAGCAGCCTTCGTCAAGGACCAGGAAGGCAGCCCCCTCCATGACACAGCTGTGAAAGCCTACCTCTAAAGCAGGAATTTTTGGAGAAGCGGTTCAACCAAGCAGTCAGGAGACAGAGGAGAGCCAGCAGAAGGACAGGTGAGCTGCAGAAAACTGTTAACTTGTTAAGGTAAGGAGCTCTAATTGCAGGTGTTGGGATTTATATGCCGGTGGATAATAGAGGTGAATGGAAAATTCCTGAATTGAGCAAACCAGCTCTCCTAGCAAAGCAAAATCCTGCTCACTCCCAAGATAAATTCATTCTCACTCCACCCCCAGGAATTGCTGCTATCTGACAGGGATAGGATCTTCTGACAGACAGGGAAGTGAGGTATGTGCAGCTCCTTGGTAAGCCTCCCTTCCTGCCACCAGCTCCAGGAACACAAAGGCCTTTTCTGTGCTTTGCCTCTCATGCATTAATGAATCCGGGAAGATCACAGCCATCTTCAGAGAAGGAAACATAAAACCCCTTTCAGAGCACTTGGAATGGCATTTGGCAGTCTTCAAGATAAGTTTACATGTCTTTTTCCCCCAGTGGGAATGAATAATGATAGCATCAGCTCTTCTTGTAATTCTGAACCGACAGGAAGGGCTTTTTCAGACACATCCAGCAAGTGAAATCCACCTGGTTACAAGTCAAACTCTGTGGATCACACACAGAGTTCTATTCTCTTCTCACCCACAAAGGGCTTGCCAACCATCAGAGAGCAGCAGAAACTGGAACTCTGTTCCAGTTTTAGACATGCTTCTGGATTCCACGTGATGCTGGAATGCAAAGTCACCATGGCTTGCAGGAATGACCTGCACCATTCCAGAAATGCAATTTCCAGGCTCTGACTGATCTGTGATTGCTTCTCCAAGATTTATTTTTATTATTTAAAATGTCAAATTAGCATGGCCTATTTTATTCCCCCCAAAAAAGTGGGTGTATGCACCTGTGTTTCTACTAAAATAATTCTCCAAATGTGTGGAACAATCTGGGCTTGATGTGCTTTAGCACATATAGTTACAGGGGCAAATCCTCCCAATTAGCTTGCTCCTGGTTTGAAAGGAGGCACAACTGTAAACTAATTTATGCAGATTAAAGCCATCCCACTGGAGAGAGGGAATGTGCTCTCCCAATGATGGCAGAGGTCAGCGTGGCTGGAATTGCTGAGGCATTCCTGACACACCGGTGATGCACTCACCCTCAATAGAACTGTGTAGTCCAACATAGGGAAGAGCTGAGGACTTGGGAATCTTCATTTTATGGTGCCAAATACCCAAATTCCCCTCTCCCAGCCTCCCCAAATCTGCTGCATGCCACACAAAAAGCTACTCGTGCTTCCAAGCAACAACTGCTGCATAAGGATTTTCTTCCACAGTATTCCTATAGATGATCTTTACAGAAAGTAAAACTCTTTATCAGCTGCACCCTAAACCTCCAAAGGTGGAAGAGCAGTCCAGTCAATCACTGCCCAGCCTACTGGAGCTCACTCCCTGGATATCTCTAAGCACATTCTCATCTAATTCTGTTCTGTGTCTTTGCTCTGTTCCTCACTGAGGTGGTTACTAGCACTTGAAATCTTAAGGGTTTGGGTCAAGTTTCCTCTTCATTTCAGGTTTCACATAACTTGGAACTACAGCTAAATAAGGCATGCCCAAAATAAATCTGCCTCTTTTGGTTTCTAAAACCCACAAACATGAACAAGATTAAACAGCAGCATAGCTGGGACACCAGCCTACAGGTACATGCTCATTATTCACCTCAGTCCATTCCAGATTATTTTGTAGCTTTTAAAATGATTTCATGAACCTCTTTTGACTTTTAATTTATTAAATTAGCATTTTTACTTTGTTTTCATACATCTTTCCTATCCTGCCACTATCACTTTTCTAAGGGCAATAGAAGTAATTTCCTCTCTCCAGCTAGGCTTCCTTCAGATGTGAATCACCTGCCAGAAATATTTTGCTTCACGAGCTTCCTTCTTGCCTGCTGAGAATGTGGGTTAGAGTTGCATTGACTTTTTGCTTGTTCATGTTTTTCCAGGGGCGAAAGCAGCACAGGACTCCAGTTGAACTATCAGTGCATTTTATTGCTTAGCCCCACAAAGAGCTGTGGTGTGATAGGTGACAGAGGAACAAGGAAAGAACCGGACATCCCTGAGCCAGTATCAATATCAAGTAAAGGGATACTGAATCTTAGTGTGAGTTTTTGAAAATTCCAACTTTTGTCTGTTGAAAAAACAGATTTTACAGGATATTTGGGGCATACTTTGTATTTACCTAATACAACCAATTGATCTGAGCATATTTCCTCTTTACCCATCCTTTTGTTTTGGCAAAATAGATTTTTTTTTTCTTTTCTGTTTGGAAAAGCAAGGGGTGGTACCAGTGAGCTCCCCAACAGGCAAACTCTCCTCCAGCCTAATGCCCTCTGAGTGGGCCAGGCTAGTCTGGAGTAGTGAGAACACTACAGAAACCAGGCAGAAGGAGCGGGCAGAAATTCCTCATCTGCCTTGGAGCATCATTTCCTGAAAAACAGAGGGCTTCTGCCACCTGTGTCACCCCTTCTCTTTGGGGACCCTTTTTTATCTCCTTCCAGTTCCATGACAGCAGACATCCACAAGCAACTCAACTCCTCAACTCAGACAAGTGGTAACAGCTGCAGAGCAGGGCCAGGTACCAGGGTCCTTCCTACCGCTGTCCCACAGCCATAGCCAGTGTCTCCCAAACCTGTGCTCTCCCAGGCAAATCACTACCCCGCTGAATGAGCAAACAGTAACAACCTGTTTGCCATTTCAAGTGTATCTGATAATCCCTGGGGCTACTAACCCAAGAATTGAATAATGCTTGTATGGCATTTAGACCACACAAATGCCATTTAGAGCTAAACTCTGTAATAAACTCAACACTATCTGTGAAATGTGTTTTAAAATTGTTGCATTTATTGCTTCACTTGGTACTGAAAAGAAAAAAAAATGGGTCAAGCATATTAGCCAAGAAAATTAGCATAAGAGTTGTATAGGGATGCTTTGCACTTACAAAGATTTATACATGGATTTCTGGCCTGGTTTCACTACAGGATGATTTAGGGATTTCACCCAAACAGGCTGCTGTCTTTTCACTTACAGCAGATGATCAGCAAACAAAAGATACTAATTAACATCATTAAATTGCATTAAATAGCAACATCTGTCACACAAAGAGACTCACACAGGGCCCAGGATTCCAGCCTTCTCATTCTAAACCCACATTTGACTTTCTTTCTCAAGGTAGATACGTCTCTTCATATTTTTCATTCCCTTCCCAAAGAGGGGTTAATGGTCCTTACCTATGTCCCTAAGGAAGACTAATAAAGATAAAATTAATGGTAAATACAAAACTCTAAGCTGTACTGTTACTGATGTTGTCTGTCAAGTTTGCTCCAGTGCTGACCCAGCCATGCTGCACAGGGAGAATGCAGTGACATGTTTACCTGGATGACCTGAAGTGCCCTGCCTCATGTCAGATTTTAGTATCTTTACTGACTATCACTTTGCACCTGACCTTCAGTCTGGGACAAGGAAAAAAAGGGGAAAGAAGGAAAGGCTGGAAAGCCAGATGCCATGAGAAATTCTTGTAGTTAAGTAACAGGAAGAAAAAGGCAGGACCCCAGCACATCCTCTGCTCATCAATCCCACAGGAGCTGGCCATGCACAAACTTGCCTTGGCTGTGCTGGTACCTCACTGACACCCTGACAGGAGCCCTAAGGGAAAGCTGAGACATTTCTATATGGAAGCAGCACAATGGTAATGGCATATTCCTAAAACAAAAATAAATCTGCCCTATGATTGCTTGAAGGATGAGATAAGGAGTAATTAAGACTGAAGTGATGTGGGTGAGCAGGAAATGGCACATGGTGTCAGCCAAACTGGGCTAAACCAGGCAGACCAGTCCAGGCACCTTCCCTGAGGTTTGGCTGTCAGTGTGACTGTGAGACAGTCTAGACTGAGGCATGCCTGATGACTCTGAAATGAGATAATTTCATGCATTTTGCAGTAAAAGTACAAACTACTGACACCTTCCAGGAGAGTGGCATGTCCCTCAATGCTGGAGTTAAAAATCAAGGCATTAACTTGGAGGTCACAGGACTGACTGCAGCCCAAAACCATCCAGTGAACAGCACTTGCTGGTAGATGTTGATACCAAAGGTAACAAACAGCCAGCTGATACAGAGAAGGCATTTGACCCAAGACCCGTTTGCTAGGAAAGGCAGAAAGCAGCTAAGTCTCTGTACTCCCCTGGACAAATTCCCTGGCAATTTGAACAGGTCAGCTCCAGGGAAGAAAGGAAGATCAGGACCATGCAAGCTGATCAGCTGTATAAGACTACCAGTAGTATCTACTAATCTAAACTCCACATAATCCTCTGCCCCTAAATCCCCATTCATCATCATCATCCAGTACAGTGAGAGGGAAATTCTGTTCTCACAAGATGATTTGGGAGACAAACTATTCCAGTACTTAACTGTGCTGATCTAATCTCCCACTGGGAAAATCTGCATCTACATTTAATGCTTCAGTACAACACAATGAGGAAAGCTTCTGTATTTATATGTGCTTTAAAGATTACCCTGTCTTGATTTGACTGTTAATAAGCTTATTTTAAGAGCTGAAATGGTATGTATGGAGGGGCAGAGAAGGCAAATGCTGCCACCTGTTATCAAAGAGCTCTGTGTGATCATCAGGTATTTCTTCAGAACCAGAGCTATTTCCATATATTTTTTTACCCTCTCCATCTGGCTTATTCCAATCTTGTCTTTTATTTAAAAATTTGACTATAGGTCTTGTATTACTTACCACTATGGTACCTACTCAACTGAAAGAAATGAGACACTCCCTAAAAAAATACCAACATAAGGGATTGCTCCAGCTCAGCACTGATGTCCACAGGGCAGGAGGACATTTTCTCCCCATATCCACGTGCTCAGGCTGGGCACAAAAGTGCTGCTTAAGCTGAGGTCAAGTGCAAGGGAGCTCCCTCACTCCCAGTGCTCCTGTTGACTCCTCTCAACATCCAGCTAGAGGCCTATACTTAGAGACAAAAGTGAGCCATAATTTCTAATCTGTAATTCATTTTTTAGTATGTCCTTCATGTAGAGGAAGTGCTTGTGCAAAATCTGTTTTGCAAGAAATGCAAGGGAAGTGCTGGCAATGAGTGAGAGCTAGTTTCTGCTTGATCTAAAGGAAGAAAACCCCATCAAACAAAGAAAAACAAAGGATGCAACAAAATTTAGAATGATTTGCAAAAAAAGTTTTTAAAAAGAGGCTTCTATCACCATAAAATGCCTTAATGTATTTCCAAAGCACATATTTTATAGGATACTTTCACTGTGTGGAAAGTCAATGAAGCAAAATAAACCAGCTCACAAGAAAGTAATAACTAACATGAAAAAGAAAAGCTGCATTGCTGTCTACAGTGAATTTCATATGTTGTGTAAGTCCAGGTACCTACATAATGGTTTGAAAGGTTGTAGGTGCCCTCTCATTTGTGACAGAATAACACTATTTCCAATTACTCTATCACAGAACGGTTTGGAAAGGACATTTAAAGATCAACCTGTCCAACCCTGTTGCAATGAGCAGGGACATCTTTAAAAATAATTCCTCTTTGAAAGCAGTGAAGGATTTGATCACCTTTCTCAGACATAGAATCGTACATGAAAAATGTATTATGGTTGTTTCTTGAAATGCCACACAGTATCTTTCTTCTGTAGCTATTCTCACTGCAGAACCTTCCCAGAGAAATACACATGGACTTAGTAATACTCCTGGCACTGGAAGAGTTGCCTGAGGACTGGCAACTGATTTATCAGGACATTAACTGGACACCCCCAGCTTTAAGGAGAGTGAAACAAATGAGTCCCTCTGGTGACACTTGTGACAGAGCATATACCTGACACTGCTCGGTCTGACATGAGGGTGAAGGTATCTCATGGGG
Source organism: Vidua macroura (assembly GCF_024509145.1). Classification (NCBI taxonomy): domain Eukaryota; kingdom Metazoa; phylum Chordata; class Aves; order Passeriformes; family Viduidae; genus Vidua; species Vidua macroura. Next base: position 5,996,154 of record NC_071579.1, read on the forward strand.
AAAGCTAAACCCCAAAGGGTAATTTCCTTGATGTTAGTTAGAACTGTGAAATCGAGAAAGACCAGGAATACAGGTCTGAGTCATTTTTCTTATCTCTCCTAATTAAATGTAACAGCAGCAAGAGAAAAAGCCCACTCTGAGCTGGAGATGGAATGCCCTAACTTGGTCTCTAAGTGCCTTTGGCCATCCCTTATCAGCGGTGCATGGCAAAACATCCAGGACATTTTTGTTGGGCAATACTATGATTTTTTTCTCACTTTAAAATGTTTTTCATTTTTCCAGTAAGAATGCACAACTGGTGCTCTGTTTATCAGTACTGTTTGCATTCCTGTGCTCTTCTTGAATCTTTCAGAGTTACAGGACCTCAGGGTATATAGAGAGCTGGTGGAGCCCACTACCACCAAAGAGAGAACAGGAGTCTGCAGCACAGATCAGTGATCAGCACAGCCACGGGGTAGCTGTGTCTCCTGCAATGCCCGTGTCAGCTCAGGTTTACTTTGCCCTTTTTCACCACTGCAGACCACCCCATATTTTACCAGAGCCCTCAAAGTTCAAGAGTGACAGCTGAGTGTGCCAGGTGGGAAGAGCCAGAATGAGAAATGCAGAGATCCTCACCCATCCCAGCCACTTGTCTGCTTCTGGGTGTAATTCAAGATTCTAAACATCAACTCATGTTCCCTCATTTTCTGACATCTCCCCATAGGAAAGAGCCTATTCTTCCTATCTTCAACAAAGGAAATTAAGATGTATCGACTCATCTTTTCAAATGTACCTGAAAAACCCTCTCAGGGCAGTAGAAGTTATTCCTGGGCATTCAGGCAGGTACCAAATCTCCTGTGCTTTGTTCACACCTCAGCTGAGACAATACATGAGGTAACTTTCCCACCTGCCAGAGCACCTGGGTGAACAATGGCACCAAAACCCACACCTGACACAAACAGCACAGCTTGGCTTGTGAGATCTCAGATGTATTAAAAACCTACATGGAGCTGCTGGTCAGCAAAGGCTTTACAATCAGCACCCCTCTGGGTGTAAAGAAGTGGACACCCCAATGACAGATGTGTCATAAATGACAAGACCAAGAGTCCATTTTGAAAAAATGAGAATACATCATGAGCACGCCAAGCCACTCAGATATAATTTAGCTTTCCAAATGGGTAATTGAATGCTTAAAGTAAATAAGAAGAAAATTCAATCTGGACTTAAAACATCACCTTCCTCAGTTAACTTCAATGTAAAAAAAGTTACATCTGGCCTTGTGCACAACCCCTGTTTTGCAGGACTGTATGTACAAACCCAAGTGTTCATGTCCTTCTCGCTGTTCTTCTCCAGAGAGTCAGGTAATAGCTGGATCATCAAAGCAGAAAAAATATAGCAGTTAGACAAAGAAGCTGTCAGTTAGTGCAGCCAAAGGCTGTAAGGAGAGGCCCAAAAGGCAACATCTGTTGATGAAGTATAGTCCAGAGACTGAGCTTCATGAATGTTGGCTCTGCTTTGTGAAACAGAAAGGAAATGGAGAAAAACCAGTTTGGTCCCTGTTTGTTCCAAATAAATCTCTACAGGATTCAGTCCTTTCTCATGCTACAGTATTGTGCAGGAGGTGCAAAATACTGGAGCTTCTGAGAGGCTCTGAATTGTCTCTGAGGTTTTCACTGAGGAGCGTGGCAGTGCTTTCACCAAAGACAAACAGGACAAACACAGCCAGGCTGTGGTGCAGTATTCCTGCCTAATGCTTTCCTGGTTGTGAGAAGAGACTCTCATCAGTGCTACTGATTCTCTGCTTGCCAAGGAGGTTCTCTGGGCAATGCTGGATGTAACAGAGCACACCAACCACTTCCAGCTTCTCTGGTTTGGGGAGCACATCTGGAACAAATGGCACAGCAACATCTTCAATACACCTCTGCTCTCCTCCACTATCATGTGTAACCACTATAAATTCTCTGCCAGTTTATCTGTGCATGCACACTCCATCAGCAGCCTGCTCCTGCTGTGGATACAATTTCAGACAAAGCTGTGCCCTGGCTGGGATCCCAACCCCGCCCTACAAAAATGCAGCTGGTCCTGTAGAACTGCCTGTACAGCAGGGCTCTTCATTGCACTGCTGGGCAGGGAAGACACAAGGATAACCATCTCCTCACTCTTGGCAGAGCTGGTTAGGCTACAAGAAGCCTGGAATGTGGACACTGCTGAAATTAAAGCAGGCAGAAATAAAGCAAGCAGAAAAATGGCTTAAAGCCATCTTTGTTCTGACTCTTTTTATTTCCATCAAGGACTGTTGTGATCAAACACCAGGTAAGCAATCCATGGCTAACCATGCCTTTAAAACATACTTCCATTACACTCCTGAATGCCACTCTAGCTCGGCAAATATCCTGAGAAGTTTGCTCAGCTGATGAACAGGAAAAACAGGGCTGAGGATGGTGCTGGACGAGCAGCTATGCAAGTCAAGGCACCCTGGTGCAACCCGGAGCCTTGTGGCTCTGCTTCTGTGGTAGGGAAGAGATCTGTTTAATTATGTAAATAAGATGCATAAATAAATAAATAAGAATTGGAGTAGGCTGAAAAAAAGCACGCAGACCCTGGCCTTTTCAGTATCTTGCAGGTCGCTTAGCAACAGGCTAGCTGCTGCAGGGTAAAAGAGCATGAAATCAGCATCTTTTCAGCTAAAGACAAACTGAATGGAAATGGGGAGGTGGCCTTTTCCTGGCAGCAGTGAGGAAAGAAGTAACTGATTAATCTGATCCTGTGGGCATCCTTTTGGAGGGGTTCTTGAATGCAGGGATTGTTAATTAACGTGGCTGAGAGGCTTCGTCCTGCCAGCAAACTGATAAATTCCAGAGCATGCCTGGGAAACCAATAATTCAATCTTGATTAAAATGATGTCTGTTACAGTCACCTCCTGGGTTAATTACTTATTAACCACCTTAAATAGCTCAAACCCAATTCTGTCGGACTCCCCTGGCTATGTTAGTGCCAGCTGACCACAGAGCATGTTTTCAGTGGCAGTAACCTAAAACATTTCCCCAGCATTTCATGTTCAGGTTTTTATCACCATGCCATCTCTGCATTCACTGAAGGAATGTGCACCCTGTGAATCTTTAAGTAACTGAATCTCAGCTATACAAACCCATTTATTCTGGCCAGGTAATTCTTCTCCAGCCTTCTGGAACAGCCTTGCATGGACACAGAAGAAGATCATTATATAGACAGCAGCTACTAGAGAGAACTGAGCTACGAGAGCAGCAAGAACAGCATGTGGACATTTTGTGGAGGGCTTAAATGAGAATTCTGAATAAAAGATTTCTCTGGGCCACCTAATCTGGGGCTGGAGTGTATCATCCACTGCTACATGCAGCTGGATCCTGGCAGCAAGCCACAAGCAGGGAGCTGTGCGGCACATGATCCCCTGACGGTGGTGTGGGATGGTGGTTGGGTCAGCAGAGGGGCTGAGCAGCTTGTCCAGGAATCCAACAGGAGGAGCAAAGGGAAAACACAGTGACCTTGCTCCCTGCTTTATACACACACAGCACAGTGATAACTCATTTCACTGTTTATATTTGCAGATAACTTGTACTTGCGTGGCACTTCAGCAACAGTGAAAACCATCTGGGGGCTACCAGTGAACCAAATTTACTTGGAGCAGGTAAACTTCTCACCTGCATTTTATCCTCCTGAGTGCCCCATCACAGCACTTAATCTTTCCTGTGATGGGGTAGAGAGTTTAGAAGCCATCCACAGTTCCTCAGGCAGGAAATTACATAGTATATAGGGCAGGATGGCTGCTTTCAATCCTTACAACTTTAAAAATGACTTCTGTGTCCTTGGGAGCTGCACACAGAGATGCATTTGGCAATATTTTGTTTCCCTCTTTGTCTGGGGTTGAAAGGAAGGCGACTGTGGCTCAGTGAGTGAACACTTAGATGAGATACCCTCCATTTCCTTAATGAGCCCATTAAGTGACTCATCAAAGGTGTAACGACCAGTCTCAGAAGGGAGAGACACACAGAGATAACTGACTGCACTGAGACATTCCTAGTGCGCACAAAACAACCCATATGCTACAGAGTTAATTGGGAATAATGCGATTCCAGTGCTAGAGAAGTACATAGATGGAAAATACCTTGTCACTTTTCCTTTTTGCAGGCTGGAGTTGTCTGTGCCTGAGCTCACAGCTCCAGTTTTTCCTCCTCTGAACGAGGGATGACAAAATCCTCCTGTGACACATCCACCTCTGGGGTATTTGCAGAGTCAAGCACCTGGTGGAACTGTTCCTGCTCCCTGAGCCTGAGCAAAATCCATGACTGAAGGAGGAGAGTCTTGGTTTAGGTCACAAGAACCAGAGACCATATCAAAATTCAAACGGAATTTTTATTCTCTGCTTTCCTAAATGAGTCCCTGAAGGTGTGCATGCCAGGATTTAATCTCTCCAAGGAGATTAAAAAGTACTGCTATATTAACACACATACACCAGGCATACAGCAACCAGCTCACATCACTCTCCACCACACTGGATTTTATTTACAAGGTTAACTATGATCCACTGTTGCATATTTTCCAGAATCCTGTGTTCTGATTGTGTATTAAGAGTGGAGCAAGGAAAGCAGGAAGAGCAAATAGTGTCAATAATGCTCAGGAGACTGAAAGAGATGTACTGAAACACATGCCTATTTCTCCTGAAATGTCACTTTATGTCAACTGCCATGGTTTCCAGACTGTCAGAATTGAATTATATTGTAATTACATCCTATTTGGACAAGGTCACAAGAATAAAAGCTTAGTACTTCCCTCCATTACAGGTGCTGTATGTTCTTACACTCCTAGAGCAGACAAGCCTCCTTTTCTAATGACAACAAATTTGCTTTCAGCATAAAATGCTGGTTTAAGTCCATTAGTGCAAGGTGAGGCACATTAAAAAATTAAGAACCATCATTATTGATGTTTCTGAGAAGTGTCCCAGAGCACAGATGTCTACATTCTCTTCCTAATCCTTACAGTTCACTTTATATCCTAACAGCAACAAAAAGAGAACAAACAGACCCAGACCCATGTAACCTTACAACAGGTGCTTGTTTTACTCCAGCCCTCATCAGTGAGTACAGGTGTACAGATGTACACCTTACATCAGGGACTTGAACATTTCTCAGGTTTTTGCACCTTTCCAGCAGTTTTCCCCCGAATTCCTATGACAGTATATAATCTTGTATAATATTCCTGATATGCATTATGGATCAAAGGTTGAAAATCCACAAGTCATACAGGTTAACAGTTGTGTTGTTTAAATAGGGACCATGCAAACAGTGCGTGGTGTGAAAAATGCCAATCACTTGTTTTAAAATTTTAAAAGTTTAATAGTAATACAATAGTTATTAAAACAGTAATAAAAATTAGAGCAATAAGAATTTGGACAATCAGAGTTAGGACAATAAAGGACAATAAAAGCAAATAATTATGGACGTCTGGATGCTCCTGGGCACTAAGCCACGAAAAACATGCCTTGTGAACAAAGGATTAACCCTTAAAAGCAACAGCCTGTTGCATATTCATATATCTCATACATGATGCATAAATTCCTTGCAAACTAGGGATTTTTCTGTTTTTTGTCAACTTTTTCCCCTTAATCCTGGTGGCTCCTTAAAAATTGAGAGGAGGTGGAAGGATGTTTGTCTTTTCTGATAAGGAGGCAGGAACTCTTAGGTATCTTGTTGCTGTTATCTCTGTGCAAAGAATTTCTTGATTATCTCATCCCTTTCTTGAGCTACTAAAAAATATCTTACATCACAGAGTTTCTATTATAACATTATGTTCTAACCTAAAATTGTATCTACCACACTACTTAAAAAGAATTAATACAGTCCTACAAAATAACTTTCCAACATAACACATACAGTGTTCAATTTAGTATTTCCGAAGAGCCAATCATTTAATACGCATTTTTCACAGTGGCAAAGTCCTTCTGCCAGACAGGACCATTACTAACATTTTGTGGATATCACAATAAAGACTAAAGGAAAACAGAGAGGGACTCTTGGCTGCTCCCAGGGGAGCCTGGGCTCCCAACAAGCCCCTGTGTGAGCTCCCAACCCAGTGCTGGATCTGTAAACGTGCTGCTCCTTTCCATTAGAGACTCAGCCACCAGAGGAGACGCTGTTTGATGGAGAGAGAGATGGATGAGAGCAGCGAAACATGAGATGGGCTCTGGCACAGCCCACAACCAGCCCTGCTCCCAATTCCCCATAGCAATTACTGCTGCACCTGGGATGAGCATTTTCACTCCAGGCTGGGAGCTCCTCTGCTGTCAGAGAGCAGGGGTGGAGGTTTTCCAGGGTCACCAAGTGCAGGCAGCACCTTCTTCCCCTTTATACCCCAGCAGAGACCAGGACTGGTTTTTATCAAGTCTAGAAGCACTTGGATTTGTGATGTTGGCTGGAGAAGATGGCTCTGGTGCATACTGGGACAAAAGGAAAAAACACATGGCTAAACCAGATCCCCTTCAGCTACAGAGTTGCCTCTGCAGAACCTCTCGTCAGAATTCTGGGAAACACAAACTGTGCCAAGGAAGATGCTCCTTTCCCACCACATGTCCTTCCTCCTGCAAAAGGAACATGCCCTGCTTCACACTGTGCTTAGAAAAGGGAAAAACTAAGCAAGTTCTCTTGAAGGAATTTCATTACAACACAAATCTACATTTCACTTTGCATTACAAGAAAAACAAGGGCCAAATTTGCCTCAGAGCTTCCTGCTGCTACTTAAAGCAAAAGGATTTGTGTCCCTACAAGCTTACCTGAGTATGATGGTCTGGACAAGCATCTGGAATGAAGAAAACTGTGCTGGGATCTGTATTCTCTGGCACCAAAATACAGCTCCTTTCAGTGAGAGAAATCTCTTTCACCACTGCCTCATGAGGAAGCACATCACACTTACTGTTTTCAGAACTATTTCACATTTCAAAGTAAGGCAGTGGTGACAAGGTGATTGAATTTTTTCCCCATTTCTGACAGGTCTGGTAGATTGCACAATCATCAAAAGGAACAGCCTGACAATAAAGTTTTTGTGTGTCATCGACAGTGGGAGAAGAAATGAGCCCGAGGTAAGGGAAGCAGGTTCTCAGATGCTAAAGCATTATTCAATCCAACTGCTTGCAACACATGCCTTGGGGCACACAGGAGCAAGTGGAACATGGCATCCTCATCAGGCAGGTAGGAAGCAAAGCCCTGATCCCTTCTCCAGCTCTTCCCACTGCTCTTGACGGGCTGAAATAGAATCAATATTCCCTGCTGTGGAAAGAGGGAGCATCCTGGGTGGCACAGTCAGGTGGCTTTCTCAGACTGCCATCAAATTGTTCCTCACAAGGATGCACGGTAAGGGCATTGATCTTGTGCTCTGAGCTATGGGTTAACCAAAGGATTTTTGAGATTAAAAAGGAGCTGATCAGACAGCTGCTTGACTCTGTGAAGAACATCAGCTACAGTTTAACTCTTGTTCCCCCAGAGGTCGATGCACTAAGCTCTGACCTCTTCAAGTTATGTCAGCCCCAGAGTGTGTGCGTTAGTGAACACACACCTGTATTTCTTACACAGATAAGGAGTGAGGAGCACCCTCCCGGCTGGGGCCATGTGCACCTGCACCTGGGGGACTGTTAAGCTGAAGATTTTGCAGCCCTGTTGTCACAGTAACTGAGTGATTTAAGCCCCTGAGCCTATATTGAATTCAGGCCTATACTTCTAGATTTAAGAGATTATTTATTAACACAGAATCACAAAATTATTTGGGTTGGAAGGGACCTTAAAGCTTATCTTGTTTCGATCCCTGCCATGGGCAGGGACACCTTGCACCATCCCAGGCTGCTCCAAGCCCCATGCAGCCTGGCCTTGAACACTTCCAGGGATGGGGCATCCACAAGTTCTCTGGGCAACCTGTTCCAAGGGCCTCACCACCCTCACATGGAGGAATTCCTTCCCAATATCCAGTCTAAATCTACTCTCAGTCTGAAGGCACTGCCTCTTGTCCTGTCACTCCATGCCCTTATAAACAGTTCCTCCCCAGATTTCTGCATCTATACTGATTATTATGCTGATTAATAACTTGGAGATGAGATTTTCAGGTTTTTCATGGCTTTTGACTAACTTGCAGAATCAAATTTTGGTTAAAAATGATTGTCCAGGAAATTGCATTAAATAATTAAGCAAAGGAAGTTGAAATAATAACAGACAGCTAGGGAAACACAATGAGGTCTGACTTTCATCTGCTGCTTGAACAACTGCATGGAACAATGAGGTACCAGCCAGATGTAATCTACTTATGCCCAAACATAAACAAACTTAACAACATAAACAATGTAACACCATGTTTACCATACTACTCAATCTCCACAAGAGAAACAAGGCTACAATATGCTAAAAATAAAAGCAATTAACTGTAGGAAACCAGAGAATCCTGAAGCAGAGCAATCAGGAGATCCTAAAAATGTGAATATTGCCCTTATAAAGCACCCAGTTATAGTCCTGTTCCAGTAGCTACACACTGCTCAGAGAATAGCCAAGTAACTACTTGCTGAATTTAATTTCCAACAGTGTCAATAATGCCAAAAACAATGCCTGGGGTTTGTAGTGGCAAGTTTTTAATAAGAGTTTCAGCTCTAAAAGCTGCTGTCCCTGCAGAGCTCTGCATTTATTAAATGCAGTCACTACCTCGTATACTTAGTTTTGTTTGCCCCCTCATTTTCAAAGCAGAGAAATAAATCCAAGTGCAGGTGCCTGAGAAATCAAACACCAGCAAAAATACATGAAGACAATGCCCCCAGTACCTCTTCTGTTTATTTGCAAAAGCCCTGGGGGGAATAAGGGAAAATTGTTAGGCTTTGCCTTTTCCTTCTCCTCCCAATTATTTTTACAAGTTTACCTCTAGGTCTCAGCATAGCACAGTGCTTCAGAATTTGTCACCCTGTTTCATTTGTCAAAAACCAAAAACAACCAATGTCCCATCCCAGCTGTTCAGTGTGCTCCACAGAGAGTGAATCACTGCTTTCCCTCCAGTCACTGTGTGCATTAGCCATTAGCTCTGCATTACTGGAGCTTTCTGCAACAGAAAATCATAGAATGGAATCACAGAATGGTTTGGGTTGGGAGAGATCTTAAATCTCATCTTCTTCCACCCCTCTGTCCTGGCAGGGACACCTTCCACTGGCCCAGGTTCCTCCAAGCGCTGTCCAGCCTGGCCTTGGACACTTCCAGGGATGGCACAGCCACAGCTTCTCTGGGCAACCACACCAAACCCCACCCGTGGCTGTTTCCAAAAACTTCATTTTTTTATTCTGTAAGATCTGCAGGAATAAAATAACCACAGCATTTCTAAGACACATACTGTAATGGCTGAGGAAAAAAGACAAAAGGAAACTTGAATTTCTCCCCTAGATGCAATCACTTCCCAGTACATGTATTCTAAGACTTCTAGACTTAAGAAATAAAAGATAATTCTCTGTGGGTGCCCCGAACTCCCAGTAGACAACAGAACTTCTTCCTCTGCTTTTCAGAGGTGAGAATTCAAAGTTTCTCAGGTCACAGGAGTTGAGTTCTAAAAAAATAAAGATATAATATTTTTCAGGGTCATAGACAACACCAAAACTTTGGCTGGCAAGGGTCGTGCCTTGGCCCCAGTGTCTTTTGCATATAAAAAAATACTATGCTGATTACTACCAAGCTGCTACCTGCTCCCTCAGACCTGACTGCCTGAAAGATATCCAAGAGAAGCACAGAGGAATTTCCACCTCCAGGGAGATTTTGCCATCTTAAGTCTAAACAGTTTTGTTGATGCTTAAGTCAGTATCAAGGAACACTTCTTTGCCAGCATAAAAATGGGGTGCAGAGCTTGTTGTCAGGCATTTCTGCATCTGTACTTTACCTATACCTTTCTCCACAAAATGTGAAATCTTGTGGGTTTGTTCCTTTTAATTATGGTTGTAACTGCTGATGCCGGGATACATTTCTTCCTCTACAGCCTCTTTTGCATCACAGAAGTCTTTAAAAAGGACACCATCTTACTGGGAGAATAAGAGGTACTGCAAACCTGCCAGGAACCATCATCACAGGCTTACTTCGTAGTCAAATTTTCCCAAAGAAACTCAAGATCTCCTCTAAAAAACTAGTTTGAGCACTGTGCTGTCAATAGGAACTCCAGACACTGCTACTGCTCAACACACAGACCACTGCAAGGAGAGAACTTTGTATGAGATCTTTTAATGGGTCACCTCCCAGGGGGTGAGTCAATGCTCCAGCCAACCTGCATCTGGAACTGGAGTTCAGCTTGGGAAAAGGTTCACTTCCTCTTACTTCTAGAGCTGAGTTATTTTAGACACATTCTGGCAAAGATACCAGAAGACAGAGCTGTCAAACAGTGTGACTCCCTGCCATCTTCATCTCCTGCTCTCTGAACTATTTTCAGACCCAAGGATGGAAAGCAGCTGTTATTCATCCATGAGCAAGGCCTCAGATTCAAGAAACTCAGGCCAGGAGGCCCTTTTGAGGATGCTCTCCTGCTCCCAGTTGGAACAGAAACACCTGCTGCCATACTGAAAAGCCGACTCCTGATGGCACCAAGGTGAACAAACGGATTTAGGTGCTCTGCTGAACCGTGGAGCAGCTTTCAGGTGCCCTCCTTACCTTGCTGAATGAAACCACTAAGAATTTGGGCAAAGTGATACAGCTGCTGGGGATAGGGACAATAAATGTTTGTATCGACTTTTCCACATCAAACTTTTACAGTTCTTGGAAGAACTTCACGCTACAACACTGCTCTCATTGATGCCACTACTCACAAGTACTTATGTCAGCTAGTGACTGATGCAAAGACCAAAATATTTGTACTCAGTCAGGCTGCAGAACTACTTTAAATTGTTAAAATGTGATTATACTTAACTAATAATAATTAGATTCTATTCTTTTCCTATTGATAAAGAATTAATGACATACCTTTTTTGATGTCCCTTACAATACCAACTCAGTGCAAATGAAAGAAAAATCAAACCAACCAAACAAAATAAAATAATTGAACAGTTTTACTAATGCTTAAACACCATGAAAATATAGACTCACTATTGGGCAACATGTCTGCTCACTGGAATATTAAATAAGTATTATAAGTTAAAATAAATAAACACTTCAAGCTCAAACTGTTGTTTTAAACTAACAACATTCTTTTCTATGGTGTTAACACTTATTACCAAGATTACAATCACATTTAACATCCAACTGCACTGCAGGCACTTTAATCTGATTTCCAGGTGCTGGCTCATTGTGGTGCCCCACACCACAAAGCCAAGCAGAAAGAAGGAAGCTGGAGCTGCAAACAGGACAGGAATCAAAAAACATGATCCTTGTCACCAGGACAAGTGGATCTGCACTTCGGAGATAACAGCACAGACATAATAACGGCAATTGATCATTGGCTTTTAATAAGAAATTGCATACAAGCATGGCAGGGTTTTCTATAGATCTAAAACAAATCCTTTTCTATTTGGTTTGGCCTTTTCTGAAGAAGTTGATAAATGAGCAATTTTTAACCTGTCCTTTATATTGGAAGGTTAAATAGATACAACACTGGTAAAAGCAACGCTTGTGCAGTTTCAGGGCCTTTCTGCAGTGACCTCCTTTACTTTTCTGTTGCATTTTGTGTTGTCTTACCACGATGCCAAGATCCCCAAGTATCTGGACAAATATGCACATACAGAGATAAGCACAGGGAGAGAAAATGCTCTAGAGAGAAGAGAGAGAGCAAATCAGCTATTTTTAATCCTACCCATTGAAACTCACATAAATCAATAGGTGAGTTAAACCATGCCTGTAAAAGTCACTTCCAGAGAGAAGATCAACAGAGATGTGAAGCAAGTCAGTCATCCCCATCAGTAAGGTGTGAGTCTCAAATCACCACTCTCAATTGAAAACATTTAAATGGCAACATTATAAAGTAAACCTGCTTTAAATGTCACCAAGGAACAATTCTGAAATGAGAACAAGCTTAGCACAGCTCCTGCTACTGTAGCCTGTTCTCCTTGACTCTCCTATTATCCATGGCCCTGGTGCCAGCTCCAGCTGTGGGTGACAGCCTTGTCAGTACAGTGAGAGGTGACAAAAATATGTGTTTGCTTTGCATTGGGAA